>NC_068960.1:14252816-14552816 GCF_026419915.1 Harpia harpyja | reverse complement strand
ATAGCTAATTAGAGCTGGGAAAATGGGAGTTTTGCCGTTGTTTTCAGTGGAGCCAGGATTTCTCCCAACCTCTTTTTCTGTAGAGATCTAATACTCCCTCAGTGGGCTTGAGATTTTGATAATGATAATGGCATAGCTGTTTTATATCTCTGGGGGAGAAAGACTGCTAATTGTCAGCCATGACAAAAGTGTGATTACTCTTTAATTGTGTTCTTATAAACAGGCATTATATGTATTTCCTGTTAATTGCCTAAGCACAAGAACTTTGCTCTGAAATGTGTAAGTTTCTTGTGCTGGAAGGCCATAATAAAGCAATTAATTTGGGATAAAATTTTTTGTCATAGCACTAAGAACCACCTATGGCTCAATATTCACAAGGGTTGTACCCATAATTTTGGTAAAAGCGGTGCTAGTAGATATTCACCATAATCAGGTAGGACCACAGATGTTTTTCAGATCTTGATATTTTCAGAGTTCTGATGTTATAACACTTTCTGCTATATAGTGTGAGTTTATTGACTGACTGACAGGGATCTGAGTTGGCTATAGGATTTCACACTGATAGTACTTTTTAATATTATCAAAAGTCACTTAAACTTTTCAGTCCGGCTTGGGAGACAGAAGTAGAGTCAGCTTTAGATCTTTCCTAAATTGCTTTTTAATTGCAAGTAAAATCTCCTTACTTTCAGCTACTTAAGCTGACAGGACATGATACATTTGTGATAATATTTGATAAAGTAATCTGTAAGAAAAGTTAGAGTCCTTGAAGACTAATGGAAGGCTAAAAAAGTAATTTATTGAAAAGTTGTGTTAAATAGGAATTATGATAAAAGGAAAGTTGCAGTACTGAAAATTAGCCTTCTCTCCTTGAATTTGCAGGGATGTGGACTAAGGAAATACTAATACTAATCTGTAATCGAATATCATAGTAGGCTTTGTTTTATACCCAAAAGATTATTTCGTTTGAATCTAAGCAGGGTGCATTGAAGACTGACTGCTGACTTTTCAGTGTGGGCTGACTGATCTTGTCTGCTTTCCTGTTAATCAATATTGTACTGTCCTGATGCAAGTGAAGGTAATCCAGGATTTCAATGGGGTAAAGGGAAGAAGAGTCTGATCCTCCATATTCATGTGTAGTTTACTTAATATTTTGCTCGTAATTTTCTAAAACACTTTTTTTTTTTTCTGTAGAAAATAGGTTGGGTTTGTGTGCACGTAGCTCCACCTTTTTCTGATGATTATTTACCGTCCTCCCTACTGCTCTAACCTGAACAGACCTGGGAAAAAAGCAGGGGAGGAGAGAATCCTGTTGAAGAGTGTGTGTGTGTGATTTATTTACATCACTGATTGCTAGGGAAATAGATGGAGCAGTTAATGGAAGAACACCTGCTATTGGGTATTCATATGTCCTTAGTAAGCCTTCAGAATCCTAAAAAGATTTTATTATCATTAGCTAATTGAAACTGAGTTCAAAATAAGAAATAATGGCTATCATTTTTCCTAGCACTAAAGCTTGGATTCCCTCCCCAATCGTTGTTTCTAATCGTAGCCTCATCTGCTGATTGCATTTACCTTCTTTTTTTTAATAAGATCTACTGGAAACACTTTTGTATATAGTGTTAATGGAGAGTAGATCAATTGCAAGTTACTGGAGGCTGATTTTCCATAATGACAGAGATCATATCAGTTCCTTTTATTTGTTAAAAATTAGACTAATTCTGGACTTTTAACACACACTCACACACACACACACACTCCTCCTCCTCCCCCCTCATAATTAGCATTTTGTACAGTTATGGGTCTGTAGAAGTCGATAGAATTTCTCCATTTACTCCAATGGGGCCAGAATTTCACCTTTACATTTTATACAGATTTACAAAATATAATAAAGGAGCAATGCTTTTCTGTCTTTTTTGTTTTAATCTGGGATGGGAACATCCGCCTGTAAATGCTTCTGCTGCATACATGAGTTCCTATTAAACTCAGCAGAGATTTTTGTGGATGGCAGGAGTCACTACTGTTAATGACCAGTTTCAAACATCAATCAAAACTCTGGCATTTTGTAAGGTTGATGTGCAGCCCTTTTTCTTAGCCTCCAACACCATCTTTCTTCCTGAGACTTGGTGATATTTTACAAAATCTATCATATAACCTCAGTTGCTCTGGACATTTTCTTCTAGGTCTGGAATACAAGAGTCAGCAGCACACTACTATCAATTGTGCTAAAAGATACTGACAAGTCATGTATTACGAGATTTGACCTCTAGCCACGGTATAAGAAGCCTGTGCAATGTGCCTTGAATTTCTGACCCTGAAAAACAAATAAAGAACAGAGAAAGTGTTTCTTCAGCTTCACTTCTTATAGGAATGAGCAGGGAATAAGTGTCTTCTGGTTTATTGTGGGCACTGGTGGAACTTTCTTTTTCTCTAAAGTCTAAAAAAGTATGTGCCTAGACTATGAAGAAGCAGAGAAGGCTGAATAGTAGAACATGATAAACATGAGGAATCTCTGTATTCATCTCTAAATCTAGATGAATATTTGGAGAATTTCAAGAGTGATGAAAAAGAAATAGTCCGTGCTTCAACCTAAGGTTAATCTTGTGACAATGACAGTGTGTTATAAAAATGGTTTAGTGACTAACATTAAGGTGAAAAAGATTATCCTACATATGGGGTAGTCTTTCACAGACAGTATCTGTTGAGAAAGCCTGTTGCTGTGATCTATTTGGAATATTGGACTTGAAACCCTCCCAAACCAACACATACTGTAATTAGAGAAAACCAGAGGTGTAACTATAGCTGTGTAGAATGGGTTACCTCACGTGAGAGATGGTTCCGATAATAATTTTGTGAGCTATGAATCTTTGATGTTAAGGACATGCTTATCTGGCCATGCAATTTCCTTCAGTGAGAGAATGAAGGGACACTTAGTAGAGTCTGACTTGTATTTGATGGATAGAAAATTTAGGCCCAAGAGTCCTGGCGACTTTGCAGACTGCTTTTTTAAAAGTCCATTGCAAAGAAGGATTGCAAAGGCTTTTTCTCTGCACTTTGCCTTTCTTGGCAGGAAGATAGCCTAGATAAATTGCAAACTATGCAAGTGAGGTCTTGGAGCCAGTTTTGGGTGCAGTCCTGTAGGTTATGTAAAATGAAATGGAAAGGATTCTGGCCCTCATTTAACATTATTGTATGGTGAAAATGGGAAACCTTTATTAAGCAATTATTACAAGCACATATTAATTTTATACAACTCAGGAGCGGCAAACAGAGTTATGGTGCACTAAAGCCTTTAATAGGTCTTCAGTAAAGGGTATGCTAGACTATGCAGAAAGGAGAAGGGCCTGAGGATTCTTCAAAAAATAGTGGTGAAGAATAATTGGACTTTGTTGCAATTCATCTATATGAGATGTAGGAAAATGTCAGATGCTTATTGATGCGGTTCATACTATCTGTATTCAATAACTTAGCATATGATTGCGCAAAAGAGTTACTGGTCTCCCTTTCCATCTCTTCCAAAGTGCATCCTGTGCTAAGCTAGAGACAGGGCATCCTGCTTTACCAGCGTGCCTCTGACATTACTTCAGATTGTTGCGGGAGCACGGCTTTTATGTTCTCAGAGATGATCAGAAAGCAAGTGCCACCATGGGGACAGTCAAGGTTTTGCGTTTCTTGTGTGTTCCATGGGAACGTGGTTTCAAACTGATCCTCATGGGGAAGTGTAGTGCCCCCTTAGCAATCACTTCTCCCTTCTTTTTTTTTTTTTTCTGAGATTTCCCTACCTGATCATCTGAAACAAAATGAAATGACTGTGATATACTAAAATGAAGTGACAGAATGGATTTAGCGCGGGAAAGTACTGTACTCCCTTAACTTTACTGCTTCAGAAAAAGTCATTTATAACCTCTTTATATAAAACCTCACTATAAGATATGGCTTCTTAGTGTAGTTGGTAAACAGCCTGCCTTTTACTCAAGAACATCTTTAAAAAATATGATGCATCACCTTACAAAAACAGTTGAAGATTTTTCCACAAAAATCCATATTTTGTCCCACAAATAAGAATGTTAAATGATGAGCGCTTCCTACATTATACACATCCCTGGATATGATGTCCTTCTTGGTGAATTTTTGTTAAGAAACAAAATACAATTTTTATTGAGATCAATAAAAGATTAAGGTGACAAAGTGATTTATTGGCTGTACTGAATGCTCATTTTTTCCCCAACAACAACACAACCAACCAAGAAAAAAAAGGAGGATGCCATGAAGTGTTTTGTATTTAGCTTTGTTTTTACCGTGGGTCCTTGGAAAACTGGGAAAACAGAGCTAAGCCATCCATCAAATCTTAAAATAGTGCTTAAAATGAGTAACTGCTCCTCTGGCCCTCAGACTACAACATATGGAGGAACTTATTATATGACCCACTACACACCAAAGTCCATGGAAATACTCCCATTAACTTCAATGAACATAACTCCAGCACTCCATAATGAAAGCAGGAGAGAAACCAATTTATCAGTGCACGAGAGATGGTGCTCACCATCAAGTCTTTCTTTTGATTACAGCAAGGCTGCAAAGCCAGTTTGCCTCCTTGATGAATGATTTGACGTGCCTCTGAAGAAAACTTTATTTAAAAGCTCTCAAAGAGGGGTGGATTAAATGTCCCTGGAAAAAGATCCCCTGACTGCTCTTTTTCCCTTAGGATCGACATCTCATATTGGTTGCCCCTTGTGTGGATTTAAGTAGGGTCTGTAATGAAGCAGTACTAAAGTTGTCATTTCCGACTCCTGCAGCTCCTCCCCAGCGTTGGCAGAATTGCTTTCAGTGACAGATCCCACGTGAATCAGGGCACAGGAAATGAAACAGTGTTTTGCGATGTTGTTGCTGAGTATTCCAGATGAACTATCACCACTGGTGCTCTGAGACGCTCAGGGCACTGCAGGGGAAGCTTCAGAGGCACTTGAAATTGGTGTAACCTGACTCTCACTGCAGAAAGTTTTTGCACTATCTATTGATTAAGTGGCAAATATCTAAATCTGCTTCTGTCTAATCTGGGAAGTAAAATACTAGACGAATTGGTTCGCACCCTCAACAAAGTTGTTCACACTTTGCTTCTGTCTGGCCATTGCTTACAGCCTGGCCCAAACACCTAACTTGGAAAGAATGCCAGGGTGAATACTAGATGTCTTGTATTTCTGCAAATTGCTATTGACTTGAAAATACATGTTTTGCATATATGCCAACAGATAGACCTTAGTGTGCTTGTTTAAGTGCATGAAGTGAAATTAAATGCAAATTTGAATTATTTAGACTAGAAACGTTTGCTTGAAAAGTTTTGTGTAAACTGACATTGTATCAGATACATCTGAACACAGGACTAATTCCATGCCTATTGTGTAAGTTGTAAAGTGTAAAATTTAGCATGGTTTTTCATAACATGAAAAACAGTAGCGAAATACATCTGAAATCCTAAAAATGGGATGGGGGACTCCAAATATAAGTCAAATTTACCACTTATATAAAAGCAATGATCCACACCTCACTAAACACCAGTTCAATCAAACATATAGCATAAAACCTAACTATTTATAACCATTTGTGAATGTAGTCATTATTGTGCTCTGCTTTTAAATTTGTATGTTTTACTGTGATATATTCTCTATCAATTTCTTAGAGCACCGTTGCAACATTTTATATCAGATTTAATGTGAACTGTAATTTCATCTAAATTTTTAATATCAGATCCTTTCCATTAGTTAATGTTTTATGCATATTTATTTCAACTATCGTTCCAGTGTCCTTGAAACTGTTGATACCATTAATTGGAAAGGAAAACACAGCATTTCATAGAAAGTTTTGGGGAAAGCATGTTGTAAATGAGAGAGCTCAGGCCCATTTTCATTGTTGTAGTCTTCTGTATGAGTGTTACAGAAGTGTTTCTGCTTAAACCCGTATCTCTTTTAGTAGTGAGATTCCCAGCCTTGTGAACCTGCACCAGTTGGTTGTACTATCCGTCAGCTATTACTATCTTTCCATGAGCTTGACTTAGTTTCTTTTCTTTTCCTGCTGATTAGGTAGGTTATGACCAGCTGTAGAATATACGGTAGGAGGGTAGGACTATATCATGTGAGCTTGGCAGAATGAAGTGCTGGGTTCTGCCTAAGCTGATCCTTACTTTCTGAGGGCTGCTTGCCCCTCTGCAACCCCATCTCAACACACAGCAGAATTCGATGAACTTTAAAAGCACTGGTGCACCAGATTTTGCCTGATGGTTATTTGGTGCACCTGAACAAAAAGGAACTTTTGTTCACTGCACATACTGAGCATCAAAATTGGGGATTTGCGAGTTTAAGCACTAATTAGGCTCAATCCCTAAAGAAGGTATGGAAAGTGTGGCCAACTAAATACCAGCGAGAAATGCCTGGAGAAAGGACATCAGTGCAACACACAGATGGCCCACTACTAAAAGCAAAATAGTGTGGTAGCATCAGATTTTTTTTTTTTTTTAATATGTAGTAAAAAATTATTGTGCACAGAAAGTACTTGTTATACGATTCTTATTCTCATCTGGAATATATAGAGACTGGGTTTTTATCAAGTTTGGTAATTTCTGAGACTTCAGAGTTAAAGCAGCCATCCGTATATTGCTTTAAAACAAGAACTGACTTTTCAGCCTGCATGTTCATCCAACTCTGTCAGAGGGAAAGAATACATGAAACATGTAGTATATCTTTGAACTAGACAAAATTTCAGCTGGCAAAATAATCTGTTGGGATGATATTGCTTTTGCGTATTCTGAATATTTAGAATGAACTAGTTTGTGTGTGCTTATATGTATATATAGTAGAAAAACTTGCATCAGTCTTCATGCTTTTTGGAGTGTTCCTGCTATTTGACAGTCCAAGTCCAGTTACGATAGGTAACATGGTGTGCAACTTCAGCGGAAAGCTCACTCGACCTTTCTTGCAGTGAAGAAGGAAAGGAAGTGGGGTAGAACAGGACAGTCAAGTTCAGTTATTAGTTTGATGTTCTGGAGACCAGTTTCTGCACTTAATCTTCCTGTATGACTGTTGGTCAAGTCATTTACATCTCTGAGTCTCTGTTTCTCCCACATTAAAGGAGCTAGTAGCATTGCTTTACTTCACAGATATGGGTTTTGAAGGTAAATGAAGCTCAAAATTAAATTTTTAAAATTGTATTTTAAACTGTATGACTGGTACAATGATGAAATAAAAACAAGGTTATTGTAATTATTGAACAATTTATGTCTTTCCCCTGAGATAACTGTATTAATTTGGCTTAGCTGTGCATGTAAAATTGTGGGAATGTAAGTCCATGCCAATGCGTATCACTTTGTTTGGCATATTAGCCTGGCCAAGAAACCCTGTAAAGCATGTTTGCAAAATACGTTTTCATGTCTTAAGGCCATCTTTGAGCACAAGCAGGTAACTTTCTATCTTCTCCCAAAATATTACGTAGGTCCTTAGCACAGATCTGTGATATGGGCTGTGTTTCCCCTGCATCATCCTTCAGGGCGTCTTCACCTTTCAATTTGGTAGAGGTAGTAGCTGCCAGTCTAAATGTGCCATTTTTTTTCATCCATCTACACATCTTCCTGCTGAGATAAACACTTTTTCTTCTCCATCTTCTCTTTCTTACTGCAGAGAGAAAGGCATATTAACATCATTTTCTCTTTATGCATCCTATGCATGTTAATGAACATGTGTTCTATATTTTGTTTGTTCATTTTGTGATGCTTTCCAATGGGATAGTAATCAAAAGTATGTGTAGCAAAATGTTACTGACAGCATGTGAATTGAAAAGTCTTTGCCCATAGATGGTCAAATGATTTTGTGCATCATTTTGGAAAGAGCAAGAATAACTCCAGTGTTTTGAGGAGCTACTCTGATTTGCACAGAATAATTCATAGCAAAAGATGTGCAGATGTGGAGCTCTTATCTATAGATATCTTAACATTTATTGGTTTTTAATTATTTGAAACTACATCCTTCTTCAAACAAGATTCAAGGAAAGTCACAGACTGCTCATTAGTGTATATGTATTTTATTGGAGGAGATTAATAAATAACTTCTGTTTAACTAAGGCAGATGAGACATTCAAAATAGCACTACTGTTAATAATTGAAAGTTAAAACAAGTATATGACTGTGTTGCCAGGATTGTAGAAAACAATGAATCATGCATTTATTATTTTAACTGATATGATACAATCAGCAGGGAACTCTTATTTAGAGAGCTGGTTAGTGTCTGCTGTGCTAGTTAAAGCCAAATCCAGGGTGCTTGTTTTAATGCAGCTCATGGAATGAGTCAAATGCATAGAAATCAGAGGGCAGAGAGAAAGAGAGCAATATGAGGTGGTTTCTTGTGTTTTGTTTGAAACAGGATACTCCTGCCTTACATATATTATTTGGCTTGGTTAAAGAGCACTAGTGGAGGACAGAGGATAAATAGAAGTCGCTTTCCTAACAGAGCTGGGTTTTGCATTAATGCGGGGCAAGGCTCATGCTATAGGGAGGTGTTTTGAAACAGGGCAACACCTAAATGTCCTTCACACAGGCGTCATTGCAGGAGGATGTATCTTATATGCACTTCATATAGCTGCCTGAGAGGGAGAGAGTAGCAGCAGTACCAGATAACTGTTTAAGATGGGAAGTGAAATTGCAGGTGTTCATGGTCTCAATATTTATGTGTTAATTACTCAGATTTGCATGAAAGTAAAACAATTTAACTAACTCATGTAAAAAACCCTATAAGCCAAAATGGCTGTTGATACCAAAGATCCATCCACTTATGGTCTCTCTCCGCTCCTCTCTTCCTATATAAAGCTCTACCGACTCCTCCTTGGGGAAGGAAGCTGCCATCGTAAAAGATCAGATAAAGAGAGGAGAATAATAATGGCAGCATTAGCAAGAAGCTCTGCATAATACCACTGCTTCTGCCATGGTACCTCTGTCCTTCCTAGCAGGTTCCCTGAAGCAAGATGCAATATATCTCTTAGTTTGAATATTTCATTTCCAGGGGTACATCTGCTTTTCTTTCATGTTATATTCAGCGTTACCTATTTATAACATTTTTTAGAACCGATTTTCCAGCTTCTTGGTACGGTACAAGAGAAACAGAAGCTATGTATCAGTGTAATGATAAAAGGCATGAGGAAGAGGGGAAAGTAGTAATTGGTTGCAAATCAAGTTCTGAACCTCAAGCAAAAATAAAAGTGGAAGAAAGAGGGAAGAGAGTTTTATAACCTCAGTAAATAGCAGAAATTACAACGTGCTGTGTACATTTGGTTTGTACTTTTATACTGAGTTAGTGGATAAGGATATTTATCTGATGTTGTTTGCTCTACACATAAACTCTTCTGATTTAGATGATAGATAGAAAACATTTATACAGATAAACACAGTAGGGGTCTAAACACGGATCCCTGTGGAACACCAGATGTGAGTAAATGAACATTTGATTTTCCTCTTGTCTGCTTCTGACAACCTGATGGATAAGAAACCATCTCCTGAATTCCCTTAAAACCTGATAGCACTAATGCAGATAATAACATAGAGTGAGATATGGTATTTATTAAATCTGCTCTCTAAATATTAATACGACAGCAGCTGTGATCTTTCTACTTTTTAACTGTACTCTTTAAGCACTGTGTCACTTGCTAACAAAGATAAATGCACAGGACTGATGTAGAAGGTTTAGGACCACAGGGGTATTCAGATACTTAAGATTCATGCAATTTAGAAATTAATATTCTACATCACAATTGATTAAATAAAAGGAGTGTGAGAAATTTACAAAATTGCTTTTAAAATGGAAACAGATTGTGTGAATGGAATAAAAAGCAGCTACGTTAATTCTTTTTTGTCCATTGTCCCAGGTGGATCTAATGCTAACCACTGAAGAGTGTATTAGCAGAAAGGAGCTTTAGTATTTCATAAGTTAGAACTATCTGAAGTGTCAGCAGTTTTATATCCATTTTTCTCTCCCTCTCCACTTCCTCCATATCTCCGAGACAAAAGTCTTACAGAGGAAGAGGCCACCAGGGGCCATGTCTTGGCCAGATGCTTTTATTCACTATGTAACAACTTTTCCAGAGTTAACTGTCAAATGCACTTGTAGCTCAAGAATTCTCGGGTGGTGGGGGGTGACTTCCAGTGCTATAACTTCTTACCTAAAGATAAACTCACCAACTCCCTCTTGGCAGAAAAGCCCATAAGCCCAGCACCTTTCCCAGGTCACATGTGCTTCTTATTTATTAGCCCAGTTTGATTGACTTTGGCTGAACTGGGCTTCACATTTATCAGTGAAAGTGTGGTGTATTGGTTTTGTGTGGCAAGGTTTTGGTAGCGGGTGGGGTTACAGGGGTGGCTTCTGTAAGAAGCTGCTGGAAGCTTCCCCTGTGTTCGACAGAGCCCATACCAGCTGGCTCTAAGACAGACCCGCCGCCGGCCAAGGCCGAGCCAATCAGCGATAGTGGTAACGCCTCTGTGATAACATTTTTAAGAAGGAAAAAAGTTGGGACGGCGGTATTCGGCAGCCGGAGAGAGGAGTGAGAACATGTAAGAGAAACAACCCTGCGGACACCAAGGTCAGTGAAGAACGAGGGGGAGGAGATGCTCCAGGCGCCGGAGCAGAGATTCCCCTGCAGCCCGTGGGGAAGACCATGGTGAGGCAGGCTGTCCCCCTGCAGTCCATGGAGGTCCACGGTGGAGCAGATATCCACCTGCAGCCCGTGGAGGACCCCACGCCGGAGCAGGTGGGTTCCCGAAGGAGGCTGTGACCCCGTGGGAACCCCGCGCTGGAGCAGGCTCCTGGCAGGACCTGCGGATCTGTGGAGAGAGGAGCCCACGGAGCAGGTTTTCTGGCAGGACTTGTGACCCCGTGGGGGGCCCACGCTGGAGCAGTCTGTGCCTGAAGGACTGCACACCGTGGAAAGGACCCATGCTGGAGCAGTTTGTGAAGAACTGCAGCCCGTGGGAAGGACCCACGTTGGAGAAGTTCGTGGAGGACTGTCTCCCGTGGGTGGGACCCCACGCTGGAGCAGGGGAAGAGCGTGATGAGTCCTCCCCCTGAGGAGGATGAAGCGGCAGAAAATAACGTGTGATGAACTGACTGTAAACCCCATCCCCGTCCCCCTGTGCCGCTGGGGGGTTGGTAGAGAATCCGGGAGTGAAGTTGTGCTCGGGAAGAAGGGAGGGGTGGAGGGAAGGTGTTCTGAGATTTGGTTTTATTTCTCATTACCCTACTCCGGTTGATTTGTAATAAATCAAGTTAATTTTTCCCCAAACTGAGTCTGTTTTGCCCGTGATGGTAATTGGTGAGTGATCTCTCCTATCCTTATCTCGACCCACAAGCTCTTTGTTATATTTTTCTCTCCCCTGTCCAGTTGAGAAGGAGGGGGAGTGACAGAACAGCTCTGGTGGGCACCTGGCATCCAGCCAGGGTTAACCCATCACAGTGGCAAGGATCAGTACCAACTTTTTCTTTTAGGTAACATAAATCCCAGTCTAAGGGAACAGGGAAAACTGAAACCAGTATCATCCAGACTCCTAGGAAAGCCTGCAATCTGTTGCCTTAAGCAGTTGGTTTCTTTATATCTCTGGGAGAGAGTTACAGCATGCAAACACAAATTGTGGAGCTGTGTCCACATTTGTGTGGAGTTTGAAGAGCTGATCATGTGCAGCTTGCGTTGACTACAAGCAGAGCATGAGGTGGTATTTAGCATCAATGTTCAGGCAACTTTTGGAGTCCCACAATAGGTTCTTGCAGTTAGTGTGTTCCTTGTGTTCAGTTGCATACATGCATGGAAGAGGAGGCCTCATTTGTTTCATATCAACTTCTCTGGGAAAGAAACTCAGTCCACAGAAAAAAGGCCCAGTTGTTTACAGCGAGACTAAATTGCTGAGACTACAGGTTTAAGAGGAAGAGAATTCTTGGAGACTTTCTTGCTAGATTCATTAAGGACCCTTTCAGCTCAGCTTTGTCCAGCTAACTGTCCTGATTTGAGCTGTTACAGTTCTGGGTACCTGTTAATCTCTTCAGTCTGATGTGTCTGATACTGCAGTGTTTGTGGGTATTGCAAATGGGCTATAACAACCTTCTACTCCATGGCAGCATAGCCTCGCTCTTGAGGAGATAGTGCAGCTTTATAGGCTCTTCTGCATCAAGTCTATCAGTCCCAACTTGAATATGTTGATTAGTGGTTTCATACTGGATTCAGAAAACACAGTAGCAGGTACTTAGAATAATTCTACTGTTAGGAATGAAAAGCTAATTGGCTTTGAAGAAAATAACCCACACACAATTTGTACCACTCCACTGATCAGAAACTGGACCATGGATAATTGAGATGGTATGAAACACCTACTGCCTCATGCTCACAATTTTTGGATCCATTAATTCCTACAGTGTTTTGTGCCTACCTACAGGAGGATGTTACAACAGCTTAGTTCATTATAAACAATTCTGCCCCATTTACTTTAGAATTTTGTGGTTGTTAATCCACAAAATGTGTAGAATGCAAATTTGCAAACAAAGGAGCTTGGAGATAGTGACTCTTTTCTGCAATCCACTGTTTCAGTATGATGTTAAAGATTAAAATTTTATAAAAAGGAGAACCACATTTTCACTTAGATGCCTCTATTGTTATACTTCAGCCTAAATGTGAAGAAGGTTTTGGATGGTACATTGTTTGGGGGCTTGTTTAGGGTTTTTTGGTTTGTATTGCTTTGGGGTTTTTTTTGAGGACGTGAATCGCAAAAATTTTGTGTTCAATTCCAAAATGAAATAGCAGTTTGATGTGGACTATGGGAGCACAGAGTTTGTGGCCAGTATAATTGCATTTGATTCTACACAAATAAAAAATTGACTGAATTCTGTTTCATGCAATAAAAATGTTATTCGACATTGTTATTGCTGCTCCTGTTCTGCTTTTTAGAAAGGGGAAGGAAGGAGTGTCATGGTGCTTGCGACAGAAAAATTCAAACTGTCATTGAGCATTGTTATTTTCGATATGATTCTAATGTCAAATGAGGGGCAAATTTTTACAGATTTAGAATTTTGTCTTAATCCAAATGATACATCTTGAAAATGTTTTTATTCTCATGGCTTTCATTAAATGATACATTTCTAAGTCTTTCCACAGCATTTCAGGATGCTAATTGATAGTTCAGATGCCTTTCTCCCAGAAGACAACAAACTCTTTCCCACTGTTCAGTAACCACCAGATTTAACAGCATATTTTGTACATGGTGTTTTCCTAGATCAGTTTTTTTCAAACATTTTTGAGATATGGTTTATAAAATCTTTGTAGTCTGGAGATCCGAACTCCTGTAAGTTTAAACCTACCCATAGTAGGCTTGAGTTTCTTGGTTTTCTTTTATGGATCCATTACAAATAATCCTCAGATGCCTAAGAGTAAACTACTGGAAAACCACTGTCATGGCTTAAAATAGTCTCAACAGATAAAAATATCTTGTTTAAAAGGGAAATTTGTTTCATCAGATCTGGTAAATTTATGCTAACCTCAATTTTTCAGCCAAGCTAGCAACAGAGTAATTGCTAGGGTTCTGATGTTAATATTAAAAGAAGAAACCTTCTTGGAATATTGAAGTCTTATTTTCATCTGGTATTTCATTTGATTTCACTTTTTTCACTAGCGCAAGTCTAGATAATTGCTCATTGGAAATGGTATCCTGAGTGAATAACAATTTCTGTGAATGAAGTGGAGTCGCCATATTTTTTTGTCTGGGTCTGCAAGAAGCTGATCCAGTCTAATGGGTAGAGAGAGCAGCAGCATTATTCATAGCAATATGTAAAGTACCCTCTTGGGCTCACCATACATTTTATCTTTCATTATCAAATTGACACTCCTGCATGGGTAGATTCATTCTCTGGCAAGGAATACCACAGGCTATATTTCTGTACCTTTTTTTCCCTCCATCCAGGCATTCTCTCAGTGTCTTGGTAAATCACCATGTTAAATCATTAATAGTGAAGAAAGGCATGCTACGTAAGCAATTATATACTGATTAATGTCTAAGTTAAATCCCTCTCTTCAAAGATATTGCTGACCTGCTGAGTATCTCCATCATACTCATTTTCTTTGTTCCTTGGAAGAAGCTGATGGCTTAGCAGTCCAAGCACAAAGGCAGGAGTGTTCTTAGGTTCAAATCCTCATGCACAGCACTGAACATGAATAGTTGACATTCTCTCTCAAAACCAACACAGCGGGACGCAGGGGCTGAAAATTTTCAGTAAAGCTTTATCTAGCTGGTAAAATTCTGTGCATGCCCTCAAAACTCTCATCCTTGTTAACATCATGGCAGTTGCAGTGGTACTAGCAGTGATGGGAGCTCTCACGGAGATGGGCCATTAGTGCTGGCAGTACTGCATCAATTCAGCCTGCTGTGAGTAAGCGTAGATGACATGGTGCTTAAAATGTGGGCAACTGTAAGTGCTTTTCTCCAGTGGAGCTCCCGGTGTTGCTACTAACATGAGAACCAAACAGGCATTGGCTCACATAGGAATGGTTTGAATCACTTCATTATCCAGGTGTTAGAGTCTGTACAACACAGGCAGGGAAACAATAGAATAAAATCCTGACTGGTGAAGCAGGGTGGGATTCAGGGGAAAGAGATTATATTTTGGTGTTTTCCTAGCGATAAAAAAAAGGTATAAAATACAGAACCTTTTGGAATTCCCCGAGATGTCTATGACGCTCAGTTTGTATAAATACAATGGTAGCATCTGTAAAGTTATTTTGTAGGTGAAATTCATTCTGAAAAAGTACCATGTTAACCCTTATGTAATTTACTGTAGGGTGGCCTTCCTGTGCAGAGGAGGACACCCTTGATAGACACCCACTAAAAACATGATCCTCTTTTGCTGCATTGTACTAAGAGTTTAAACGTACTGATTTCTCCTTGCCGTATGCATAAATGTTTAACCACTTACACCCAAAACTGCGCCCACAGTGGTGACCTTATGCCACAGAAGTAGAAGTCTGTGCTATTAGCTCTTTGGGATGAAGGTGGTGCTTTCTTTTTGTGCTGAGGGGCAAATTACTGACAAATAGCATTCACATACTTAGTAGCTAAAAAGGAAAAGGAAATACCAACATTGTGTATCTGCTGAGGGAAAGAAATATTTATAGGACATTTACATTGATTGTATTTTTAGACATTTTCTGTTTTTAAATCAGAAATAGGTACTGAAATATGACTGACAAGTTCCACCTCCTCTACCCCAAAAAATAAGAATCTAAGACCAATCTCTTTTTTTTTTTTTTCTTTCCCTTAGCTGTGCTTCCTTTTCCTTTGCATTGGGATTATGTGTTCCTTACTAGACCAAAGCCTGGATGAGAGAGCATGGTTCAGTATAGTTGTGCTGTAGTCAGGACCGAAAAGGCGGTAGTGTGCTAAAGGGTATTTTCTGCAACACGAGACCCCACTTTGCCACTCTGCGGGAAAGAATAGTAACATGAGAAGGATGGCTTTGCAAACTCTCCTTATTTAAAGCTTAATCCTCTCCCACCAAGGTTCAGATCTCTCACTTTCATATGCAGGTATCAACCTTTGAATGCTGGGAAGTATGTCCAGCTTTCAACTAGGGACAGATGCCTTCCCAGTTAAGTAGCAGAAGTGAAAATATACCTTTTAGCATGACCAGGGATAAGCATTTTGTCAGACCCACTGAGGTGAGAAGCTATCACTTCAGAATTGTTACTCAAGCTGTCATTTGTGCTGTTGGTGCTAAAATATTAATTGTATATTAATTTCTGATTATAATGACGTCTTGTGCCAGGTTCTGTTATAGCCCAAGGACTTCATTGGATTGTAGGATTGAAATGGAAGTTGAGTTTATCTTCAGAGGTATTCAGATGCTGTACTGAATGCAAGTCCAGCAGAAAAGGATCAGTTCCTTTTGCTTTGTACAATGAATTTTTATTGTTTCACGCATACAGCTCTGCACATATTTAACAATATTCACTCTGTTTCTTTAGAAGTACCAATTGTAAAGTTACTTGTGCACCAAACATTTTTCTCGAATTTGAACTTTGTGCTACAGTATTTCAGCTGTTGTTGTCTGTAAGTTTTGGCAATGCTGATTACCTGTAAATCTTCTTACCTGTTTTTCCAATTGATGTTATTCAACACTTGATAAAATCTGGCACAGGGATTCCAGAAATGTTGTAGCTATTAGAAGTTTTTCTTTTTACATGATATTATATCTGAGTAAGAATTTTCTAGTCAGTCGTCATGAAGCACCATAGTAAATAGTGCTAAGTTTGCGCTTCTTGAAAGTGCCGCTACTCTAACACTTTCTCATCTCCTTCCCCCAGCACCTATTACCACTCCGCCTCTGTTACCAGGCTAAGAAAATCTGTATTTTGTGCAAGCTTGACTGTACTAGTAATAAGCAATGGAGTACCACAGGCAAAATCACTCAAGTAGCTCATGGTAGGGCTCCCAGCCACACTCCTTATGCTCCTCCAGAAGAGGCTTGTATGTTGCCCTATAGCCTCCTTATAGACGCTAGCTAGCCAGCCAGCCTGATGAGAAAGGTCCTGGCCACGCAACCTGGGGCAAAAGCTGCAGTCCCTGCTGAGGTCCACCTGATTGTTCCAGGGGGTGGAGGGAGGAAGTCTTCTGTTAGCTCTTACCAGCGTGCAAGATGAAGGAGAGCATTAGCCTTTTGGATGAGCTCAATTAAAGTCAACAACGAGTAGAAAAGCAAGCGTCTAAAGTGCTACAGTAGTTTGGGACTCATGCGTCTGGAATAAATGAAAGAATAAAATATTCAGTTGCTGCAGTAAGACTTTCTGCGAAGAACATTTATTGCACACAGTGTTTCTCCCTTTCACATTCATTTTCTCCATCGTCATTGTTTATTTTCATCTCATGCTCTAGGGTGAAAAGGTCCATTAAAATAATGGAGTTTAATGTTTAAATATATTTTTCATCCCTTCTGTCCCTTTCCCTCCTTCTCTCTCCCCCTCTCTCTCACACACACACACACACGTATTTCAGAAGTGTGGACCAAAAGCACAAAACAAGATCACCCACCGGATGAGGGCTCCTGAGCGTGCCAGAGTTTGAATTACTGACTGGGTAGATGACACCACTCTTGGTGCTTTTCAGACAAGGTTGGCTGACTTACAGGAAAACTAAGAAGTCCTTTCAGGCTTGCAATGAAAGGTGAAACTACAGGAAGTAGCAATAAACAAGTAAGATTTTAGGGGCTCCCAGTATTCTTGAGGGCAAAGTGTGGCGAGGGAATAGAGGAGGCAAGAAAAGGTAGCTCTGCTTCAAAGGAAAAGCAAAAAGGCTATAATCATTCCAGAGGAGACATAAAATTAATAGCAGTTTGAGGCAAAATATTCTCTCCTAAGCGATGTTTGGAGAATATTATGCCAATAAATTCAGTGTCTTTTTAAAAGTCTATTAATTTCATCAACTTCCTCAATGATTTATGAAACAGGATGACTCATAGATACCAGTGGAGCTCAGGACACCTGTGATCCCTTGGTTTTATTGTCCTTGCCTTTGACTAGTTGTTTCAGCCCCTTGCACCTCAGTTTTCCTTCCCTCCCATCCCCAGTTTACTCTCTGTCTTTTCTACTGTAACTTGTGCACCATTTGAGAGACAGTAGTATACCTGCAGTATACCTACCATACAGGGCTTGATTTCAGCTGGTGCTTCAAAATTTTATTGTAATTAAAAAAATCAGTTTTGTATATATTTTTATTAGGATGAGTAATAGACCTTCTAAATTTTTATTTTAATGATGTTCCCTTTTTTTGGTCAAACTTACAAATCATACAGTCCACCCCCTGAGTTGCCCCCCCCCCCTTAATAAACTGTTAATATTAAAAGGGAAGTAATCACTTGTATTGCATTGAATCTGTTCCTGGAGCAGAAGTTGTGTTAGTAAATTCTGAGGAAGAGAATTGAGGCTTAGGGGAACCAAAGCTTCTTAGGTTTGCCAGAAAGGAGAAAAGCATGGATGTAGGTTGTTTCCTGAAATACTGTAGAGAAGCGTGGTTTAAGCAGCCCATAATCATGCATTAACCTTTCTGATCATGGTGGAAA
Source organism: Harpia harpyja (assembly GCF_026419915.1). NCBI lineage: Eukaryota > Metazoa > Chordata > Aves > Accipitriformes > Accipitridae > Harpia > Harpia harpyja. Next base: position 14,534,703 of record NC_068960.1, on the reverse strand, counting down.
TACTATAGACTCTGTCTCGCAAGCTTTCTTGCTTTCATGGATGGATAGCATTTACAAGCATCTATATATTTCCCTGCTAAATCAAAACCCAAAATGTCTTCTGGGCTGAGATGTAATTTATATTATCAAAACTGCAGGACCCACTAAATCTAGAGCAAATGGAAAGCAACTCAGTTTTTATTTAGAGATGCAGCGCAGAGCAAAAATAAAATTTAGATTACCAATTGATGATAGGCATTGAAGCTAATCCTGTACAGCCAGAACCAGAATGGCATGTCACAAGGATAGAAGGAAAAAACAAAGACACGTTATTTGGTAAGAAAGTAAACGATTACAAATTCTAAAACTGAAGGTATTAAACAATGAAAATGACTGTGTGAGTGATGCAGCAGCGGAACATGGCAAAGGTTTGTGAGATGCTATCAGTTTATCTCAGTGTCCTGAAAATGTAATTTTATTATTGCCACTGTTTTATTACTTGTGCCCAATAATGTTTTTGATAGGTAGACTGTTTCCCAGATCTCTAAGGAGTGGTCCAGACTTCACAGTTTAAAATAGATGGGGAAAATATTCAGGGAACATTAACTTCAAGCGGGACTTTCTGCTCTGATTGACAGAATTCATTACAGAAGGTGTGTTAGAGTTTCCGTGCTCTTGCAACTGCTCAGCTGGACTTTAAGCCTCACTTCTCCAAGCATGATTCAGCTCAGATCCCCCTCCACCCTGTATTGATATTTTTTTTCCTGGTCTTTATGTGGTGACACAGAACACTAATTTTGGTTAGTTTCTTAAACAAAACCTAGGTAGTTCCAAAGTCTCTATTAAATCCCATTCAAAATATAACCTGATCTGAGAAAGTCTTTATTTCCTCTGCTCTCACTCTGCCTTTGCCTGTTGAGGTTGGAGTCTCCCCAGAGCCCAGTGGCATCCCTTGTTTCTCACTGCCCCTGCTTATCACGTAAGCACCACAGGAAATTTAGCCATTTCTACTTAGGAATCACCAGGATTTTTCACATCCCATGAGGGGCTGTCCCAAGATGACACTCAAAATCATGACAAAATCAGTAACTACAGGAGACAACTCTCTTAGCAATGGCAAAGTGCATACTGGAAGATGCTGTGTTTGGGGAGATCTCCCAAGAAAGGAATTTGCCTACTTACCTAATAAGGCACATCCTGCAGTTTTCCTGGAGGGCTGGTTAGGAATCTTAAGTTGTTCTTTATTTATTTAAAGGCTTTATTTAAAAAGGGAAGCAACAAGAAACCTCCCCAGGCATTTCCAGATGCAAAGATTCCTGAAGTTTGGGAGTATTTCGAAGATGTTTGAAGCTGATAAATCTTCTCAAATGCTTGTGACCCACTTGCAAGTCAGTCCTTCCTAAATGGGAGGTATACTGTTAGGTATTTTTCTATCAGCTGCTCATACCAGACTGTTCTAAGGTGATGCTCAGAAGAGAAAGCTCACACAAGCTAATGTTAATTTGGAGGTCAGCCTAGAAAATTCTAAAGCTCCTTATTGGCCTTAAAAATCTATGAATTGATAGCAAGTGCTGGCAAAAGGTCACTGGTCACAGATAAAAGGCTAACTATCAGACTATCTAGCAGAACTACTAACACTCTTTTATTGTAAGGAGGTTTAAGTAAATCCTAGATTTGGTTGTCAGATACTGGTCAGTCACTTTTCTTCCCCTTAAACAGTTTCAGCAGATGTTTTCTACCTGTAGGCAGCTCCTGAAAAATTACCAGCTACTCTAGAACACCATATAGAGCTTCCTGTGAGCCCACCCCAAACATTTCCCGAAGTATTGTGCAACAAGCAGTAGAGAAGCTCTCCAGTCTGAGTGCCTTATGATTTATGAATAACTATGGTTTCCATTAAGCTGCAGAAAGGGGATAGTGTGTTTCACCCTGTGCTGAGAACCCCATTTGTTTCCGTTCCTGTCAGCAGTTTGCATAAGTGAATGATTTTATTTCATGTGAGAGAGAAGGCAAACACACAAGTTATCCCAGCAGTGGAAGATTTGTCAAATAAAGCTTTTAATAATGGTGTTATTTGACAGTTTTATAGTGCTTCAACTTTCGAGCAGTTTGAAGGTGGTAGGTTTTCAATAAAAATTAAGTCCTTATCTAGAAGAAACTCAGTCCCTGTTGTTTTAAAAGAACTAGTCTTGGCTGCATTGGAGCACCTTAATCTACTATTGAAAGTAAATCTCAATCCTTTTCTGTATTAATATATCTTGCAATCCATCATCAGTAGGTGTTCTGTGTATTTTTTTTGCCCTAGTATATCAAGGTGGCCTGATAAACCACCTTCCTAACCAAACTTGTTGGGTGATCATTATGTTTCTCACAAGAATAAATTATCCAGTGTAGTTCTCTGCGGCTTACTTAAATAGTCCAGCAGTGTTTCCAGTCACTCTTACTTATTTCTTTAATTTGTTTAAGGGATCCAGTAAGTTATTCAGGTGAGGACAAAAGGAACAGGGAAGTTGTTGGTTCTCACAAGGTCAGAGTTAATCCTATCTGTGTTCATAAATCATTGTACATCATAGGATAACCACATAGCAACTGAGAACATGTTAATAGAAAACCACTTGTGCGTTGAAAGTTTCCTTGCTTAAAGGAGGGATTTTCAAAAGAATCTAAAGCTGCCTGAAATTCCCTGCCAGTTAAATAAACGTGCGTTTAAAGGGTTATGTTATTTACGGATCTACTTTTGTTACAAAAGTTGGTTGATCTTCACCATCCTGCAGAGAAGTTAGATTTTAGTACAAGCCTTTTACCAAAACAATTTCTGAGAAAGAGAGGGCTCTATAACCTTGATAAGTGTTTGATTTGGACAATCGGAATAATAAACAATGGTATGAGTGGAAGTGGCATATCTTAGATTTAAATTAATCTGCCCAAGTTCACATATAAAGATGTTGTGAGAGCTAAGATTTGATGCGAACAGATCCTGCTTCCAAATTGTCTTACAAACTAGCTCCATTAAGAACAGAGCCCTTTCTCATGCTTAGGAATTCAATTTCTATATTGTTATACCAACTGATATTTACAGGAAGTGCTCAGCTGGTATATACCTGGCAAAATACATTCCCATCCTTTGTCTGCATATCAGACAGAACATCCTACACCCCAGCGATTTCAGCTAAGTTTCAGGAATCATTAGAGTGAAGCCTTTCTACTCGATATTCTCATTAGCAGTGTTATTAAAACCAAACATGCATATGGCGTATTTTCAAATGCAGTGCCACAGTTTTTGTTCCAGAGATCTTACAATCTGGTCCAGTAAACAAAATGAGCAGAAGACAGGAGCTGGAGGCAGGAAGGACAAAAAACCAGCAACAAGGTTGTTAGCTGATGTGCTGAAGCTCTTTTTACAAGCTGGTGTCTCCTCTAAGAGGGCTTGGAATTTTTATTTTCTCCTTTCACTAGAACTTGCTGAAAAACTCTTGAAAGAGTTCGTTCTGTTCGAAGGCCTTGAAATCTTACAACCTGCTCTAGAAAGAGTTATTGGTTAGGTATGCTCAGTCCTATCCCGCTGCCTCCTCTTCCACTACTCAGTTGGGGTGTGCCAGCATGGCATGGGGAGCACCCATGTGGTTAAAAGCAATCTCTGTTTAATTCCAGGGGAACCCCTTTCACTGTTATCTGATGACTTTGCTTAGCAAGGATCAGACTGAGTCATTCTGTGTTTGACAGCCCCTTCCTATTGTCAAGCCCAGGAGAAGAGAGGGACAGAGACTGTTTTTTATTTACTGATGGCTTGAGGCAATGCCACCAGAGAAATTAGAGGAGTCTTTCCATTGACTTTGTGAAAGTTGGATAGCGTCTTGGACTTGTGCTGCATGTATTGGGTTTTTTTTATTTTATATACAGTCAGCTCAGAGTCTCCCTCATATCTCTTTCTCCCACAGTGCTCAACTCCTCTCTCTCATCACAAAAAAGTCTGACAGGAACTTTCCTCTCTTATCTGTCTCTTTCTCTGTGCTCTCCTCCCCCTACTTCTCATTCTTTACCTCCCTCTGTCTCTCTCATTCTCTCCCCTGCTGCTCTCAGATGGCTGGCTTTGCTCAAGGTCTGCAGGCTGGCATAGAGCATGCCTGGAACAATATGTTCCTATTAAATTTACCCTCTCTCATTGCTTCCTGAAATTAAATTGAATTTTACTCTCAAGTTTGTTGAAATCGCATAATAAAAACATCCCTGAATGCAATCACATTTAATCAGAAAGGTTTCCAGGATTTATAATGATAAAACACTATTTTAAAAAGGCTTGTTCTAGGGTTTTACAGAAAAGAATAAGCACGTTTCTTACTTACAACTGAAATTAATCTCTAAAAGTCCCTCTGAAGTCTGAGTTCCCTCCATAGGTTTACTTCCATTGCTTTCACACCACTTTGGCCACTTCAAGATCACCAAGATAGACAGAAACAAAACTCAGGTATTTTCAGTCTTAGTCCTGAGCTTTATTTTGTAGCACGTTAAAATTCAGACTGATATTAATTCCGTGTATATATTTGATCAGTATTAGTATGTTCTGCATTTATGCCAATAGCTGCATTATAATTATTGCAAGACTGTTAGGTTTGGAACTAGTCAAAGGCCTCACAAAGAGCACAGTAATGCTGTTCAGGGTTGGACCTTTAAATCAGATAGATACAGATCACAGATTTTGGGGTGCTGAGCCACTATAGTTGTGTCAGAGGAAGTAAGGAGTTTTCAGCACTCCTGAAATGCTAATAGTTTGCACATTTCAGGATCAAATTTGTGACAGCTGGACAAGAAGGTGTGCACGGTTTGGGGAGATAAGTATATAGAATAGTATGCGTTGCACAGCTTAAAACTGCTGTGGTGTTAAAAAGCCACAGGAATATTTTATTGTTTCAGAAACGTTCTTCTTTGATTTGACTACAATTTGAAATAAAACCACAGCAGTATCACCATGGTAATATATAATAGGATCTACTTCAGAGAGAAAATAAGACATATAGAAATTGCAGATTGATAACCCTGTAAGGTCCTGCAGGTTTGGGCTGCTCGTTGGCAATTCCAACACCTCAAAAAGTAGAACACTGCCGCAAGAATATGCAAAACTCCAGAGGCATGCTGTGCCTCTTTCTTATATACCCTGCACTTGTTTTATATGCTGAAGACATCTTGACATCAATGGGGTGTTTTCAGAGCAGAATATGTTTGAAGTCTGTAATAGAAATCCATTGTAGAGAGAAGAGGAAGATGTGAATGTTGGCAACAGTTTGACAGATCTTTTTCCAGTAGTGCTTCGGAAGATCCAGTGCTCATCTTTTTTATTACAAATGGTGGTGTTCATCAAAGCAGACTGATGAGTCTGTGGCCAGTTATGATTTTTCAGTAGTTTGCCTGGAATGTGTAGTCATTCCCTTATTAGACAGTGGGCACCACAATACAAAAGTATCTTGCACCAGGGATGCAGTGTACTGTACAGACACACACACAAAAAAAGAGACATCTGGCAAGCTTACAGTGTAAAGACCGTAGCAGACAAAGGGTTAAGGATGAGTATGTACCCAACGATCCTGAACTTATTGGTACAGCTTTGTAAGTTACATACAGGGTATTTTACTTACAAGTAGTCTAGAAGGAGAAAGAAAAATGAGACTGGCTGCTATTTGCAGGCTACCTTATTAAGCTGACAAAGCTACTCTAGTAGGTTACCCTGACAAAGTGTTGAGGGAATGATCTGAAGAAGCATGAAACTATAGTAGCTGTTGACATTTTGTCTGAGAAGCAAAGCGAGAGATCACGGAGGAGCAGAGAGATGAAACGTAGAGCAGAGAAAGCAGGAAACAGCAGTAGAGGAAAGGCAAGCATCGACATCTAGAAACATTCAGCAAGTACCTACTGTCCATTTCTGCTGCTGACTTTTCCCATTAAAATGGAAAGGCTTGGCAGCAACTAGTTACTGCTCCAGAAATATCTGGATAGCTTCTTTTCTCAGCTACTAGAATAAATTTCCTTACTAAAAGTCCCAAAGTAACTTGTAGTGGCTAGGCAGCTGATTTCCATTTGAGAGGTTTTATAGTTTGTCCCTATTTTAAGGGGAGATGATAGCTAACCTAGGGTTATCTACTTGCACAAAGCTCAGCTACAAATAGCAATAAAGGCAGCAGTGTAGGCCCAATCGCTGCTACATAGTTTGAGAATAAGCTGAACAAACCTTTGCTTGGAGAAATCAAAGGATATAATCATAAGCTGTTGTTGCAGGGGACAGGCTAATGATGTGCCAGTGATTTTTATTGCCTTGGGTTATAAGACATTGAGGGACCTTATGGTCTTCCCTTGGACCTGAAATATTTCCACAGTTCAGTGCTACCCAGTAGATGTAGAATGGCAAAAGATTGCTTCTCCATCACCTTAAAGATAAATCTTGAGACCTTGGCAACCTTTGGGAGAAAATATAATTGTCTTCCTAATTAAAATTGATTTTTTTCAGTGAATGTGCCCTTCTATTGCTATCCCAGCTGTATAACTGACTGTATCTCCCTTATTACAACAGATATTTATGGTCACCAATTGACAGCATACTCAGCACAGTATGCAGTGTGTATGATACCAGCTTTGGCAACAGATCACAGACCAGTTAATCCCTTTGGAATATACATATCTCCCTAACTAGTGCTAAGAATGGCTGTGTGATGTGATTTTCCTTGTTTATTGGACTGTACCTGTGGGTGTTTCAGGTGACATGTTAAGTAAAACTATCAACCAAGGGACTAGGCTCCTCAATCCTATTGTCAAAAGGAATTAGGTACCTCCCTCCTTCGAACGTCTTTGAAAGTCCTGGGATTAGTAGATTGAGTATGAATACCAGTCTTGAATATAAACATTTGCAGAACTATGATGTTAGTATTATTCATGGGTTTTGTTGCTTTATTAGCTCTCTCGGGGTATAACTTTAGTCTCACAACAGTCTGCCTCACGCTAATGCTTCTGAAGATGGTTGTAGAGGTGCAAGTGATGTTGTGGTTTGGCCTTCAGCCATCTTCTATACTGTAGCAGAGGTAATAGATGTATCTATATTGTACATCTTACTTTAAAGGATAATAAGAGAAGCTCTTGCGTATGTTTTTGGCACTGGCACTTTTTTAGGAGGAAACTGGGAAAAGAAAAAAGAAAAAGGGAAATGTTTCCACCTGGGAACTAAAGAGAAGTCCTTTGGGTACACTGAAGTATAATAAACATGATAGTTCCAAAGGCATTTAAGAGTGATACCTCAAAATACACTGCAAGTTTAAAGGTAATGGGAAATGCAGCATGAGAGGAAAAAAAGCCAGAATGTTTGCAAAAGTTTCACTGAGTAGAACTAAAAAAGTCGAGCGACCTAAAGAGGAATTTGCTGTCACTGGACTTTTTTCCCTACTCATCATGTGTAGTACATCCTCTGACAGGTTGCAAATGTAACAACCTCCAGACATGAGTCATCAGCAAGGACAGACCCTCACACTCTCAACACTAAAAATAAAGATCTCGCTCACTGAGCCTAAGGAGCAATTCTCTATCTAGTAACTTAGTATCAGCCAGCAGAGCAATACAGAGGGAACACTCTGAACTACTGATTTATTCAACCTGGAGGCCTTGAACTTGACATGACTAACCCAAGTGCAGTAAATGGGTTCAAATAAATGCTGGCATTACAGAAGGCACCATGTTTTATGACATATGGGATATGGGTCCAGGGGCTCTGGGAGCTGGTACCTTGGGCTACTAGTCCTGAAAATGAAGAGTTCCATCACCAGCATTCATATTGTTGAAAACTGAGCACAAGAGAGGATGCCATGGATTACATGCTAGTAGAAAGAGACACTTTTTCCTTAGCCTTTATTGTCTGAATGTTCCTTTTTTTAGCATGACAGTAATTATTTAACTACCCTTCCAGGAAGTAAATTTGAAATCTTTTTTTCAACTTGTGGTGAAAGCTATATCAATACTCTCAGATGTAGGGCAGTGGAGGTGAGGGAGAAATAACTCAGTAGCTTGGCTTAAACCTAACTGAACATATTAGTCATGAAATATTTAAACCATCAATATCACACATTGATGTGCAAAATGTTTAATTATGTATCATTTCAGTTATTATTCATGTTAGATCTTAGACCTTAAGATGTACATACATTTAAAAAATAGCTCAGGAGATGTATCAGGAGTGTAGAGCAGCATGAAAAATCTAACGGCTGGCTGTACACTTTCGTCTTGAAAGTATGTGTCAGAGTTCCTTTTTATTTTTTTTTTTCCTAAATTACCAAATCCTTTTCTAGGGCTCAGTGCAAAGTGTTTCTGCCTTTAGTAAATGTCTCTGGTAAAACAAGACCATTTCAAAGGAAAAGCTTCAAAGTTTTAAGCTTAATGCGTCTTCTATTCTATTTAGGTCCGTATGCTGTTTCCGTCACTGTATCTTAAGTGTGTGTAACTAAGTGTCTTCCAGTATTGCATTAAGCAGCATGACTACCATCTGTCACAAATGGTTTGTTCTCTCTTCCCAACAGCAAAATTGTATGTACAGTGTCATGCTTCACATGTACATATCTGCTAAGTATTTGCTAGAGAAGGCAGAAGTGAAGTGGATTGTTTAGCACTTGTACTAGAAAATGGCGAGGGCTGTGTTTGGTGGCCCTTTGCTCAATGCCCACTAATTCCACATAGGGCAGTGGGATCTTTGTCTTCCAAGGGCACCTGATCACACCCACAGTGCTGACTCCTGGGAAATTTCCTCACTGTCTGTAGACTGCTCATGTGAATAATAATCGTAATGAGGGAGCAGGCTATTTGGGTTCTGGGCCTGAATTATTCTGTTGCTATATTTTTATCACAGTAATTTCAGAAATGCTGCTGTGAAAAGCACTCTACCTGTTTGTTTCTGTAGCTACCTGTGGTGAAGCTGCATGCCACTAAAAATTTGCATTGCCAAACCTTATGCTGGCAGTTCATAAGCCAAATGAAGGGGACAGATGAGCAGCAATGGTAAGGAGAGTAGAGTTTTGAAATTTTTCTTTAGTAGTTTTCAAAATATTGGAATAAAAAAGTGTCAGATGTTATTACTCTTTATCACCTGTACATTAATAAATAGTGAAAGGTGTAAAATAGCCAACTTCCAGACTGTTGGGCTTGAGATTAGAATTTGTTTACAGGGACAGAATCTAGTCCTGCTGTATTAGCAGCTTTGTTCAGTCATTCATATGCAACAGTAGTGTCATACAGTGACTACTGAGATGAACACTAATGAAAGTATCTTTTGTTTTTGTAGAGATTAACACATTACTTTCTTCTCATCTTTAGAAGGCATTCAGAAAGACTGGATTGCTGATGCCTATATCCAGTTTCATCTTTCAATTAGTGATTTGCTTTTTCTTACAATCCAAGTGCTAGTGGAATTAACCGAAGCTAATTATCACTGAGGGACTGATCTTTCTGTGAAGCCTAGAAAGCAAGGCTGTCATATTTCGTCTGAAATTTGCATACACATTTGCTTTGTGATTGGATTGCTCAGTTTTGGAAGTCTATTTTAAGGCTTAAACAGGCTCAACTTCTCAGATGTTTCATAGATTTCAGCTGCAGCAACAGCATCTATGTAAAATAAGCTTTAGGTGTGTTTAGTTGGAGACCTAAACTGTGAGTTATAGATGCTTGTTGGACATGGTTTGAAACTTTGAGTCTGGGTTGATAATTATTAGCCTGGTATGGCTTTTTTTTCTTTGAGATGGCTCTCAGTGGCTGTCCAATGCAATCACTGCTAGTGCAGGCTGTATACCTTGAGCAGTGTAACAAAGTGCAGGGCCTGTATGTCTTACTCGCCCCCATGTAGGTGCACTATCTGTCATAGGAGTAAAACTGCGTTATTAAGGACTGTTCGTGTCACAACACAAGCCTGACTCCTCCTGCCTCTGTGCTGTCTCTCGAGCTGTCTCCAGAATCCCTTCAGCTTCTGCAGAGACTTCAGGTGAAAATACAGACTATTAGTGGGACAAATTAGCCTAACTTCAGCTTTTGATTTTCTTCTCTGTGAGGGTAGTGAGATCTCCTTGTTTATGTACCTCATTGGAGCAAAGTAAACCCTGCCTTCTTGGTAATACGGTGTTCAGGTAACAACAGAAGTGAAACAATCCGTGTAAACGATGTGCCCATAGGCTGCCTGCAATGCAGTTCTGCAAAATATTATTTGTAGATTGCATTTGTAAATACAATCTGTGTTCTCTTGCACAGAAGGCCTTACTTGCATATTCCACTACTTTGAAGTATTTTATAGATTCACCACATTAAAAAGTAGTGGTTTAGGGAAATTTACATCTTTCTTCTGTAATTTACACTGTTGCCCAGTAAAATGACACTTTCTCATCTGCTCAGGCAAGATCTGCAGCTTCTAAAATCTATTCAGAATGGCTGCGCTGCATACCAGTTGCCAACTTGCAAAGCTTTTTTGAACGCTGTTGTGGCTCCAAAGGATTATTTATTGAACAGCCGAGCTTGTGAAACTTTCCCGAAAGCTGCAATGCAAAGCTGTCACAAGCATGATTCTATTGAAAATTCTTTACAGAAATGTGATCCTCCAGGAACAAACAGGGCTTCAGGTCCCCCCAGTCTTGGAAGAGCACTTTTCTTCCCCATGAGTAAGATGACTAACAGAAAAGTGCTATGCCAAAACAACGCAATTTTCCATTGCCTTACAGAAAGTTTTCTTATCTACTGCGGTGAAGTGCCAGTATAAAACGTTTTTGTGATGGGGGGAGTTATGTCTATTTATGCTCTGCCTACTCGAAGGTCTATAGTGCATCAAGGAGAAGGCACTGGAGAAAATGGCCTAAAAGCTTGACTTGTGAATTCATGTGGGGGGCATACATGATGCGTATGCTCAACAAGCAGTGAAAGCAGCACATGTTGGTAATAGCTATATAGGTGTTTTAATGCTTTTCTGTTTGATTTCAGATGTGTTAGTGACACATGGAGATTCCTTATTTTCAAGTATTAGCTGGTTAGGCCTATTCCTTCCTTTAAGGAGATACTGTTGACTGTAGTAGACACCTACAGGTCATTTTAAACTGAAGCCATTTTTGTACTTAATTTTGTCCTTTCTTTGCCTTGGCAGTGATATTTTAAGAACAAGTAACACTCCATCCCAAAGACAGGTGAAATAACACCATGCTAAGCATGGGGTCCACAAGTATTTTTTAATACTCTTAATTGCAACTGTTCTGGTTTACTTCGCTTGGACCAAGATTTCACCTAATAAAAGAGCTCTGAGACAATCTAGGCAATTGTAGACTTTGACTAATCCTGACATCAGATTAGTTTACACACACAGCTCCAGTTGGAATGCAGGGGGACAGAAAGTAGTATAAACTGTGCCAGCCGGTGGCATTTGGTGTATCTTGTTTGCTTTTGTGTGCCAGTGAATGATGCGTTAGAGATCTGAAAAATATAAGATGCTGATGTACAAAACAAGAACATGGAAGGTGGAGCAGAGCAGGTGACTGCCTGTTGCAATTTTTACACCGGAAGGGTGGAAGGACCCATATAGACACAACTGTGGGTTTATCAGATGTATGCCACTGTAAAGCCCCAACAGTACACAGATCTGTAAAGCTCTATATAGCAAGTTGTTCTCTTGACAAGTCGGTTGCATGCCCCACTCAGTGGTGCTAATTGTAACACGTATGGCAGCAAGTCTATGCAGCAGCACCCCACAGTCAGTCAAATTGGAGCATGAGATGTCCCTAGGTCTTTCAGTTTGGCCATAGATGCAGGGAGGAGGACCTTTTCACCTGTAATACAAAGTCTCAGTTGTACTCAATGGGATTCCACCCATGGGCATGGCGGGGGAAAAAAAGAGGAAGCCTGCCAATATTTTTAAGCTTGCTAGGCAAGGAAAAAAATGTATTCTTAACCATAATCTTCCTTTCTCAATTGTAAAACAGGTTCCTTTAGCAGGAAAAGTCTAGAACTTAATATGCAATTCTTAAGGGGAAAAAAATAAAAAGAATGTTTAGTCCCAGCACCCCGCAACAATCAAACTGACTTCTGTACCTATGCATGCATTTTAAGTGGGCAGTTTCAGCGCTAGTATGGTGTAGTTGGGGCACAAAATTCAGCTGAGATGCAGCAGACCATCTGCCAGAAGGAAAACTAGGGGGGTGAGTGGCAAAAAGCCTCTAAGCTCGTGGGAGGGGTGGGAGCATTGCTGGTTTGCTGGAGTTCAGAGCTCTGGCAAACAGCATACACTAAGGTAGCTCTTGCCAAAAGGAGGAAAGGAGGTAACAGAAGGGCAGTAAGTTGGATAGCTTGGAGAGTGACATTCTTTTGTGTCAGAAGTGGTCAGTATTTTACCAGCTGAGTTCCGTAAATTGGCCCTGGGCTGTCAATGCTAGTGCCAGCTGTTAACTTTGTAGCAGCCATAATCTCAGCAGGGACAAATAGGGAAAGATGTATTGACAAATGGCACTGAGCATAATAAACTGCTCATCTTTATGAATGCTGGGATCCAAATGATCAAAACAGATGTACAGTTTCCAGATCTTAGCTGCACTGTCAGAATATTCCTGGTTTCCTCTTGCATAGTCATCCATAATGAAAAGAAAACAAGCAGATTTGCCTTTCTCTTGGGTCTTTCTTTATTGCTCGCTCAACATTAATTACAGAATATTGTTGGAATAGCAGACTGGCAGGCACCAGCACCCTGAACAGAGTATGTTGCTTACTCCTGTCACTTCTGCATGTAACTTATAGCTAAAATTGTCCTCAGTACAAGCATAGCATTGACATGGTCATGTGGGAAAGAATCAGGTTTTTTCTACCCCTTTGTAAATTTAAGTTATCCCACAAAAACATGTCAAGTTGTAAGGCATGGGAAAGGAAAATGAGTGAAGGCTGCCATTTTCCCATTGAAGCTATAAAAGGGGAGGTAGGGAGCCAAAGTGAAAAAATGTTTAATTCAGATCAGTTAACACAATGATTTCTTATATTTTCATGTCAAGGGAATTGTAGAGGGCGAAAAAGAAGACACAATGGAAATACATGCCTTTAAAAATATTTGGACACAAAAATTCTCTCCTGATTTATATGTGATTTGCAGGTTCATCAAAATGACTTTTATACTTAGTGTTGCCTGAAGTGTTTGGGGTCATTAGGGACTTTTTCAGCTTATCAGATAAATCCTATGTATCCTGCCTTGCTGTTTGACTATAGCATTTTTTAAAAGACTTGTCAAGTCAATGGGTTACCACATCCCTAAGGCAGTGCATTTAATAGTTATAAAGTGCTGTCCTTTGCTAAGTGAAATACCGAGTGCTGAGAAGAGTATACAATTCGCAAGCCATAAGCGAAAAGATGAGTTCTAATATATTTCCCATGTACAATAGGCATAAGAAATTCAGAATACTGCCCATTTTCACTCTGCTCAGGATGATAAGCATATTGCTTATTAAATATTAATATTATCAAGCTGATACATTAAGTTACAAGCAGAAGTGACTCAAAAATCAGAACATCTTGAATCTTAGACTTCCCAGTTAATTGAAACCTACCCTCATACAAATGGTATGACTAGCACAATTTCCTGGTGGACTTCAAGTCATGTTGCAAGGGAATTCAGCATCTCTGTTTGCCTCTAGGCTCCCAGAAAAGACTCAGATTATTGACAAGGACTTAGTGCATCCTGTGCTGCCTAGAGCCATCCTCAGCAAGCGACAAAGCTGGCTGCCATGGAACTAGGCATTTTTAAAGCCTTAATACCTGTGGACAGAAACTTACACGATTCTTACCAACTTCCCTTCTGCCAACCATTAGATAGCAGTGATGAATCTGAAAATCTCCAGATTCTTGTCTTTAGGTGACTAATATTTTGTAACTGGCCTGCACAAATATTTCCTTTTCTCCACTTTGTTTTGCTTTCCATATAAAAGCCTGACACACTGGGAAAATGATTTTAAAGCAGTCTTCTTCCCCCCCAGTGTCCCAGAATGAGGAGCAAAGTAGCAGAGAATCAGGACTCATGTTCACAAAGGGGATCTTGTTTTTTAACTTCCCTGTGCCTTGTATCTTCTGGTTGGCAACGTGAAAGACACTTTAATACTTGAAATAATTTAAAATATGTTAAATTAGAAATAGCAATTATACCGATCTTTTCTGGGTATCTGCTGGCTCAGTCTAAGAAGTAAAATCATTAAAACTCTCTCCTGCAGCCTGTCGAGAGAAATAATATTTAGTGGGTGTTGAATTTCATATGATTCAGCTCAGTCTTGAAAATTGGCAAACCTTTTATGCTCAATTAGATTTAAAATCTGCTTTCAATACTTCATTCTTCATAGACCTGACTTTTAATGGAACTAGGAAACAAAGCAAGTACTGACCTCCTCAAGTACGGATATCTGCTGTCCTTCTTAATGTGGCAAAAGTCTCCGACAGAACCACTGTCTTTGTGGGTTCAGCTGAGCAGTTCAGAAGAATGATATTTTGGCCCAAAATACCACAAATAGCATTACAGAAGAGTAATTTAACTACCATATTGTTCAAGTCAAGCATGCATGAAGTTACATGGAAATGCCATCAGACTTTAATGCATTCTTTTAGTAGCTATCTAAGTAAGATAAAGTTAACCATAGCACGGATTATGTTAAGGCAGTGCAAAGAATGAATATTCCTTGTATCTTGGATATCCTGCCAAGTCAGGACATCCTGCTGTGAGTTACAGTGAGTTTTTAGTTGTAGATGGCTTATTTTTCTCTGCTTTCCTTTACATTTATACTAAAAATAAATTTCCGATCTGTGACTTCCTCTGCTGCATTATACTCAGTCTTAACATTTCACTTTTTGTCCATTTGGCATTAGAGTCTGGCACCAACTCAACTGGAGCCCCTGTTTTACCTTTTAAGGCTGCATAATTAAAACTTCAGTTAGTGTCTCTTTTTTTTTTGCTTTGGGACATGATACTCCCTTTTAACCTCCTACTGCCTTTATTTAAGTTGCCCAAATCAAAGTCATTAGACTGTCAATAAATTTTAGCTCTTCTAGCAAGAAAAATGTAGACAGAAAGGATTTGAAGAGGGTTTGGGTAGGTTATGAGTTTTGACAGTGTGGAAATTGAGTTTGTGAAAATTGTTCTAACTTTTTAATGCTACTTGGTCTTCTCCAGAGGTTATACATAACACACGGGATCCTGTAGCGATTATAAACCTGGCACACCTAGCTTTTACTCAAGACCAAAAGTAGAAATGACTTATCTCCTAGATAAAGCTGTTCTCACAAGGCGTCCAGCACAACTTTAGAAACCTAAGAAATTCTATTTAGTACAGCTACGCTTTTTAAACGCAGCTTCAACTTAAAGCATTTAAAGGATATTTATTCTAACAGTATAATCTTTATCTGGTTCATTCTACCATCAAAAAGAAACAAGTCTTATCTTGGACGTTTACAGTCTAAATAGACAAGAGAGACAGAAAACAGGAGAATACGAACATTATTATCCTTGTCTTGCAGGTAGGGATGTAACACACTGCTTTCTCTGCCCCTTCACATGAACTGCAGGACTGAACCCTTATTTTTCAAGACTAAGTCAACTGTCTTGACAACAAACCTACTTTGTTTTGTTTATACTGTATATACACTAAAATTCTCAGTATTTTTCGAGAACAAATGATGATACAGTAGCATTTTTATTTTTAATCAACCAAGTAATAAGCCACATACAAAGAAACCCAGAAATAGTCAGGCCTAAACCCAGTCTGTTTTCATTGACTGTAATGAGTGTCCACTATTGATTTTACAGAAGCAGAGTTTGGTCAATTAGTGATCTCTTGCAAGTTACCACTCCTAAAACCCAGTAAAGTTTAATTCATGGACAAATTTAATCACATGGTTTTTAGGATATTTAGATGTCTTCTAAGCACCTGGCTTTCTCCTTAACATTTCATTCTTGTGTAATGAAGCCTGTTCACAAGCACTCACTTGACTCTTTCAGAATTCTGCTTGCCTGAGTTTAATATCTGAAATTACACAGGAATGTGAATCATTATATACTAATTGCAGTGGCTTTCTGCGTGTACAGAATAGCCTTCATCCATTTCAGTATTTTGTTTAGCTTTATTGAGAAGTCTGCATTTCCTCATTCTCAGTGTACATTCTATATAATTATAAAGTTTCTGCTGCTGTTGAGTTATGAGTTATTATATGGCATTTAGTTATTAAGGTAACATTGTTGCTGCTGGAAAAGTGAGAAAATTTAAGGGAGAGAAGAACCCAAGATTAATTTGGAGGTGCTATTTTCTTTCTGTCAATCGTCAGCTAAAACCTTTCTTCAAGAGGGCACACAGTCATTGCATACAAAGAAAAATGACACTGGAAAAATACGATTGATTTTGAACTTCCATCCTTTTGGATCCTATGGATCTATCCTTTTTTCCTAAATCAGATACTATGGGAAATTCAGAGGCCAGACTTGAGCTTTGGAGCCCCTTATTTTCCAGTGGTCCACAACCTCTAGACGCACAGTGCACTGAAACCTGTTTCCTATGGAATTCTGCTTTGGGGCTGAATTATGGTTTGGGGTGAGCTCTGCCTGAAGCTGCATATGCAGATTTTTCTGGAGTCTAATGAAGTGTGGACATACTCTGCAGCTGTTCTCCCTGCTGGGCCTCCATTCTCTACTCAGATTTCTGTGTCCATGAAACATTAAGATCTCTATCAAATTTGGTTGAAGTCAGGTGTTGTGTCCAAAATTCTTAAAGACGGAGGCATAAAGGCTGTACAAATGTATGTCTCTCCTTTGGGAAACAAAGCAATAACATTCTTCATGACATGTCAGGTAGAGAGAAGTTGAGTCTATGTTGCTGGGGTGATAAAAACTCCATAGTCAACACTCACAGTAGCTTATGGTACAGACTGAGTAAAGCAGATGAAATCCTTGCCTCTTCAGCTCCTTTAATTCAAGACCTGATCATAACCTGGGAATCCTTTCCCCTCATCTATGGCACTGGGAATTAAGCATGCAAAATTGTGAGGGTGTACTCTGTACATCCCAGCATTACCACTGACTTTTTTTAATCTTCATAGTGATCAGCTCTGTTATTACTGCTCATCAATTCAGCTGTTTCAGGGTTTTTTAGGTTTTCTTTTTAAGCGACAGTTTAATATACTGCAACTTAAAACAGTAATCCTAAAAGTCTAGCAGAGCAACTAAGAGTGGGGATTTGCCTGAAGAAATGCATTCATTACAGAAATTGTATTTTGGGTACGAGGGTGACATACCTTTATCCTGTCCTTGCATGCTGCCACAGTAATAAGATGCTACCCTGGGAGGAGGGCCAGGAAATATAGGCTTTGGGGTACAAACTAAACATGTGAAAGAGGAGGAGGAAAAGCTGCACACTAAGCAAGCACAGATGGCATGGCACTGTGGGAAAGCAGGGCTTGTTGGAGGCAGTGTTAAGTAGACAGTTTGGGAACTGGCTGTGAGTTTTAGCAGCTGATTCAATCAAACCACCTGCACATAGCCTGGTTCCACCTTACTTTGCCTACTGCAAATTAAGAAGTAGAGTGGTTACTCTGGAAGCTTGTATCTGAAGTATCTGTGCATAGCTACTAATACTGTGTAAGTGCACGTGCAAGCATGGGTATGTGCATACATGTATGTAAAATGCATGATTAAGGGTATGTTTTAGCAACATAAATAAGGAACTTACTTAATTTGTCTCCTTTCTCACTCCACCTTCTGATCTGATCCCAAGATTCTATTTTTAATATAACAATGTAAAAACACTCAAGATGAAGAGATGAAAAAACTTTTAGGTCATTATTATATTGATTTTGGTTTTAGAGTATTAATTAGAGACCAGTAATCTAGGTTTGTGAGTGGCATGATCATAAAACTGTAAAACTTCACAGAAAAGATCAATGCATTTTGTTACCTCTGAATGCATTGCTGAGTTTCAGAAGCAAGGAGAAAATGGTCTGTATAAACTGAGCTTTTCTAGTAATTTGGATAAAAATTTCGCTTCTTCCCTCTTTGTAAGCTCCCATGTGGATTTTCTTTCTTATAGAGGGGTGCAGGGGATTAAAGGTTTATTTCTAAGAAGCTACAATTGGCTTTTTGGGTAGTTGGTATGCTCTAGAGACATTAATATCTAAACTATTCAGGGATAATTGCATTAATTGTCTTTTCTCCCAACTAAATTATTTGATTACATTAACAGTCAATTTTGTGTTGACAGGGCATGAATTTCTCCTGATGGGAATAGAAAGCCTTGTATTATCTCAAGCAAAACATCAGTCTAAACTTTCAATTCTAAGAGTATTTCATTGGATCAGGGACTTTGTAGATGATATATTGCAGATGGGAGAGAGAGATCTCATTTTAGCAGTAATGGGAAGCAGTGGATTTAGCAACAGATAAACCATGTTTCTAGTTGGAAGTGTTGCTTTTAACACAATAAAGCTTCAGATCACAAGCCACTCCTTCAAATTAGATTGTTAATTTTTAATGCATGTAGCAATTACTGATGTGACAGATAGCAGACCTGATCTTGCTCCCATCAAACTCTGTGGGAGTTCAGGCATTGATACCACGTGGGGAGACAGCAGGTACAAATGCAGTTAACGAGGCAATGATGTAAGTCCTCTATGTATGTTTTCATCTATATATGTGAATGCCAGTAATATGTACCTTGTGGCTTTTGACATTAGAAGGTCGTTTTGAAGCAGTCTAAAAAGCAGTTTAAGAATGGGTGAATATGTTTTACATAGTAATTCCTTGTTTCTGATCCAACTGCATGTGAAAATTTCAGTAAATTCACTTTTTGTTGAATACAAGCAGCAGGCAGGGAACAGCCCAAATTAGAAGTGGATCCCATCTTCATGCTGCCTACATTCTTGTTCAGTTCTGTGTTTTTCAATCTTCCATCTCTTTGACAAGATTATTTCTCCTTCCTAGAATAAAACTCCAACTCATTCTTTCACAATTGCCCTTTCTTGATATCTTCCTTTTGCTGCATCTTCAGATACCAGTGGCAGCTCTCTACCCTGTAATCTACGTCCACTTTTTTGCAATACAGACAGTGCCTCCTTTCTTTTTTACTACAGTTACTCATAATGGTCGCCACTTTCCCTCTGTGATGTCCAGAAGACCAGCCCTTTCCTGACCTTGCAGGTTCATCAACCAAAGATGTCATTCAAATAACGCAATTTACCTGCCAACAGTGAACTATTTTGAGAGCTGTTATTTACTATGCAGAGCAGCTGCTTCCCAAATCTGAAAGTGATAAAAATGTATGAGTAGCCCATAAGTTTTGCTCTTCCCTCCCCCCACACATCCAAAACAGAAATGGAGAAAATAATGTAGTATTAACTTTGTTTCTGTTTTGTCAAAGCAAAGGGAAAGAGAGAAAAGACAAGACAGAAACCACACCTGACCCTTAGACTAGAATTCAATATAGAAAGGTATATACTCAGTGTTCATATAACTCTGAGGACAGATTGACTGCTATGAACCTGTTGAGACTGTTTAAATTAATCTAGCACTAATCTTTTACCTGCTTTGAAATACTACTGCATGTAAAATAGAAGTCATTTTGTTAAGGGGTCTTTGCTAAAACAAGATAAGAGGCAAAAGTTAGGGGATATCACAATAGTAGTTGACATTCTTTGTCTGGAGCAACAATTCTGTGCAATAAGAATGAAAAGTAGTTGTATAATTGAAACTGCATCTTCTTGCACTAGGAAACAGAATCAATGTTGTATATAATTTGGCAAATTCCTGTTTGGAAGCATTAAGGATGATTCATCCCCAGCTGAGCTATTTGTTTGTATTCCCTCCACGGTCAACAAAGACAAGACATTGCCACCTCCATCCCATTCTAAAAGACTTTTCTAAAGTACAGAGGTTTTGCAAAGCTGGTAATATGGGCAGTTCCCAATTCCTGAATATTTATTGCATTGCACAACTCTGCTGCAAATCTTGGTGGATATGATTAACAAATTGTGAAAATGTTTGTTCTCTTAATAGCTTTAATATTTTTATAAACTGGGATTCTATTGTTTGCAACATCTTATATTGGATGGGTAGCATCAATGGACTTTAATTAAGATTGCTCCGTTTTTAATTGAATGTAGATACAACTAGCAGCTAACTGATGAGCAATGGATTGTCAGCTTCTGCTTTCACATAGGAGAGTGCTACAACTTTTCAAACTAAAGTAAAATTTGTCATCCAAGGTACTAGAGAGATTGACATTGTTTCATACTGTGAACTTTACTAGGTGATCTTCTGAGGACTGCTAGGCAAACTGTTGCTCCACTGTACGTACCAATTCTGCATGTGTGGGTATATGACTGAATGCAGCATATTGGTTCTGAGCAGTTTGAAAGTAAGAAGCTGTTATAAATCCTAGATCTAAATTCGCATATGCATGTGAATGTTTGATGGGTACTTGGAACTGAGATTTTGTTGGTGACCCCCTCCGACACTTGTATATCAATGATAGAAATTAGAGAAGTGTTCCTCTTTAAGGACTAGATCTAAAACCCCGGGTATATGCTTTTATAATAAAAGGTAGGGCCATGTTGTGGCAGCTCTTTTCAGGCATTAGTCACCATTGAATTCACTGTGAAATTCTGCATAAAACATGATAGCATGCTGTGGCATACAGCAATTGCCGTGATGGGATAGAAGAGTATGGAGAAAACATATTAGAAATGCAGTGGGTAAATGAAGTTGACATGCCACATGGGATATTTTGAACTACATTTCACATTTCAGAGTAGAAAAATCAATATAAAGGGAAAAGAACTTTTACAAAATGAGTATCACGGGCTGATCACTCTTGGAACTTCTTTTTGGTCTCTGTTATCTAACTCCAGCATATAGTGAGGGATGCTTTTTCTGTCTTTAATGTATTCTGCTGCTTTCTTTATAGTGAAAGAACAGCTGTTGAGCAAAAATTCTGCCTTTGGCAATATCTGTTAATTGATGTGTTTCCTCAAAAAAACCCAACCCACAACAAAACTAAAAAAAAAAAACAGAAGGAAAGTACTGCAAGGTGTTTAATTTCTAAATATATTAGGTGACCCAAACCTATTAAAAGTATTTAAGAAAATAATTTTATTGCCATTGTTTGTCAGAGGCACGATCCAGTTTGTGTTGACTTTGCAAGTGGGACTAAATGGGTCATAGCAGCGACTTGGGTTCTGCTGATGTGTGACATGGGGGTGTCAGTGGCAGGAGCCTGCTCCCTGGGAGGCAGCTGCAGTCCTTCAGCCCCTGCCTCTCTGAGAGGAACCTGTGCCAGCTGGCAGCACCTGCGAATGGATAGAGATGCTTTCGGTGGGCAGAGCCACGGGAAAGGAAACCAGTGTTAACTGGGCATCTGATTTTTCAGTTGTCCGCATCCGTGCTAGTAAAAGCTGTTTACTGTGCAGGGCAATTCAACATGCTGGAAATGGATGCTTGCATTAGATCATCTTATTTGCCCTCCAGCCAGTTCAAAATTGTCCTCTATATTCTGTTTTCCAGTGATTTGCTTTGTCCAATTTTAACTGACCCAAATAACTAGGCTTTCATTTTCCTCTATTTTCCAATCCAGTTGTGCTAAATCTTAGCAGCTGTTTCCTGTACCTGATCTGAATTTGAAACAATTGAATATAGTTTGTGGGCTATTCTATCTTTCGGATTTTTGCCTAGAAATTAAGAATAGCTTTATTTATTGTCATCTTGTCACAGTGCTAATTTTGCATGCACTAAGACACTTGGGAAACCAGATGAAATAATCTGATTTGGTTCACATTCTGTCTGGAGTAAGACAGCAGGCTAGGTCTTGAATGCAGCAGCAGACAAGCTCTTGCAGTGCCTAATCAGGAAAAGGAAGAACCAGATAAACTGTTCTTGTGAAATTCCCTTCACAATTTTGCTGATAAAAGTTGTTGAGATAAGCTCCAGATAACCATCCAAGCTTATAAATGCTCATCTGCACCATCTCCAGGTGGTTTTGAGGTTCAGTCATCACTAATGAAAAGATGTGATTGAAAGCAAAAGAAGATATGAAATGCCCTCTTCTCTAAACCAGTAGCTATCATTCACTGTAACAAAACATTGCAGATAACACTGCTGGCCACTTTATCCTTTGCTTCAGTACCAAGAATATAGAGTGAGCTATCTTACTGATTCTACTGTTAAAAATTAAAGTAATTCATTTTTATCATTACTTACCAATAATTATTCATTTAAGTCTTGGCAAAAGAGGATCACAAAATTCCAAGCTGATGGAAGAAGTTCAAAGCTTTACAATGTGCCATGAAATCTCATGCGGAAATTATGTCCTGCGAAATGTTTGGCCATGGAAAGTTCAAGTGTCACCCAGCTGTAATTATAGCCTTGGTTTCTGAGAGGTTTATAATTCAGCAGCAGAGATGATGCCAGCATGAACTGAGCATGCTGTACCGGGCATGACTCTAAATAAAACCTCAATATTTTTTTTTCAGATTTGTTCCTAAGGATGTTTGGGAGCTTTTTTGTTTGCTTGGTTTTTTAATGACAGCTACATTCTTTTGTTATTTGTTATCTTATCACTAGAAAATCCTCTAAAGAAAATGTAGGCATTTAAATCTGCGCTGTATTATGCCTCCAGGAGATAAATCAAAAATGATTTAGTGTCTTGAAGTCATCTTCCTACCTTCTGGTATCAAAGATTTGGATCCGTAGTATAAAAGCAGACTTGTGGCTGTTCCCTTAAAAAAAAAAAGATTCTTGCCCTGCCTCTGGGTTGTGCTGCAGACAGAGCTTACTATAGTGCAATGCCTTACAGACTACTGTATTTCTTTCCCTGAATTACTGGGATGCTGGAATCTGCTGTAAAAATAAGATTCCCCAACTCTCTGCTGTGCCATGCCCTTTCAGCAGGCAAAGAGTACATCCCATAACACCTGACTGGCGTTTTTAGCCATGAAGTAACTGCAAGGAGCAACTCTTTGGCATTCACAAGTACTGTTGCTGGGGCGGGGTGTTACAACCACTAGAACTGCTTTACTGAAGGAAAAGCTGTAACCTTTCTCCTTTTTCTGCAATGCGTGCTGTAGAATGTGTACCCCTTGCTTGCCCTGTTCTCTCAGCCCTGCAGAGCAGAGGTTAGTACCATATGAAACCTTGTTAAGGCTGGATTCCTTCAGCTATGGCTCAACAGCCTAGTTTTATGAACACATTAAATAACAAATAACTCCTGATTAATTTTTAATTGGATTTTCTTCTTCTTGCTATGATTTTGTGCCAACATATTTATTAGATGGAGCCACTTTCTGCAACTTGGGAATAAAGAATTCTCAGAGTCCTCTGTGAGTTCCTTTTAACATCAATGAAGTAAAACAAAATTGGGTTCCAGTTTTCTAAGCAGCTATAGTTAAAGAAAAATGTTTCCTTACATTGGCCCATCCATCCTACTCATGTCACTTACCACTCTTCCTCCTACTGATTTTCTTCTAATGAGGAGGGATTGATAGTTACTCCTGGTGAGATTCTTCTACTGCAGTGGCACTTCTCAATCTCTTCCCAGAGCATGATCATATTTTCAAAGTGTGTCTATTATCGATTTTCCATCGGAAATATTTCAATGGGTATACACACTTGGGGATTTAGAAAAAGTCTCTGAATGAGTCTGTAAGGTTGGGTGAGAAGATAATTGTCGTCAACTTCATACCCCATGGCATTTACCTACTATGGTAACAACTACTGGAAGAGTCGTGCTCCATACTAGCGTGCCTAGGAAACTGGAGAAGGACAGCCCTTCTGTAGTGCCTGTGCTCCAAAGCGTTGGACACCGAGAAACCCTGGTGGAAAGCATCTGTCTTGAAAGCTTTTCTTTCTAAGTGAAACACTATGGAAAGATGTAGGTGAATACTCTAAAGGCTCTTGATTAGTATTTATCTTGTTAATTATCTAGTGTAAACGATAACTGTGAGTAAAAATGTGTGCTTTTTGTTGTTGTTGTTTTGGTTTGGGGGTTTGGTGGAATTTTGGTCCAGATTCCTGATTTTTGCATTCTGACAGAGATGCTGTATGGGGGTGTAAAGGTTTTATGCAGCATTTGTCTTCCCCTGTTTCCCTGTTCCTCCTTGGAACAGTTCTGACTTCAATATGAGGTTTGAGGCTGTTCTCAGTAGTGCTTGGATTTATTGGATCCTTAAAGATTGCTTTGAGAAGAGAAAAAGCAGACTAGCAGATCTGTAAGGGAACCAGTTACACAGGCAGCAGATTTCTGGGCTACTGGATTTCTGAGCTCCTCCAAGCTCTTTGTTAAAATGCTCTGGGAAAACAATTTCTTTAATTGTGCTTTTTCTTGGGTTTTGGCCACTACTACCAGCATTCAGCAACTGAAATCTATACTGTTGTTTGTTGGGGTTTTTTGTTAATGTATGGCTGTAGGCTTTTTTGAGTATCGTAACTTTCTAGAACAAATCTAGGCTGCAGAACGTAGGAATGATTCCAAGTACAATATCACTTATGTAGCAAATAGTGTAAATATTTAGACTTCTACCCACCCAAGCATAAGAGCAGAAACAAATTATAAGCAGACATTTTAGGTACATTCTAACCTCCAGTACTCAGATGTGGGAAAGCAATGTTTCAAGAAGAATTTGCTGATTGGTTAATGCAGAGAGACATACATTAGATTAATGTCACAGCTTGTGCTCAGAAATACACATCACAAAAAATAACAGTACAAGTGTTTCTTCAGACTCCTGTATTCTTGTGCCAAAAAGAGAATATGTAAGCGGATCTGGATCTGGGCAAGAAACAGTATCTTATCCCATGAAAATTGTCATGATTTACAAAGGTTCCCATTCCGGTTTAGTATAAAACCTTGAACTTCAGTTTCCTACATGTCAAAAAAGAACACGTATTACCAGATATCACCTCTTCTTGAGGTACTGGATATTTAAGAGACAAGCCATCTTCATGGGAAATTCTTAGTTGTGTTATGTTATAACCTAGTGATTCCCAAAGAAACACAAAATTAAAATCTATATTCAGAGGCACACATATGCTGGTTTCTCCATGGAAAAGCAGGAATAATACTGCTTCTCAGACTTTGTTATAGTGTGTCATTATTTTTTTAAAAAACTTTATGAGAAGATTCTGTCATTTCTGAAATTTTTTTATGTAAAAAGCCTAGCCCAATGGCATACAACTGAAACAGCTAAAAGCTCCTATTTTTCAACTGAAAAGTAGCAGCAACATCAGCAACACTATACAGTGGGCATATGCAGAGAATACCAACAGCGTGCGTTGTTAGGAGGGAAATAGGATAGACAGCAAGTTTATATTAGGAGTTTAGATACCCCTGAGTGTGCCCCTGTCTCTGAGTCTGATCAGTGACACAGGGACAAAAATTAACCTGTACTTTTTGAAGCCTGGTGATAAAAACTGATGAGAAGGAGGAGAATCTAGCATGGAACTGCTAGTAGAAGACAGCAGTGAGACCCCGGGATGCATCAGGCTATGTATTTCTAGTATGTTTAGGGAATGGGTTTAGCACTAGCGCCACAGGTACAGTTGCCATCTCAACAGGAATGCTCCCTGTGACTCTGGTCATCCATGCCCACAAATAAAAGACAGAAAGGAGAGCAGACGCAAAAGGTGTTGCTAGAACAAAGAGAAGAGGGATAGCTCCTCTTTCTAAGGGAGACTAGAAAAGCTTATGTGATGTAGGGTAATGAAATGAAGGCAATGAGGGAAACAATAACGCTACAAAACACAGTTCAGACTCTAATCCAGGAAGGAAGAATTTGCACCAAATAATGGTGGTACGAGAATAAATAAATCTGAACTGGCTATCAGTAATTTTAAATGGGAGATTAATAGAGGGTTCCTAATCACAGGGGTAATTTTGGAAGAGCTTTCAGTCAGGGATCGTGGCAGTGGGGCAAAACTACAGCTTTTGGCAATAGTGCAATCTTACGCATTGGCTTTGCAATTTTAAAGAGCAAGACTTTGCTTCAGCTGTGTGCAGTGGGACTTATTAAAATACAGTTCAGACTTGATTATTCTTGTTGCTCTGACGAATCAATGTAAGTGTTGAAGTTTAGTGCATAGCTTTACATAAAATCAAGTAGTTTTAAAATCAGGTTTACTTCACTATCTGATTTACAGTTATTATAACTTAGGTGAGGTGTTAGCAATATTGCAGGTAATACCCCTTCTAAAAGAGATTAATGTAGCTTTAATTACAAGTAAAGAATGCATACCTAAAAATATTTGCTGAATTTTATTTAACTTCTATTGTTATGTCTTTATTATTGCTGACCAAGTGGTACCCGTCAAATACAAAATGCCATAATCGGCGTAAAGATGAACTGGAGTGTCTTGCACTATGTTATTAATGTAAACGAAAAGTAAGATTGCAACTAAAATACACCTTTCTGAAAACTTCATTAGTACTTTAATTTATCTGGGAAATACATTATCTGATTTAACATGTACAGTAAAAATAGATCTGGAAACACCCCAAAAAATTTGCAAGAATATTTGATAAAACGGTGTAGTGCATTGTACCCAAGGTATCACCTAAGATTTTCAGTGCTGCAGCAGAACTGGAAATGCTTCTGCAATGTGTTTTTTTATTAAAAATCTTGCACTTTCAAACATAAAGACAGCGGTTTACATTTATACAGGGAGATGTGCGGGAGGATATACCTAGCTTTTCATGACACTCAACCCAGTCTTGGGCACTGGTCCAGTTCCCAATATATGTTAGATCCATCCTAATATAAATCATCTTTTAATATCTTCAGTGCTCTTCTGGCAACTGAAAGTCGGTTGGGCACCAGAACACATTTCCCCCTTGTCCACATTCCTGCAGTAGGTCCTTTCTGGGCTGGAGCAGCTCTTGCAGTTGCAGGGGACTTTTTCCCACCAGAAGATCTAAAAGACAGGAATTGCATGTCAGAAAGTTTAGTTGCACCGACAGGTCTCTTCCATTTAAAAGATACATGCATACATGAACCTGGCCTAGTGCCAGCTCATTCCTCACTGAGACAGACAGCAGTTGCTGGAAAAAAAAAAAAAAAAAAAATCACCCCACAGTAGTTACTACCTGAGTAGATGAAGTATAAGAAGGGACTGCCAAATCCCCAAATGTTTCTATAGTAAACTTTGAAAAAAATCTGACATTTTAGTGGCAATGTCATTTAAAGCAGTCATTTAAAACTGGTGCCATGCTCTTCTTCTTTATTATAAGGAAACTTATTTTGCCCCTCAATTAAGTTCCTTTACTGGAATAAGCACAACCTGGAGGGCCTAAGGTACCCTCAGTGACAAAGCAGCCAACCTGAATGGTTTAAAAGAGAAATGTAATGACAAACTTCCTAGATTTTATTCTGGACTGTGGTTGTCTCTGTAGGAAGCTCCCTAGCATGCACTGGTAATTATAATTCATGATATCCAGAATCAGTTTTTAAGAGCTACGTGATCAGCCAGAAGTTAACACTAGTACCAGGAAATCAATATCCCATTCCAGCTCTTGGTGTCTTTTGGGGAGAGCATCGCAAGAAGGCAGTCAGTTAAAAATAAGACAAGTTGTACCTTGAGTTTTTAGTTGCAGGTGATCTTCCACAAGGATGAATTTGAGGTTAGCCTGTAAAAACTAGCCTGACTCGTCTCTAGTACACAAATCTAGATTATTATTTCATAGAATCATAGAATCATAGAATCATAGAATGATTTCGGTTGGAAAAGACCTTCAAGATCATCAAGTCCAACCATTAACCATGCCCCCTAAACCATGCCCTGGAGTGCCCTGTCCACTCGCTGTTTGAATACCTCCAGGGATGGTGACTCAACCACTTCCCTGGGCAGCTCATTCCAATGTTTGACAACCCTCTCAGTAAAAAAATTTTTCCTAATATCTAACCTAAATCTCCCTTGCCTCAACTTGAGGCCATTTCCTCTTGTCCTATCTCCAGACACCTGACAGAAGAGACCAACACCCACCTCACTACAACCCCCTTTCAGGTAGTTGTAGAGAGCGATAAGGTCTCCCCTCAGCCTCCTCTTTTCTAGACTGAACAACCCCAGATCCCTCAGCCGCTCCTCATAAGACTTGTGCTCAAGGCCCCTCACCACCTTGGTTGCCCTTCTCTGGACACGCTCCAGCAGCTCAATGTCTTTCCTGTAGTGAGGGGCCCAAAACTGAACACAGGACTCGAGGTGCGGCCTCACCAGTGCCGAGTACAGGGGAACAACCACCTCCCTGTTCCTGCTGGCCACACTGTTCCTGATACAGGCTAGGATGCGATTGGCCTTCTTGGCCACCCGGGCACACTGCTGGCTCATATTCAGCCGGCTGTCAACCAGCACCCCCAGGTCTTTCTCTGCCGGGCAGCTTTCCAGCCACTCTTCCCCAAGCCTGTAGCGCTGCATGGGGTTGCCGTGACCGAAGTGCAGGACCCGGCACTTGGCCGTGTTAAACTTCATACAATTGGCCTCAGCCCATCGATCCAGCCTGTCCAGATCTCTTTGTAGAGCCTCCCTACCCTCAAGTAGATCGACCCTGCCTCCCAACTTGGTGTCGTCTGCAAACTTGCTGAGGGTGCACTCAATCCCCTCATCCAAATCATCAATAAAGATATTAAACAGAACAGGGCCCAACACCGAGCCCTGGGGAACACCACTCGTGACCAGCCGCCAGCTGGATTTCACCCCATTCACCACTACCCTCTGGGTTCGGCCATCCAGCCAGTTTTTCACCCAGTGAATAGTGCACTTATCCAGGCCACAAGACGCCAGCTTCTCCAGGAGTATGCCATGAGAGACAGTATCAAAGGCCTTGCTGAAGTCTAGGAAAATAACATCGACAGCCTTTCCCTCATCCACTAGGCGGGTCACCCGGTCATAGAAGGAGATGAGGTTGGTCAAGCAGGACCTGCCTTTCGTAAACCCATGCTGACTGGGCCTGATCCCCCTCTTATCCTGGAGCTGCCGTGTGAGTGCTCTCAAGACAAACCGTTCCATAATCTTTCCCGGTACCGAGGTCAGGCTGACAGGCCTGTAGTTCCCCGGATCCTCCCTCCGACCCTTCTTATAAATGGGAGTCACATTGGCAAGCTTCCAGTCCTCTGGGACCTCCCCTGTTGACCAGGAACGCTGATAGATGATGGAGAGTGGCTTGGCAAGGACCTCAGCCAGTTCCCTCAGTACTCTTGGATGGATCCCATCAGGTCCCATAGATTTGTGAGTGTCCAGATGGCGTAACAGGTCCCTAACTAATTCCTCCTGGATTAAGGGGGGTATGTTATGCTCTTCATCCTTACCTTCCAGCTCATGAGGTGGAGTACCCTGAGGATGACTGGACTCACTATTAAAGACTGAGGCAAAGAAGGCATTAAGTACCTCAGCCTTTTCCTCATCACTGGTTGCTATGTTCCCTTCTGTATCCATTAAAGGATAGATATTTTCCTTGGGATTCTTTTTACTGTTAACATATTTGTAAAAACATTTTTTGTTGTCCCTTACACTAGTGGCCAGATTTAGTTCTAGCTGAGCTTTCGCCTTTCTAATTTTCTCTCTGTATGATCTAACAAGATCCCTGTACTCCTCCCAAGTTGCCCGCCCTTTCCTCCAGAGATGATAAACTCTCCTTTTTTTCTTAAGTCCTAGCAAAAGCTCCCCATTCAGCCAGGCCGGTTGTTTTCCTCGGCGGTTTGACTTGCGGCACATGGGAATAGCCTGGTCCTGAGCCATTAAGATTTCCTTTTTAAAGAATGTCCATCCCTCCTGGACCCCTTTGCCCTTCAGGACCGTCTCCCAAGGGACTCTCTCAACCAGTGCCTTGAAGAGGCCAAAGTTAGCCCTCCGGAAGTCCATAGTGGTGGTTTTGCTGACCACCTTCTTTGCCTCACCAAGAATTGAAAATTCTACCATTTCATGGTCACCAAGCCCAAGATCCAGAGTCCTTTTAGATAAAGGTCAGTGGTACATTTTGCACATTCTTTAGTTTGCCGGAATTCATTGCCTTTTTTTTTTTTTTCCCTTCCCCTCAATTTTGCCAACTGTTCAAGCTCTGTCCTTTTTCACATTACGAGAAGAAAGAGGTGAGTGACTGAATCTATTTGACAATATTAATGTTTGTCCCATGGGATAGCTTTTATATTATAAAGTGGATATTGACTGTCATGGAGGTGAATATTAAGGTTTATCAACCCTAGAGGTATGTATTGACCAAGACAAACTAGAGGTCACTGCAACATCAAGAGTAAATAAATCTTAATGCTGCCAAAACAGGAAATCAATATGCATATTTTTCCACTTATTTTGAATGTCATTGAACTATCTGGAAATATCTCGATTGTGTACCTGAATTCCAAGATAGTGGATTTTTTATTACTGTGAGTAACCCTCTAAAGACAAGTCAGAGGTTGGGCAAGGGTTCAAGAAAAACACTGACTACTGTTGTCCCTTTCTCAATAAGACAGGAAACAGGGTCTACTTCTTTCAAAATATGTAATTTTTTATTTAACCTATGTTGAAAGAAAGTACTCGCTGTACCGATTTTCAAGCCAAAAATAAAATCTTTTCTGGGGTAAATTCTGTGGTAGTCAAATTGTCAGAAATCCAGTTCACACCACAACCTGTAGTGACAAAAAGCTACTTTGTACCATTGCACTAGCCTGACTCTTCTTCAAATGAATAAAATCTGATGTATGCTGCCAAGCTGTAGCTACGTTTTTGGAGTCCTAAACAGCATTACATTGTTACAGTCTCTGACTGTCCTAAACATAGCTTTTATATTCATGCGCTCTGAGGAAATACAAGGTCCTTTGTAATTTTGGTTATGTATGTGGCTAGACGCTGTTCAAAAGCCATTGGCAGCACTCCTTCAGAATCCTGAGCAAACAGGAAGAAAGGTGGCTTCAGTTCTTGCTAAACAACCAGGTACCAAGTTGTGAATTAGAATCCAAAATGAAAATAAAATGCAGTTGGATAAGTAGACAAATAGATACAGAAAGGCAATGGTTTATCTTAAATAACACACCATTTACTGTTTATTTAAAGATGGGCGAGTCCAAGAGGGTAAGCCAAATAAATATATTTAACATGTTTTTAAGCTCACGTGTGAATAATTGGGTGAGGGAGAAAAAGGGATGAGGGAAGGGGAAGCGGTGAAAGATGACCCTGACTAAAAAATGAGCTTTGATAGTTTAAAAGGTCAACTAGAAAAAAAGCAGCTGCTTCAGGTAATGGTGTGTAAGTTCATGATTGACGATTTCAGACTGATGGTAAACCATACTGACAGAAATTGAAGGTTAGCAGCACAAGGCTCACGGGGGATTTTGGCTTGGCCAAGGATTAAAAGAAAATGGGAGGTGGGGAAAAGACTTGAGAAAGATTATTTGTTCGGTTATTTTGAATGAAAACATAGAGTCAAGTTCGTGAAACCAGCTGGCATTATCCTATAGCAGAGCTACTAATCATAATTTTTTGTTTTCATCTGGTTTTGCTTTCAAGTGGTGGCAATCATTAAGAGCAAATTTCAGCAAAATATCCCAAGGTCGAGAGACTTGAAGACTTTGGCTGCCTGTGCTTTTGCAAACACGTGTGCACATGCTTCACTTTCAGGCTGCAGATTGTGCCAAGCAGGACTGTTCATCCTCTATTTGAATCTCACTGATCTTGTTGCAACAGAGGCTGGTGCTTAAGAGAAGGAGCAGCTGAAGTTTAGTCTATATGCTTGAAATCTGATGTGTTTGTTGTTTGGTACCCAAGGCAAAAAGTTCATTGAAAGTAAAAAATGAGCAAGTCTGACCTTAATTTAGAGCCCAATGAATCAAAAAGCAGTCTTCAATTAGGCCCTTGGCACTGAAGGATTATTTACACCTCTGCAGTCGGCACTATGGGACTGCTCCTACAAACAAAGCATGGCTGACATTACAGCTCATGCAGTTGCTTCTCTGCTCCTGCTGCTTCCTTGGTGACAGCGCTGTTGCTTGTCTGACCTTCAATAAACTGAGAGCTAAATAGGCAGCAGAATAAACGTACTGGAAGTAGGGAATAGTTTTCTGCCGGCAGGGTCCACTCCGCACCCAAAGAAGGAAAAGTGTGACCAGGAGAGGCCATGAGGTTGCAAACATGCCCCTTTCGGTGGCAGCTAGCTGCAAGATCGTCTTGGTTATAGTGTGAAGTGCTCCCAGAGGCGCCGTTAGAGTCACATTAATCTGGCATGAACCTGTGCTGCTGCTGTCAAAGGCTGGTCCCTTGCTTAGCCCTTCTTGCCATCACTAGCGTTCACTCAGCATCGGCCTGAATGAGACGAGGGAGTTTATCCAGCTCCCCATGTGCTGGCAGTAAAGAAGGGGCTGGGAACAAGCAGAAGACTGGGAGGGAAGAGTACGATCACTGCTTTTGTCAACAGCTTGGATTCATGGTGGGTTTAAATGGATGTGTAATCATGTCCCTGCTATTGGCTGTAAGGCTTATTAAGGCACATGGGGTTATGGGCCCCAGGGGATTGCCTGGATGACAAGCAAGGGACATCCCATGGTGCTATTGCACATATTTGAGTTTACCATAACAGCAGCTCCAAAGAGAGTGCCACAGGGTGACCCCGCTTGCTCAAACTTGCCAGACCGGTGGTGAAGTAAGGAAAAGAACAAGGAGCTCCAGGGTCCCCCCAGTCCCACGCCTAGGTCATACTGCCCTCTCTAAGCAATGCTAGATACTTTCAACTAAGAACCATGTATCTAGTTATTTACACAGTTTAAATACAAACCAAGCCTATTTTTTCCTCTGTGTATATTTTTTCCAATTACAGCCTTCTGCTACAAAGAACAAGCCACGTCTCTCTGGACTTGAGAAGAATCTTTTGAATTCAGAGAACTTATTTTTAAAGCCAAGTAATAAGTTTGTCAATCACTTCTTTATTATCAGTCACTCTCTGATGAACAACATTCAGACTTTAATATCAGCAAAGAGACAATCTGAGGAATGAATGCTCAAGTAATAACATGTAGGAGTGTTTATGGCCTGACTCTGTTTCTAAAGTGTGTACACAATGGCCTAATTTAACATCAGTGAATGTAACAAATTCCCTGTGGCAAATGCAGCATATGGGAATTACTTTTTATGCTTTTCTTGAAGTGCACAAAACTCCCATTAGCATCACACGTTACATATCGGGGGGGCGGGCAGAGGGAGAAGCCCCTCAATTTGTGTTAGGTTTGGTGTGGGGTTTTTTACTGGGGTTTTTTTAGAGCAGTCCTACATGCTTCTAGATTGATTCATGTGCATGGCTATATTGAAAGAAATCTCATGACTACATTATTGAAATGTAACTATTATTAGAGGAAAATATTCCT
Organism: Harpia harpyja; assembly: GCF_026419915.1. Classification (NCBI taxonomy): domain Eukaryota; kingdom Metazoa; phylum Chordata; class Aves; order Accipitriformes; family Accipitridae; genus Harpia; species Harpia harpyja. The sequence goes on along the minus strand of NC_068960.1, from coordinate 14,501,349 downwards.
TCTAAAATTTGTACTTAGTTATTTTAAAAGTTCAGGCTCTCAACCACTTTTTTCAGCAGCTGATTATTAAATTTTTTTTTTTTTGCATTAACATCTCCTTTCTGGGTTTAAACAGGGGTCTGTCCACTGCAGCCATGCTGTGCAGTGCAAGTGAAGAGTTAGTCATAGAGCCTGCAATATCTGCATAATTAAACAGGACCTCCAGACAGCCTCAGAGGTGTCCTGGCTTTGTTTTGTTGAACTAGATACAAGTCAGAGTTCTTCCTGCTGAGTTCAATAGTTGGCCTAATAAGCTATAGGAAAGTAATTCCTTGCTTGTATTGAATCTCACTGGAATTTTCCATAAATCATGTTTTCATTAGTTTTGGTTGTTTTTTTTTAATCTGGAGATCTAACAAGTGAATGAGGGGTATCTTCATGGCTCAGTACTCTTTGTACTTTTGGGGGTTTTTAAGTGTTATCTAATCTGTGGTTCTGTGAGAGACTCTGAGGGTATTTATGAGGAACTGTGGTATCTGAAGAAAAAAAGTGGTTTTTTTCTTTGTGAATAAGATGACATATTATTTATATAAAGTATATTTTCCTGGATTTCCATGAGCTGCATCATTCAGAGGCAGGAAAGCATCTTCAGTGCCTCAGCCTTTTCTCTGAGTTCTGAAGTGAAATGTGTTTGACCTGGGTAGATGCAATTGCTCTCTGATATAAATACATCCTTAGCACACATCATGTTTAAATTTGGTCTACTCATGCTCACTTAAGAGAGTACTGGAAATTATTTAATAACTTACCTGTGACTATCTGGTAACGGGCAAAATAATTGCATAAAATAGGTGTCATGTTGGTCATAGGTTGATGACACTGAGTTCTTACACTGTACCTATTACATCTGGGCTTTTAGTACCTTTTAAAACTGGTTTGAAAGCTCTAATAAAAACACATACAGAGAGCATCCTCGTATTTCTTCTTAGAAATGAGGACTCTGACATAGAAATTGCAACTCTAGGGAAGGTTTAGTGAAAGAAACGTCAGAGATTTGAAGACCGAGTCCAGGAGCATCACAAATTTGAATTGTGAAAAGTGTCTCTCTTCACTGTCATGGGTCTTTCACAGGAATCATTAAAAAAATTAGATTCTGTTCATGGGAATTGAAGATCCATAGAGTTTTTCATAGGACCAAGAGCTTAACATCACATTTGCTGGCTAGGTTTTTCTATTCATTAACTACTTGGCAGTGTGCTAAACATCCAGAGGTTGTATTCAGCCTTTCAGAATCCATGCAGTTGATATCGTCTATTTAACTGTAACATGATGTGAGGCTCACAAAAGTCTTCTGGGGGTTTTTGTCCTTATTTTCTTTCATGATGTATTCAAATTAGAGGGCAATTGTTTTCCTTTAAACTGTATACAATTTAATGTTGGGGGTGTGGATTGACCTCTTGTCCAAAGAGAGCAATTTTCTTCATATGCAATCAAATTCTGAATATGCAGAGTAAGGGCTGCTGCAGTAGTTAACATAATTCTGGCTTTATGGACAATTTTGTAAGGCTTTTCCAGACTCTCTCTGTATTTTTAATGTGCCTTTAGCAATGCAAGTCTGATCAAAGGGAATAATTTGTGCCTCTTTCTAAATGGCTGGCAAGAATTTTAACAGATATTTTGAGTAATAATTAATTAGGGATATGGTATGATAATTACTACAGAAACACAGGTCTTTTATTTAAATAGGATAATAATCATTGCTACAGTGAAAGAGTTGTTTGGATTATTCAGAGAATCTCATTTCTCAAATAGAAATTTGTTTTATGGAATTAAAAAAGTAGCGAAGAATTTTGAAACCTTCCATTGTCAGAGCAACATTTCATTTTAGTGCCTATTTTTTGTAATCATATCTTTTTATTTCTGAGTTTCTCTCATTTGTTTTCCATGCCCCCATGGGGAATAAGTACCCAGTTTTCTACTTTTTGCCATCAGAGTAACTCCAGTATAGATTTGGTGTTGTTTCAATGACTGTTCAGATCCTAAGCTAAAATCAAGCTCATAAGGAAGATTCTTGGTTTTTTCCAAGAACAATAGATTATGTAACAGAAATTTTCAATTAATTTTTCTTTTTCTTTTCTGAATTCTCAGTCTCAAGTCTAAATCTGGTTATTAGTCTACATTAGTCAAAAGATTTTTAGCGAGTTATATGCATTTTCCTACTTACTGCTGTGTATAAGGCAAGCAATTTTGGCCTCATTATATGTTTATTATAAAGCTCTTAAACTGCCAGCTAGGACCAAGCTGCAAAAACTTTGGTAGGGCCATTTTCTGCTGGAGTTTGCCTTTCTATCTAAACTAAAATGGTGGTTAAGTTATCTGTTGTGCTGAAAATCTGCATCTGCAAAAAACTAGGACAAGAGATATGCTGACAGTGTTAAACCATCCTGTTTGATAGTATATAATACTTGGACCTGAATTTTGAGGTTGTGATCTCTTTAGAGCTGTGGTCTGCTTTGGAAGAAGTAGAAAAAGGTGAAGAGGAAACTGTTATTCCTCTGAGTACAGTTGTACCTTCTTGCTCTAATGTTTATTCTTCTGCAACTGAAATTTTAAATAGCAAGTTTCTTCATCGTACTGCCATACCTAAATTCCTGGGCTGATTGGGTGTCCAGCTGCAAAGTGCTAAGGTATTGCCCATAGTCAATAAATCATAACGAAAATTAGCTATGTAACATTGTTACTTGCATTGTAATTCAACAATGTGGAACATCTTCAATGGAGCTTTTAATTTGACACTTTTGGAAAAATTTCAAAAACACAAACTATCAAAGCCAAAGGTTTTTATAAGCCTATAGTTCTGAAGATTAAACAGGTTTAACAGGTTTGTGGTTTGGGGGGTTTTCTTTTTGGTTTGTGGGTTGGTGTTTGGTTTTTTCTATTTGTTTGTTTGTTGGGTTGGGTTTGGGGGTTTTTTTTTGGGGGGGGGGGGGGCGTCCTGTTAAAAAAACCAAACAGATTAAAGGCAAATGCTGTAAACTTAGGATCATTGGCAAAATTACTTTTGCGTCTTTTGCATATGCCCACTGGAGGTGCCATGCTCCTCATATTCAGAAGGAAACTACTTGCTCAGAGATCAGGGACACACACAGGATGAAAAATCTTTGTTACACCATTCAGGAGCAATGACTACATTGTCTTCTCCCTAGAATGAGCCTGCTGCCTATTTTCTAACCATTAAACTGGCATCTTGCAGCCTTTATATACTGTATTATGAGCCCTAATTTCCATATCTCTTAAAAAAATTCCTCTGTGACTCAGTGCTCTGCCATTTTCTTTCCCTTTTTTGAGCAATAAAAACAAAAAGACATTGCTTGCAATTTTGGTAGGAAGTGAAAGGAAATTAAGTAGCGTTGTTTTGGGGGAGCTACCTTTGTGACTTTTAGCCGAAGGCCAGAAGGAAAAAGTCATTATGGTCAGAAGACGAGAATTTCTTCTAAGAGCCATCTTAAATCTAGAATTTCTGTCTAAACTTAGACCTCTTGACATGTCACCTAGTCTACTTAGAGTCAAAGTCTCTTCAAGCCCTCTTCTCAACTGTTTTAAGACCTCTTCCCCCAAAATCTAGCTGTGACTTGGTGTGAGTGATGAAGGAAACCTGCATTTTCTTGCTGGCTCAGTCATGCAGAGAAGGAGCACACAGTGCTTCTCTTTTGACTGCTGGGTAGCAACAAGTGCAAGCTCTCACAAGTGAGGGGCTGAGCAGACGAGAATAAGCTTTCTGTGTTCAAATGCAAACTGCTTTATTTTTCTCCAATCTGAAGAGACGTTTTTCACTTTTTCGCATGAGCCAGTAGATTGAGCAAAGATAAGTGTTCTTTTAGCGTCTCAGCAAATTTAAGCATCACAATGCAAGAGCTGAAAAAAGATAAGCCTGAGCAGAGAATAGTTAGGGTAATACTAGTTTAAGGTGGCTGTTTGTGGGAATGCCCTGTTTGCTTAGAGCTGAATTCCTAAATCATACAGGTTTTTACAATTTGAGAGACAGCAGCTTGTGTGTATGTGTGTAGAGGAGATTCCCGGCTCTCAAAGCCTGTTATTATGAGGCCAGACTTTCTTTGAATGCTGCCTGATGCCAGTGCAGATGAAATCAGCAGATTGTAGTGTAATATGGTAACTGCTTACAGAAACTGGTGCGAACAGGGAGGCGGCAGCTAATCGGATTAAGGAAAAGTCTATCACAGCCGCAGCTGTCAGTGGATTTTAGCAGATATTTTTATCAGTGTTTGTGTGGGAAAACACACGATAGAGGGAATCTAATGAAGGAGATTGAACTAATAAACAGAAGTACTTTTTGATCTGATAGTTGCTTTTTCTGAGTAAAGTACTCTGGGGAGGTTCAGGGAAAGTTTTGATGTAACTCTTATGCAGAAGAAATAACCCAGAGACATTTTAGGAAGAGGAAGGTGAAGTGATTGAACTCTTCCCTTCACATCTCAAAAAAGTTAACGAAAAACGTTATTTTTAAATCCAAAACCTCTGCTTTAGACTCTTAAAAAAAGAAAAATCCTTGGGAGCCAGGCACACACGTTGTTACTGCTTCCTCCCTCCCTACAAACAAACACAGGCTCTTACACTTTTCTAGGAGAAAGAAAATATCTATATAGCAAAGGTGGTGGCTGGGAAAGAAAGCATATGGAAATAACTATTCTAAGATATATGCTTAGGATCAAGCACACTGCAAATAGAGCATAGATGGCCACCATGTCTAAAGCCTTAAAAATTTTCATCATCTGACATGAATGTCCCCAGTACTTGCTGAGTCCACAGCTGAGAGGGGTCTTGGGTAGAAGATGAGGCAAATTATCAACCATTAGTTTTAGCCTCATGTTTGCAAGAGGCTAACTAGAGTAGGTGGCATAGGTATGATGCACAGGGAACAAAGGTACTTTGAACTCAGACCGAAAGTGAACTAACAACCAACTTTATGTCCCCAGCTGGAGATCTTCAGGCCCTGATTTTTCAGGGAATAATGTTCCATTGGGCTTACTATATTCTGAGCACAGCCCCCACTGACTTCAGTTTCTCCAGAAAAGGCGTTTATCATCAGTAACCACCAAGCAAAGTTGATTCCAAAACCTCCCTTTCATCTTGCAGGAGCTCTATGAGAGGGAGGAAAAAAATTACCAAATTACAAGTGAGAGCTGCGTTTTCACGGACACCAACCCTCGGTCATTTGTCCTGCTTTCTTGCAGGACTGCTTAGCTCAGGAATAGCTCCATGCCATGATGGATGTACGTTTTCCACTTTTAGGAGTGCTGTTTTGAGGGCTTAGTATCTCATTTAAAGCTGCAGTATAATAAAAGTTGGTGCTTTGCTCCAATTTTATGTCATAGGAAAATAACCAGCACATCTTACAAACAAAGCATGCCATGATTCAGAAAAGAGCTATGGGATATACTTCAGGTCTTCATTTAAAACAAGTGGTGCTACTGCTGGTATGAATCAGTGTAACTAAGACAGGAATCAGAGCCTGTGTTTTAATAATTAGATTATGACAGAAAAAGAACAAAGCAACATTCGCAGTTTTGTTGGTTTAAGTTGTACCTTCCATACTGAAGTGGATTTTACTTTGTTCAGATTCGTGGCTGTATGCAGGTTGGGGTGAATGTACTTTAACCTTCCAGTTCCTCTCTTCATCCTGTATTTATATCTGAATTGAGCAGTAACTAATTGAGGTTAGTTGAGGCAGAAAAGCACTTTGGATTTGCTGGGTACTTGCTGTGAATGAGGCTTCTAAAAGTCATGGCAGAATCCTTTAATCCAACTTTTTTTTACCTTTTTTTTTTTTTTTTTTTTTTAATGCATGCAAAACAAACTGCTCTATCAGTGTGTTCAGTCCTGGAACTAATTGAAGGGAAGAGATTTATTCTGAGCTACTAGTGAATTAGAGGAGAGGAAAAAAGACCTTGTAGAACACATGTTGTTTTTTAAAAAGAATAACCAAGACCAAAACTGAGAAAATGCAGTTTTCTAAAGGTTGTTAAATACCTCAGTTGTTTTTCCTGGACATTTTTATAGTTATATTTAAAGAAAATAATTCTAAAAATATTCTATTAAATATTAATCATTTTACTCATGTTGCAAGTTCTTTTTGTCTCTCTCATGCTTCTTGTTCACTGTTCTCCAGAGTTCATACACAGAGGACAGTCTCTTAGGAGTTAATGAGATGATTACTTTGTGTTATACTGTTGAAAGTACAGAAACCTCTGTAGGCAGGGCATTGCAAACTTTTAGTCTCTTTGGAAAGGGAAAGGCTAGAGCTGCAGCTGGGGTGGGGCTGGAATGGGGATGGCCTTTCTCTACACCCTAGATATCACACCAAGTTCCTGAGCAATACTGCAGTGCTAGTGGTAAAGAGCAACAAATGGCAAATCAAAACGTTGTGCTGTGATTTAAACTTGGACATGGAAAAACACACAGGCTTTTTTTCTACTTTGATATCTCAGTGCTTGTCACGCATTTTTGCCCCTTTGCTGTAATGTCACTACCAGGGTAAGAAGAAAAGTTGTAGCTCGGTACATTCAGATCTCATTTTAATCCAGCTCCTGTACTGGCTGCAAAGCTGGAGGAGATTTTCAGACATTGTTACGTCAATTACCAGCACCCTTTTTGTATGATGTATTCTCAGGAGTCCAATTCTTTGTGTTGAGAATCCTTTATGCTGCCAAAGTGACATAAAAATATCTTGGTGTAAGACCTGCTTTTCAAAGATAATATCTCTTTGCTCAGTGGAAGAGTCCTTTGGCCTTGAGGGATCTTTCTGTCTATCGGCTCTCTTTTTCCCTTGCATGCACACTCGTCTTTTCAGATCTTCTCTTCTGTTCCACTGTTCAAAACAAGAAAATTGCATATATGTCCTGTTAAAATGTATGAGAGTAAACAACAATTCACAGCATTCAGTGTCTTTTTGATAATAAAATAACTAGAAATGCATATCTGAAATAACTTTACACATCTTTGCTTGGAGGAGGAGAGTGGAGAAGAGGGTAAAAACACTAAAGCAGACAAAGTAGGGAACGTCATCTTTTCATTTCAAATGCTTCAGTGCACAGCCCCATTGCACTTTCCCCCTCCCAGCCCCAGCTTCACAGTGTTCAAGCTTTGGCAGGTACTTCACAAGACTTTGGTTTCCATGAGCAAGGTAGAAACTCTGTACAACGATGCTTCTGCATGTTGTCCTTTCAAAACATAGGCTTTTGCTTTCTAAATTTTTATTTCATCACAGTAGTCATGTATGTGGAGGAGATGAGATTCACTGAGATGAGAGCAGAAAATGAAGCACTGGCTTGATTGCAGAAATGTTGCTATCATGCCCAGTAATTGGCTTGTGTTGAGTAAATTGATCCTGCTAATGCTGAGTGATCCAAGACAATAAATTTTTTTTAACCTAGGAAAAGAATTTGTACAGCTAAACAGGTCTTCACGAAACGCTGGTAGCAAAGCATTATCCTGTTCATGCAAGTAGCAGATCTGTGGTTGGTGGCTTCGGCTGGAACTCAGCAATGAATGCGTTCAGTACATGAGAAAGAATTAGTGTTGATAAGCAGAGACTAACACGAATATTGCAGCTAGAGAATGTCTGCAAAATGTCATATGACTGTTAAATATTGTTGTTTATTCAATTCATCTCCAAGTATAAGCGTCTTGAACTTGGCATTAATGTGTCATGCAAATAACATTTTGGTCAGTCTAGGCACTTCTTAGAGAACAAGGTCCCAGGTTGCTGTGCTTTTCTATTCCACAGCATTACCCAGAAAGCCCAAGAAACTTCTTTCTCTGCTAAACAGTCCGGGAGACTAGAAACCCTGAGGAGCACCAGCTTCAGATCTTTAAGATGTTGCTTTGTTTGGGTTTGAGGGCTCTGAGATGCCCTTTACATTGCTTGGCTAACTGATTGACTACTGGATCAACTTCATCTCCAAGATAGCTAACTTCAAGAGCACTTGGGTCTCTCTCTGGAAATGAAGAAACTCAACTCCTTGGAGCCCAAAGGGTGCCCAGTTCCGATTCATTCTCCACAACAGATGTGCCTAGGAGAGGAGCCATGCAGTGAGAGAGTGAGCTGGTAGGAAAAAACTTTAATGAACTTCAGTGAGACTGGTGAAAATTCAGCTGCTCCCATGAATTGTCTCACTTTTGGAGAATCAATAAATCTGATTTAACTTTTATAATCTTTCAGAGGTATTTTCCCAGCCAGTTCCACTCTCCATTAAATACATGCAAATTATTACAGAGCAGTTTGAATACCTGGCCAAATGATACTCCTTTTGCTTTACTATAATCTACTTTCTTTTCTCAGTTAAGTCAATGGCAAAATTCCTGTTACCTGTAATGAAAACAAGCCTGAGCTTTTGGTGCTTCCAGAGGTATTTCCCTTTAGGAATATTTTAAACAATACTAACTGCCATGTTCCACTTAATGCTCCAAATTGCTCCTGACACCCCCGCTGTTATCTTTCTCTTCTTTTATCATGCTGAACACTGTATCCTGTACTTCCCAGACACATGGGAAGGTGCCCAGTGCTGTACCTGCTCTGTGCAGCTGAGCCAGCAGCAGAACACAAGTTGCCACCGGTCAGGTACTGTTCCTTCACCAGCACCGTGCGGTGGTGTGGTGGGTTGACCCTGGCTGGACCCCAGGCGCCCACCAAAGCCGCTCGATCACTCCCTTCCTCAGCTGGACAGGGGAAAGAAAATATAACAAAAGTCTCATGGGTTGAGATAAGGACAGGGAGAGATCACTCACCAATTACTGTCACGGGCAAAACAGGCTCAACTTGGGGAAAATTAACTTAATTTATTACCAATCAAATCAGAGTAGGGTAGTGAGAAATAAAACCAAATATTAAAACACCTTCCTCCCGCCCCTTCCTTCTTCCTGGGCACAACTTCACTCCTGATTTTCTTTACCTCCTCCCCCCCCAGTGGCACACGGGGATGGGGAATGGGGGTTGGGGTCAGTTCATCACACGTTGTCTCTGCCGCTCCTTCCTCCTCAGGGGGAGGACTCCTCACTCTCCCCCTGCTCCAGCGCAGGTTTCCCACGGGGTCACAGCCTCCTTCAGGCACCCACCTGCTCCGGCGTGGGGTCCTCCCCGGGCTGCAGGTGGAGATCTGCTCCACCGTGGACCTCCATGGACTGCAGGGGGACAGCCTGCCTCACCATGGTCTTCCCCACGGGCTGCAGGGGAATCTCTGCTCCGGCGCCTGGAGCACCTCCTCCCCTCCTTCTTCACTGACCTGGGCGTCTGTGGGGCTGTTTCTCTTACATATTCTCACTCCTCTCTCTGGTTGCAATTGCACGTTTTTTTCCCCTTCTTAAACATGTTATCCCAGAGGCGTTACCACCGTCGCTGATGGGCTCGGCCTTGATCAGCAGTGGCACTGACTTGGAGCCAGCTGGCATTGGCTCCATCGTACATAGGGGAAGCTTCTAGCAGCTTCTCACAGAAGCCACCCCTGTAGCCCCCCTGCTACCAAAACCTTGCCACACAAACCCAATACAGGTGGGATGCTCCGGCATGCGCTGGGTGCAGGGAAGGGAGTCAGCCCTTCTGGTGTGAGCATGCATGCCTGCAGCGGCTGGATGGGAACCACTGCAACAGGGCAATGTGTGGGGGTCTTTCCAGTGCCAGGCCAAGGGCTAGCCATACTCACCTTGAGCAGACCAAGCCTTTGGTGTTTCCTGAGACCAGAAAAAACAACCTCTACTCTACCTGGAGAGAGGTTGTTCAAGGATCTTTCTGCCTCAACTGTATTCTGAGCTGATAGTGCATATATTTTACCCTGCTGTGAAAACATGTGAAGATTGTGTATACACTCCAGTGGACATAGGTAAGATTTCAGAGAAAGCAGTAACTTCCTTAAACTTCTAAAAAGAACATCTCCTGGATTCTTCTTCCATATTTTTGTGGTAGAAGAAGAATCCAAATAGTCCAGCATCACTCAAACAGACTGCATAAAGCACAAAATATCAACCCCAGAATTTGTAGTCCACACAAAGTAAGAATGTAGGATCAATTTTTCAACCTAATAATATCACATGCAAATACTATCCCTCAGTTTGGGAACAGATGCATTTGTTTAAGACGTTACAACCGCCTGCTGTTTGTTACAATCCCTATTAGCTATGCCACCATAACAGATTGTCAGACTGGATTAGGTTGAGCCACTTAAGAAAAAAGTTTAAAACAAGATGCCTGACTTTGCTTTAAAAGACACTGGGAGTGTTCACGCAGTCAGTTGGCAACAGCTTTAGAAATGCCAGGGCTGCACAAGTATGTCTGCCTTTGCCTTATATGACATAGATACTTAAGCCTTATTTTCGAAAGTGATTCAAGGGTTTTCAAGCTGAAGTCTCATTTTCTCCTACAGATCCAAATTGCTTTTCCCACTCCTCTCTCTAAATAAATAAATGATCAGCTCTGACTACCCACGCCAGAACAGATATCCGCACACTACATGCATTCCTCACTAAATATTTCAGGAGATATCCTAGAAGATCTTTGTTATTAAGCAGTTTTGTCATTCTGTGAACCATCACTTACCAAACAGTAGCTTAAAATAAACAATACCTCTTCTATAGTAAAAACTGTAGCTGTTGTTTTAACTCACAGCTGTATTGCCACATCATCTTTCTGGAGACTTCACTGTTTAGCCAGTTCTGCTTAACTCTGCCAGTGAAAGGAAATTATTCTCCTTTATGCCTTTCTGTAGCACATTTGCATCCTTAAGTGTTTAAAAAAAACAACTTGAAGTATATCAAATTGAATAATATAGCAGCCTGACCAATTACTTGATTTCTCTCCTCAGCTAGTCTGGTCCAGACTCAGAGTTTTCATCTCCTTTCTCCACTGGACCCTTAACAGGGCTCACCTCTACGCTCTCTTCATAACTCTGTCCCCCGCCTCAGACTGCATCAGCTGGTTGACAAGGAAAAGCCATTCAGCACTCTGCAATCCTTCAGGGCACAACTCATTCAATCAGGATGGGACAGATTTATGGCTCCTACACTTGGGTCCCAATTTCCTGCGCTGACATCCTGATTTGTTTCTGTGACATTAGGGGTTTGCCAGGAACGGTGTTTGCTCACTCTCAAGGTACGTGAAGGAGGTTGTTATGCTAACAGCCTGGGACTGTCCCGCAAAGGGGTGGGAAAAGGCCCTGCCAAAAAGGGACCTGCTTGAGTTTGGGACTTCCTGGGTTTTAAATGCATTTTGTTCATCTGGTTTTCCAGTTTCTAACAGAGCACCAACAATACAATACCAGTAAGACTGTTTTGTAAGGGGGGCAGCATGAAACTAATAGTAATACAAAAACTCTTACTTGCTTTCTGGTATCCATCACGCTTGTCAGATGTGTGTAAAGTATATGCCATCTTGTGTTGACAAGCCCAAAAAGCATCTGTGATTCTGAAAACTGAAATTACGTCTACTGTTTGCTGTTTGAAAGGCAGGCAATACAAAAGACCATAGAAACGTTTGATACTGCCCAAGTTTCGTCTGTTAGCTTTTCCTCAGATTTCCTGGGAGAAACATGGATATGAATACATAAAACATCTGAATAACATTTCGCTCTCTAGGGCTATATGGATAGGAACCACAGTTTCCCAAGAACTTATAAGTTAAGCAGTAACAATTGTGAGAAATCTTTCAAAAGTACAATTAGGGGAAGCTTGAAATGACCTGAATATGAAATAACCTCTCACTTGCCTCCATAGACGTGCTCATTTGAGATTTGCTCCCTGGAAGCTTATCAGACCTGGAAAAGCATGAACAATTTTGGTGCAGGTATTATCATCTACACAAACAAATGCAGAGTCCTGAAACACACTGTCAAAGTCAGTCGAAGTTACCACACATGCTATAGCTCTGAAATGCAGATCCTGTCGTTATTTTGATACACAAAAGCTGTGCCTAGCCTAACTTTGTTGACCATGATGGCAGAGGATTAACATAGTTTGTTATTTGCTCCTAAGTGTTTATAAACCCCCTCTTGGGTTGATAAGAAGTCCTAAGGTTAGAAAGGACTGTTGTAGTGATCCTGATGTGACCTATATAGACCTGGATATAGAACCTGTTGAAATAATTTGTCTCCAGTAGAATAGTTGTGGTTAGACCAAATCAACAAGACAAAACCAGGATTCACTCAAGGCAATTCTCTATTTCCTAAAACAACAATGGTCCTTTTGCCCCTGCAACTCACCATCAGATGTATTAATGTCCAACATCCCCTTATTGGTTCCAGGTTCAAGAGGAAAGTGCTGTGAAGGAGTTAAAGAAAGAGGATACTGTTAGGTCCTGTTACTGTGAATTAGGCTTCACTTCTTCTATAATATTTTTGTTTGTTTATTCAATGGTTTAGCTTTGTTTTAAATATTTAGTGAGGAGAGTCATGCAGCTCACCTATTGTCACATGCTTCTGAAAAAAGGGAGGACAGGTAATAACTGCAGCTGCAGTCCCGTTTTCTTTGTTAGTAGAAGAGGCATGGGAGGAAGCATCAGTGCTGTTCTGAGTGCAGACAACAGCTGAACCCACTGCTGGCTTTATATCACAAGGCTGGTTTTTCCTTCCATGTGATATACTGTCTTTCCAGAGTTGCTGCAGTCAGAACTGGTCCTGTGGGTGATAGCCCACACCCTAGTAAATCTTCACAGCAGGCAGCGTTTCCGTGGGTGTTAATTTGGGGTAGAAGAACGGAAAGTACCTCTCTCAGCTGGGTCAGTTAAGGGATCCTGATTTTCCGGGGGGTTCCTTTGTCTGGATAATTTCCTGTGACATTGTGTGAGGGAGATGAAAGGGTAAAGTCGTCTTCTGTTAGCAAATAGGGTTATTTACACTCAAATTTATCAGTTGCTCATCCTCCCATGTGTCGCCAAGGTGCATTGGTTTATTCTGCATTGGAAAATTGCCCTGGAAAACCAAATACTTACTGTAGCTTTAGTTGCTTCCTTGAAGCGAACACTGCACAGCTTTAATTATAATTTAAAACCAAAGTCTGATATCTTTTACAACAGAAGTTTCTTTTTGAGTTAAACAATGATGAAGAGATTAATGGAGCTCCGTAGGAAGGTGATTTTTGATGGAGATGAAATACTGTCTGTGCAATTTCAGATGATTGATTTTCGTTGATTAGGTACCCGTCAAAGTGCAGTCAGCAATGCTCAGGATACGATCATAATACACTAAAGAAAGGGGCAGCTCATTAAATGAAGAGAATCATCCTGCCATCCCATCACCGCCCCCCCTCCTCCCCCTTCTCTATTACTGCTTAAGGAATTCAGGCCTCACAAGTCTTTTGTGCTATTTGGAAAAGGGTATGGTATATATACCAGACTGCAAAAAGAGAAACCTTGATATGCAAAATGAGGCATGCAAAGATTTCTCTTCATTTCTTTTATTTATTTTTAAAAGTTTTGAAGAAGCATAAATTATCCTGTGAATATTCCCTACTTTGAGTAGAAGCAGTTCAGTATAATCGGAAGAGCAGCCTTCAATTTGGCTATTCCCAGAGCAGGAGTGTGCTGCTAAATCATCTCTGTTATCAGTGGAGCTCTAAAAACAAGGCTATTGACCATGAGATGAATTTTGTCACAAGCTTGATGTAGGAGCCAGTTTTGACATTGCTCTAAATGTTCTCTTCTCAAAGAAAAGCTCTATTGAGAGCAGATGCGTAAAAGTTAAGCGGGAGATTTTAGATTGCATAAATGAGAATGAGACATCTGATTTACCCAGGCTTCCACTGAGACTTGAGCATCTCACTGTCCTTTATGCCTTTGAAAAATCTTCACTTCAACCTCCATCTTACAAAATGTGGTAGGAATATAGTAGCAGGATAAGTCAGATTATATCTGTGCAGGTTTCTTGATTTTGATATCACAATGCACGTTCACAACTCTTCCAAAGGACTCAAACGTTTTCATGTCACTTATCCTGGGCTATGTGAACCCTTGCTTTCACCTCTCTCATAAAGTGAATGCATTTTATTTCATTTGAAGATGTTTTGGTGACCACGGAGAAATTTGTCAGAAGAAATCTTAGCACATGCCTTTTTGCTGGTGGAAAATTTTGTCATTCAAAGCAGTGAGGCCATTATGCACTGATGTTACTTCAAACCGCTGGGATCTACCTTTGTGCAAGCTTTGAATTTGGTTTTGCCAACTTCATTTTGGATTCATATTTTAGAATTGTAACTCGTAACAAAAGTGAAAGCTAATGTTGACTCAGCAGTACTGCTGTGTATTGGGGGATTTGAGAATTTATTACATAAATGAATTTGTGTGAATATTTATGCTTCATTAGTTACTCATTGGTGTGGAACATAGTATGGGAACTTTGTACTTACTGATTTTCTCAAGTTAAACTGCCAGACCGTTCGTGACTGATATTCCCATATTAAGTGTGTGCAGCTTTTAACACTTGACTTAACAAGTACCTTTAATTTCACTGAACATAAGTTATTGATCATGGTGCTTGTTGCCTGGAAGCTCCATTCCTGATTGTTAATTGAGCCATTGATTTTTTTAACGTTATCATTAAGAAAAGGGTGAATGCTGTATTGTAAAGCAGTCTGCTTAGAGTGGGGAGGGCAGCAGTGTGGCTGACCAAAGAAAATATGTTTTTTTTAAACCTAGCATAACTGAAATCAGTTCAAAAACTCCCATTGACTTGAGTGAAGACAGGATTTGACTCAATATGGATTTGATTTGGCAAAAGTAAAGTTAATAGGAAAGTTCTGTAGATTTCAGGGGTGCCAGATCAGACCAGATGTTTGGTACAAGTTCTGCGTGTTAGCATGCTTAGCATGACACTAAATCCAACCCAATAGGCCTTGCTGAGAAAAAGCTCATCTGTATAAGCTCAGGCTTGGCACCACATTCATACAGCCAAATAGCTCCCTGTTTAGAGCTGGCTTATGGCCAGCTGACTTGCAGCTCAGGCACAAGGAGCTCGCCTCTGTCTGCAAAAGACCATTTAGGCTGTGCCAAGGTTAGTGGAGCCACGCTGATTTACACCAGCTGGACCAGCCCATTGCTTTGTTTTATACTCACTGTTACCACGTTACCCGTAAGGTGCACACGTAGCAAATGAACACGCCCAACAGCAATACCACATCTAACTGTGAAATGGAAAGCAATATCCCCATGTTAGAAATATAACCTGTGGACACGGAGACTTAGTGGTAGTAAGGATAAGCTTAGGGTTTAAGGTGAATAATGATGCCTCTGGCAGGATGGGGGACAAGTGTAATATATACACAGATCATATATATATATGTGTCTGATGTTATGGATATGACCTATAACTGAATTTTGTATAGTTTCTGGTGTACAATGCTATGCACTATGCAAGTATCTGTTTAATTACAACTGCCTCATTGTCTTGGAACTATTATTACTGTCCATGAGGTCATCTTGAGTACCTACAGGCTTTGGAGAAAGTACCTCAGTTCACTAAAAGCCTTTTGCTTGTATTCTGTCATGCGCAGCTTTTATGATTTTTAAAATAGAACAGAAACAATGTTTCTGTCTCAAAGGAATATGATGGAATTCATTTTCCTCTTCTCCTATGGACATTGTTTTTAAGAGCACATACCATGGTATTCGGAGAGCAAGCTGTTTCTTCTGAGCTGTCTTGCAGACTTACACGGTGATTTTTAATTGGCATGACTAGTAGATAGAGTCTAGATAGTTTGAAACAATTCATTATTGCTATCCTTGTAGAATCATATCTAAAAAATAAAAATACCTATTAGAGGCTACTGCAGAGGTACTCATATTCATGAGCCCCCTGCAAAACACTATCAGAGTTTGACAACTATGGTGAGAAAGTATTCATGAGTTTACGATTTTGAAGGGTATGAGTTCTTTGTAGTTCTCCAAACAGTTTCCAGAAACTATTTTATGACAGTTTTAAAAGACTTCAGAGACTTCTACTCTTGGGTATACCAGCTTTCTCTGGAAGACAGGAGTGTGGCGAGAGGTCTAAGCAGAGGTAGTAATGATTCAGGTGACATCAGCTCTCCTCATTTCCTGACCTTGTGTGGCTGACAGTTTTAGTGAGGATGGAAACAATGCTGATTTCTGAAGACTGTCAAGTGCAAGCAGTTTTCTGCTGAGTTGTAGGAGGCTGGAGATCTATAAACCTTTTTAAGTGCTAGGAGGAATGAGAGGGCATTGTTTTCATTGCAGCTGGTCGTTGAGTCAGAAAGAGAATAGTAACTATTGAGGGACGGACCTCTGCAACAAGGCTAAGCTTTATTTATTAACTAGTAAAATTTCTTAAAAGGAGAATGAGCAAGCAAAAATTTCTTAGCTCTGCTGCTGTGGACAAATAAATAGGAATGCAGAAATCATTATAATAACACAGCATGAATTTATATTGCTAAGGCAACACAAGTTCTTCCATTTTGAAAAATCAACATAAATGTGAATAGCACTTCAAGACTATCCAAAACTAAAATACTTGCTACTGGAAAGCAACACCCCAAAAATTTGGGGAAAGCAGCATACCAATTGGTTGCAATTTTTCAAAGGATTTGTCTGACTTCGTCTAAGATGTTTCTGTATTAAAACCTTGGTTCTATTCCCAGCCCAACCAGCCAGACTTTTGAAAGAGTTCAAGATATATTTATTGAAATAAAAAGCCAAAGATGAAACTGGTGGGGTACCCAATAGGCCCTGGATGGTCTGAAATGTCACCCTGGGAGTTTAATGTTTAGCTCATATTTATTGCCAGTGTTTCAGGACGGTTTGTCAAACTAAAACATACCGAGCTCTGCTGAAGATCTGGTTACTACCTTTATGCCTGAAAGGAAGATAAGGATGTGAAATTACTTATGAACATTTTGTGGTCTTCCTCTACGCAGGACTCAGCCGTTGACTCCTAGCATGTTTGGTAGGTACCTTTAGAAACACAAACTGGGAGAAAAGTGTATAGTGCACTTCCATGGTATTTTGTCCATAATCTAAATACTTCCTGAGATACCATTTGGCTACTCACCTCCATGAAAAAATGTATGTGTGTCCATCCAGGTTTGGGGGTTTTTTGCAGTTGAGCAAAGAGGCACAAAGGAGAATTTTTAGGGTAGCACATTACAAAACAACACATTTTGTTTCCAAAATACTCTTTGCTTCTGGGAGGGCTGTGCAGAGATCCCCCACTTTCTGAATGCTTTGGATCTATGATCAGACCTGACAATGGAAATACTCATAATGAATCCTTGCCTTCTACATGAAGAGAACATGAAAATGTGCAGAACCAGGTGGAGGTCCCATTTTTCTTTCGAGGGAGGGCTTTGGTACCAACTGTGTAATAATGATACAGCCAAATCCCTGCCTCTTTGAAACAAAGGAGAAGAAAGCCACTGGCTTTGGGCTGGTTCTCCTCTCATCTCTTCCTGCTCCTGGTACAGACAGTGTTAGGACTGTACCTCCCAGGCTTAGAGAGCAGGGGGGGAAGTCTTATTTGGGTGTCATTTGCAGCTTGATGACAATATTGTAAGCTATCATTTCCCAGTTAAGAGTAATGCCATACTGTGCACACAACTGCATAAGGTACCTCAGCACTTTCAGGGAACAAGTTCTTTATTAGGCTACAATGTAAGCTTAATTTACGCTAATCCCATGGGACACCTCCTTGATTTTATCTCATACAGTAACTTCCCAGAAATCCAGATCACAGGACCCCTCTGAATAGTTAGAGTCTCCCCAAAGACTTGACAGGAGTAGGTAGCAAGGGCTCTTTAAATACGGTGGTTTTTTCCTCACATTTTTCCTGTAGTGAACATGTGTATGGTTTCAGATCCAGCTGGACAAATCACCCAGTCTACGGCATTCACAGCTACTTTGTTCCCTCCATCCTGTTGTGTTAAAAGTGATAAAAAATTTTAAAAAACAGCTAGTTTCTTAATCTGTTTGATTTCTGTCCATCTAACATTATTAATTGACCCTGAGGTCTAATTCTGAGCAATCCAGTGAAAGACACTAGTACTTTGATTCTCACATTTGACCTGTCCAGCTAGAGAAATAAGTTCCAAATACTGTTGGTGAAGTTAATATGGACAGCATACAGAATTTCAACCCACCAAAGGGATTTGTTTTTAAGCCTCTCTGAACTCCAGTATCTGGACGAAAGCTCTGGTGTTTAGAATTAATGATGTCTTGGGTTAGCTCACACAGCTTGCAGCGCTCTAGCTACTGCAGTTTGATGACTGTCACTGTTGGTTGGGTCAAGAATAGCTGCCACAGACATAATCAGTGCGTTTCCTCATTTTATCAGACTGGTGCAAGAGGTAGTCATTTTTTCCAGGGGACAGAATTAATGGGTGAATGTGCTGTGGGGCTGGCACATGCTGCCTCCAGTTTAATAGCTGAATTAGAATCTTTTAAACCCTTGGCACCAAGAAATGTGATTTCCCGATGCTTAAGGCTAATGCTGTGGTAAGTGCTGGGAAATCTTGACTGATAGTGCTAAAAGTTAACAGAGACAAAAAAAAAAAAAAAAAGCACAATAAATCTTACCTGAAGTGTTTCGCTATGTATGAATTACATATGTGCATATATGTATTGGTCTGAAAGGTATGAGCACACACAGAGAGATTAATTAGAGTTTAACCTGCACTTAAAAGGATCATCAAATCTAATATTTTTTCGCTCAATATTTCAGCATTGCTTCTGGTGGCCAAGCTTGGGGGAAAAAAGATTTAACACCACTATGTGAGAAACTGTATCAAATAAATAATGGGGCCAAATTAAACACATTGATTAACTATCATTCACTATCCTGTAATCTCTTTAATGACTAAGGTCTAATTTAAGACAGACTAGAATCAGGATTAAATTCTGAATTGCTATTACTATTACATGTATTCATTAGGTTCTAGAGGAGTTCAGGAGAGATTAAAAAGGCACCTGTGAATTAAGACCAGCTATTAATGGGGAAGGTTGAAGGACTTATCCATATTAATGGCATTTTTCTTATTCAGATAGCCTAACAAATGGAAGCATTAAACTTTACAGATTGTTTGTGTATTCACGGTTTTCACCAGTCTAGTTTATTGTCAGAAAATCTGTAGAGCACCTGGAAATATAATAATGGCCACTGTGTCGCATTTACTAACTGGAGTAGCAGAAACCTAATTAGCTTTTCAGGGCAGTTGAAAGGGATAAGATTCAGTCAGTTCTGCAGCCAGTGCAACAAAACAAAATGGAGGGAGAATGGGCGAGGAGGGGAGAAAACCACTGTTTTTTTTAATTGACCTGTGCATGAAGCTATTAATATTTAACACTGTGAGTTTCAGGCTGGCCAAGATGTGCCAAGCCCAGGCAAGTTACTAACCCATTTGAACTTGAGGGACCTCATCAAAGAGGTGAAAAAGAATGTTTTTGTTAGCTTACTCGTGTATTTGTGTCAGAACAGAGGTAAACGCCACCACAATCTTAATATTTTTTGCAATTTCTCATGTTCTTCTGTCAGTGATATGTCTGTAGCCCTGTCAGTCAAGTGCATTAGAAGTCTACGTTTTCCAGCTTCAGCCACATGTTTGGCTCCAAGACACCACAGCCATGAGGCAGCTTGGATAGTTAGAATTTTAAATAGCAGTGGTATCTTCTGGGAAGAGCCAGTGTATGAAAGTGCCACTAGAGCACTTCAGTCTGTGTGATGGTGTCATTGATAGGGCTTCTCACTGCCCGTTGCTGTGAGCTGGGTGGGCATTACCCCTGCAGTTGGAAGAACTTGTTTCCACTAACAGTCTCAGTTCTACAGAGTAGAGAGACAAGTGGTTGCTCAAGTCCAGGTCACGCTCAAGAAATCACTTCAGTACCTGTACAATTTTCTCTGGCCTTCAGAATGCCTGGAATTAAGTTATTAACCTTATGTGTTTGTGTTTTGGAGTTGCAATGAAACAAAAATACCATATATTTTTCTGGTGTGAGGAAAAACTCTACAAATTGACTTTTAAGATCATATATGTTCATCTCTTGCTTGATAATCTTTTCTTATGCTTTACTTGTACTCTTCACTGGGTGAAAAACTGGCTGGATGGCTGAGCCCAGAGGGTTGTAGTGAATGGGGTGAAATCCAGTTGGCGGCAGGTCACAAGTGGTGTTCCCCAGGGCTCGGTGTCAGGCCCTGTTCTGTTTCATATCTTTATCGATGATTTGGATGAGGGGATTGAGTGCACCCTCAGCAAGTTTGCAGACAACACCAAGTTGGGAGGGAGGGTTGATCTGCTCGAGGGTAGGAAGGCTCTACAGAGAGATCTGGACAGGCTGGATCGATGGGCTGAGGCCAATCGTATGAAGTTTAACAAGGCCAAGTGCCAGGTCCTGCACTTCGGTCACGGCAACCCCACGCAGCGCTACAGGCTTGGGGAAGAGTGGTGGAAAGCTGCCCGGCAGAGAAAGACCTGGGGGTGCTGGTCAACAGCCAGCTGAATATGAGCCAGCAGTGTGCCCAGGTGGCCAAGAAGGTCAACAGCATCCTGGCCTGTATCAGAAACAGTGTGGCCAGCAGGAGCAGGAAAGTGATCGTCCCCCTGTACTCGGCACTGGTGAGGCCGCACCTCGAGTCCTGTGTTCAGTTTTGGGCCCTTCACTACAGGAAAGACATTGAGGTGCTTGAGCGTGTCCAGAGAAGGGCAACCAAGTTGGTGAGGGGCCTTGAGCACAAGTCTTATGAGGAGTGGCTGAGGGAACTGGGGTTGTTTAGCCTGGAGAAAAGGAGGCTGAGGGGAGACCTTATCGCTCTCTACAACTACCTGAAAGGAGGTTGTAGTGAGGTGGGTGCTGGTCTCTTCTGTCTGGTGGCTGGAGATAGGACAAGAGGCAATGGCCTCAAGTTGAGGCAAGGGAGATTTAGGTTAGATATTAGGAAAAATTTTTTTACTGAGAGGGTTGTCAAACATTGGAATAGGCTGCCCAGGGAAGTGGTTGAGTCACCATCCCTGGAGGTATTCAAAAAGCGAGTGGACAGGATACTTCAGGACATGGTTTAGTGGGCATGGTTGATGGTTGGACTCGATGTCATCTTGAAGGTCTTTTCCAACCTAAATGATTCTATGATTCTATGATTTTCTACTTCCATAGGTATCTGATGCTTTATGCCTACATGAGCATTGTCTATCTTTATTAAACAGGTAACCTTGCAAAAGCAAATATAAAATGATGCTGCCCTCTTGAATAGTTGATTCCATACTTGCTAATAAAGCACTTCCTACCTTCAGTCCCTCCTCTTCTTGCCATTTTCAAGCCAGTTTTCTGATGTTTTTCTTTCAGTAAAGAGGCCATTATTCCTGCAATCTATCATTACAAGGAGTGCTGCCTACTTCAAAGAACCTCTTGCAGCCTAACTGGAATCACTCGATGATTTGGATCATTAATATATTGCAAAATGACAATAAGAACTGAAGTGAGGGGGCAGGCAGACACAAAGTGCTGATGAAGATATATCTGCTCTGCTGTCAAAATTCCACTTACAAATATAGGAGCCACCATTGGATTTCTTTTAGCTAGAAGGTGAAGCTTTAACACGCCTAAAGAGTATTGATCGTTAACCCTGTTGGTCTCAGTTTGGGAGTAGACTCAGAACCCTTAAGTCATCTGCTTTTCCTCTAGGTTTTTGTTTCTGGATTTTAGTGTGAGATCTTTTAAATCATTCTGCTACTGATATGTTTTCCTTTCTTGAAGCTTTATTTATTGTTATGATGATACTGTAAAGGACTTCTTTTTCTAGGTGTTTTCTCCTTTAGCACATGATTTTTTGAGTTCTTCTTTTC
Organism: Harpia harpyja; assembly: GCF_026419915.1. Lineage (NCBI taxonomy): Eukaryota > Metazoa > Chordata > Aves > Accipitriformes > Accipitridae > Harpia > Harpia harpyja. The sequence goes on along the minus strand of NC_068960.1, from coordinate 14,479,533 downwards.
CTACAAAAAAAAAAATCTTGCTTTTAATTAGATTTCGTAATATCAATGATTTTTTTTTTAGAAGGATGCAAGCCTAGGAACAGCAGTAGTTCATCTCCTCATCTGCAGCAGCAGCACTAATCTTGTACACATTGGCATGCACACAGGGCAATAAAAAGTGACATGATGTAACATTTCAGTGAAGAATTGTAGGCACTGAAGCCAAATCCTGTCATTTAAGACTTTCTGTGAGGAGTGATTTATTCTCAATTTGCCACTGTGGGCTTTTTTGAGAGAGAGAGAGATTGTGTGAGTGTTGGGAATTATGCCTACACTTTTTAAGCATTACTAGTGACTTTAGTTGTCTCTGCCTTCAGGTACCCAACCTGACATTCCAGAGAGGCTTGATTCTTGGCACATGTTTATTCAGCTTGTTCAGAAAAACTCTGCCTCAAGCAGAACACCCCAAATTATTGGTTTTGACTATCTGTTACCTTCTGTTCTGAAGATGCCAAAGATGATGGCTGTAAGGGACAATGTTTCAGATATCATGCTCTGATCTAGCAGAAGAACTTCCAAAAGTTAGCATTTTCTCTACCTCTACAGGCTTTCAACAGGCAGAAATCTTCTTTTGCTCCTAGAATACGAGCTAGGACAGAGGCTGATGGGACAAATCACTTCACTTTTCGCATTATTAGTCTTCTGAAGACATAGATCAATTGCCTAGAGCTGTTTCTTCCTTTTTAGAGGCAAATATATAATCTTATTAATGATAATGGGTTTTTGCCAACAGCATGATATTCCGTATTGTTCAGTTTAATAATCAGCATGAAACCTATTAACTGCATGAGATATGGTGTCGGAAATCTGGGGTAAAATCTTTGGCACTTGGAAATATTAACTAACTTGTTTGCAGTACTGCAATCTCCTACAGTTAACATTCTGGCAATTACAAAGATACAAGGTCTTAAAGATCAGCTTTCTGTTTTTTGCTATGCCCGTGCTTTACCCTGTAGTCAAAATCCAAAGTAAGCCTTTTTGGAAGCTGTGAAAGCTTGGAAGAGTTTCATCTAATTTAATTTCTTGTGATTGTGAACACTTGGGTACCTCCTGGTTTTGACTGAGTCTAGCAATGACTAAATCAACAGAGCATCTCTTCTCAAGCAGTGTTGATTTTGGGGAAAGTAAATCAATTGCCCAGCCGAGGATTTCACCTCAGTTGTGTTTTGATGCTTTTATGTTATATTTTGTGTTCCTCCATTGCCATTTCACTTTTGGCTAGCAAGAATGTGGAATTAAGCTGCTTTTTTCAGTGACTGTGAATGTTTCTGCTTAAAGTCAGTTTTCCTTTCCTTGCATGTGCCTGTCTCAGTTGCTCAATTTTGCTGATGAAAGTTTGAAACTTCCCCTTCATGAGAGGTCAGCGAAGCTTGCAATTTGTCACTTCAAGACATCAGTTCCTATAGCAAATCTCTCATTAAATTTTCCTTGTGCATATCAGAGGTTGAGGTCGTATGGCCCCAGGTTGTCTTGTCTCTGAGGAAAAGCTGGTGTTGGAGTATTTGATTGCTCCACCACAGCTGTGAATTTGAAGAAGTCAATCTTTTCTGGTTTGCACTCCCTCTAGGGCATATTTCCTCCTCTACACAATTTAACAGTGATTGGCTGTTTTAATAGCTTTTGAATAAGTTTGTTCTTAAATGTGTTTCCCCCATTTCTCCTCCGTGCACAGTATGGAGTTTGCACTCTGAATAACTTAGTGGTTTGCCTTGATGCTTTCCATGCCCTCAGCTCCCTCTAATCATCTTTTTAAGTATAGCAATAAGTAATTGGGGAATGTCATTTACACTTCCCACTTTTGGTGCCATGAAAAGAATTGATGCTTATCATGGTGCCTAGAAGTTCCCTCATGACTTTCCTGTTAAAACTGTTCTGCTATTTGCCAAGACCTGAATCTCTCTGTAATTACTTTCCCAACATTGTTCTTGTACGAAGACTATCTGTAATCACTCTATGACAAGTTTCCTTCTCATCCTTCCTGTAGACTTCCACTTGCTGGAGCCTGTTGCTTTAGATTTCTTTACTTTTCAGAAACTAGGCAGTGAAGATGAAGACTTTCCACACCCATTTAGCCATTTCCCCATTTACTGGTTTTCTATGCAAACTCCAGTACAGCATCTTTCAATGGAAGGCTACAGCTAGCATGATTTTTCATGTACTTTTAATTTCTTTGACTGAAGTAGATGAGATTTTAGTGTGTGAAGTCACGCCACTCTTTTCTTTCTATTGCATGGCATTTTAATTCACTTTTTCTTCTCGAAGAAACCTGACCTTAGTGTGTAATGGAAAGCACATCTATGTATTAGATTTCCTAAATATCATTCACACAAACAGCAGTATATTCTAAAAATATTCACTGGTAATACTTTATACTGTTTTAAGAGAAAATAAGAAATACAGTTCTGACTTGGATGTCAATACTGTGCTTACCTTCTTGTTTAGGCTGGCATTGCTCAGAGCCTCCATGCCCACACTGGCAGAGGCTGGGTACAACACTGAGACTTGTGTGCTCACAGTGCAGTGGAATTTGCAGTCAGAGACACTTCCATCCCTGGAGGAAAAACAGGCTGTAGTGAAGGAGAAGAGGATTAGAGCTCAGCTACAAGTCACTCGTGCAAATCCACAAAGAAATTGGGGCTTCTAACTCTCATTGCTTAACAAGGGATTTGGGCACTTAAATCCTTCTAAGACAGAAAGTGGGAGGGGAGTTGTTACAAAATAATTAGAAAATACTGTGTTCTGGAGAAAAACAGGACTTTTTCCTGTTTTTCCTGTGCTTTCCAGTGTACCCTGACTTGCAGCAATTTTCTTCCCTTTAAGAAAAAAGCCAATCTTACAGGTTAGTAGTTCTTACTAAGCAATCTAATTTAGTTTGTTGTCTTTGCAAAATATGTCCTGCAGCTTCTCGTATGGGGTCTCTATGTGCTTCCCTGCACATGTTCTTAATGTAAGCAGTGCCTTAGAAATGTAGCTAATAGTGCAAGTCAGCTGAAGAGAAGAAAATTTGGAGAGAGGGGGAGGCAACTCTTAAGGGAGAGCAGCATAACCTGTTCTTTTGCTCTGGGCATTGAGCTCTAAGGACACAACAAATGGGTGCAAATGCCCCTGTGGCCAGAGAATTAGATGAGGGGGCCAGGGGCTGTTAGGAGAAAGAGGCACTACACCACTTGTGCTGGAGAGAGAAAATTCAGATTGACAATCAGAAGGACATTTTGGTGAGAGTGCAGTGACTGGTGAATGCAGGCATCAGACCAAAGGAGCAAACACTTCTGTTTGTTAGAGAGGCATGATGCCCCTCATCACCACCACTGTAGCTTGAAACAGGAAAAGGGTGTATCAAAGCCCACAGCTGGAGCTGTTCCTGCCTTGCTGTGTTGTTGTGAACAACTGCTGTGTTGTTCTCACAACAACTGTCTGGGTAATTGAAGGCACCCTTGAGGACCAGGTTCTGTTGGCCCGAGACATCCTTGAGCAGCAAAAGTAAGGTTTCCTCGGCCTCGTCAGCCTGATTAGGACATCTGTAACAGATACCAAACATAAGATCCCCCTTGGTGACAACGCCTCTAATCTTGATCCAAAGGCTTTCACCAGACTTTTTGTGGTGTCAGTTCCCCTCCATACACTCAAATTTCTCTTTTACGAAAAGTGTGACTGCACCTCCTCTTCTTTCCTTCCTATCTTTCTGAAAGAGTTTGTAGCCATCCATTGTGGTCTTCCAGTCTTGCAAGTTATCCCACCAAGTTTTGGTGATTCCTATGATGACATAACTCTCAGAGAAGGTGTGGAGCTCTGGTTTCTCCTGTTTGTGCATTGGTATACCTGTACTTGAGGTGGCTGGACTTAGGGTTCTTGCCTTTGGAGAGGGTACAAAAAAATCATGAACAATGAAAGACTCAATGGCTTGCTGAAGCACTGGATGCTGATTTTCCTTATCTTTTGCTATTGCAATGTAAAGAATCGATTTCTATCCATAAATTTTTCATGATCTGCTCACAGTAGAGTATGGGAGAGACTGTAAGGGTCCTCTGTGCTAATCCATAGCTGTTTTAAATGCATATACAAAGATCTATTCCTGGTGCTCTTGGCAGGCCTTATAACTGTGTAGATGGGGTGTCAAAAAGAGGGCAACTCTCTTTGGCCTAATAGACAGGAGTTGAACTACTAATACCTTCAGTTTCCTTTGAAAATCCATGCAGTGCAAGTGCTCCTGTGAAGTGTATTTGACTGAACAGGTTGCGTAGTCTTTCTATCCTCTTATTAAAAAAAGAATAATAATTTAATAGTATTTAAAAAAAAAAAAAGGCAAGTAACATGACATTTGTCACTAAGCAGAGAGGCAAACTATTTGTGTTTCTAATAGGAGCCACTGGGAAAAGAGAGATTTGGGGGGAAAAAATCAGCCAGAGGGAATAGGTTGATGAAAGCTGTAAGTTCTAAGAGGGTTTTATTTCTTCACTGCTTTGTAGTTCCTGTGGGTAAGCAAGTAAACCTGACAGTTCAAACTACATTTTCCTCAATATCTCAAAATTCATTCGACTTCCCATGTTACTAATTATTTTTCCACCTGAGAATCAGCTATTTTGTTTCAGGCTACAGCAAGGAAAAAAGATGCAGCTTTATTACTAGGGTCAAAAAAAAAAAAAAAAAAGAACTCTCTGCATCCTTGATAGCATGCAGCCTTTTGTAAATAAGAATATCAGTTCTTCTGTTTTTTAGTGGTTACAGTAAGCTCTTAGCACCTACAAGGTGGAAAAAGGAGGTGAAACCTTTTCTTTCCCCTCTTGAATGAATAAGCTCTGTTATTTAAAAACTTATTGATTTCTATAATGCTAAATATATAATATATTCAGGAGATTTTAATCCGCATAGAATCTGTAGGCTGGTCGTTGAGAATTGTGGAAACCTTAAGCGTTAATTTCACTTCTTTTTTAGAAAGCATCATACAGGCATTAATTAAGTCTCTAATTAGGCATCCTATTACATTTTGCTTTAGAGACGTTAAAGGCCTGGCAAACATACTCTGTCAAATCAATGGGAGTCTTTACATTGATTTCCATGGGATTTGGACAAGTCACAAAGGAGTCGATTAAATTTTTCATGGAGTGACAAAGAAATGGATTCCATATATATGACCTACCCCCATCTTTTCTTTTCCTTTGAGTCTTTGATGGTCAGAGAATACACTCTGAGAAAAGAAAGGCTGGAGTAAAAATGTCATGTCCAGAACAATAGCTTAATGGTTCAGTTGATCTCTGAAAATTCTGCTGTCATTAAGCAAATAAGAAATTTAAATGGATAATTCATAAAATAGATACAAACTCAAGCAGCCATTAGTAAATGTTTTGGATATGTGGTTTAATAGCAAAGGTGAGGGACCAGAAATGAGGTGGTCTAAGGACAGGCCTTCCTAAAGATAAAAGTAACAAGCAACTTGCAAGCACTAACTTGAGAAATTATTTATAGATATAATTTATAACCAACCTTCAGAAATGCAACCTTGCAATAATGAAATGGGATTATTCACAGATCAAAAGCTATACAGTAAGGTCAAAGCTGAAATATGGAAATAATATATTCTGGGGTTTTACAAGGTCCTAGAACACCTTAAAATATAAGTTCATGCTACCTCTAACAGGCCTTCTGTGGAGCTGCCACTTTCACTGCCTTTTTCCTAGAAGACTGTTCTAGTCCTGTGAAGAAATGGAGGCTGTAAGAGCTAGGCATGGGGGTGCTTGGTATCACTTGTGGCAGTTATGCATCGGGATTTTCACAGACCACTAGAAGACATCCATGCCCTACAGATGTTGCTGAAGACTTGCTATTATTGTCTCATACACCTTGAGGCCTGGACTAGTAACGTTTTTAATGAGAATTTTCAAAAAATCTGTGGAAGTTGGGCCAATGTTCTGAGGGTTGTTTTTTGTATCTCACATCCCTGTTATCAGCGAGAAGATCTGATGGTTAATTTGAGGGAAAGACAATTGTAGATCATGACAGAAATTGTTTTGTCATCTATATCAAGCATACTATTTTCCCTTCACCTATATTTTCAAGAGTCTATTCATATAATCTCAAAAAAAAATTCATTCATTCTTTCACCTTATAATGTATCTTAGTAATAGGTTTAATGCCCTCCTCTGCTTCATTAGATCAATTAAGCAGTTTTGGAAAACAGTTAACTACACTAGGAAATGTAAAAATTTTTTTCTTTTGTGCTTTCAGAGGGCAGAATGCCATTTTAAAGTCAATTATGCTGAAGGTCTAACAACTTAGTCCACAATATGAAGCTTCTGAGATGTGGAATGTTGAAGCGACAGCAGAAGATTATCTCTGATCCATCATTGAATTGTTTGATACACCAGGTATCCAACTTCAATCAAATGAAGCAAGTGAGCCTCATAAAATGTTCCTTTGTAGGTAAGATAATTAATTTATCTAATTCTTTTTATCATCTGAGAGCAAGAGAAACTGAAAAATTCAGTCATGTAAAAGTTGAACAGAGATCACGTTCTGACATTTTATTTGCACATAAAGGTAAATGGTGGTTTTGCTAGTTTTAATATCTGTGATTGAACTACTATTTCTTACTACAATAAATTATTGTAATGTGATTGAGAATATCAGACAGTTGACAACTTTGTCTTGTCCCTTGTCCACTTTTGTGTCCAGAATTTCACTGTTTTACTGTGGCCAGTTATTATCAGGGGATGATCTGGTCACAGATGTTTCTGTGATCAGGCCACATTTAAATGAAATTGGCAGTTCTGATGCTGGGCTGCCTTCTTACCTTCGGTCCACATTAGCTGGCTTTGGAAAATTATTCTTTATGATTCTGTGTATTTAGCAAAAAGAATAACTTTTATAAATATTCTTCAGTCTCCTTTCAGCAGTGAAAGGCCAAGCAAGTGTAATTTTGACAAAGGAGGTGTTACTCTTTATTGGTTTCTTCTTACCTTTTCCTGAGCCTGGCCTGGCTTGAGGGACAGGCCAAGATACTTGGCGTATCCTCAAGAACTTCCTTTGCTCAGATATTTAGCAACTTACTATAATTAAACAATGTTCTTGCTTTTTCAGGCAGCTTAAACTGCATAGATAGAGCAGCCACTGGGAATTTAAATGCCAAAGTACATTAAAGAGAAGTGTGTCTGCAATTCACTGGATGGGTCTGCATGGTTTGTGTGCTTAGACTGTAGGGGGGAAATGACCAGTACAGTGAAAATAGATCACTTGAAGATTTCCAAATAAGGCTTTCTGACAAGATTCTGTTGTAATAGATTATTAAGGGAATACCTGCAGAAATAAGATTTTCTCTCCATTTTCTACTTCCCGGAGGAAGGTGAAAAGAGGGGAGAGCAGATCTAAAGCCAAATACTGTAACTTTATTGATTTAATTGAAATTGCTGCCAATATCAGCTGATGGAAGGAAGACTTGAGTCTGTCTCACCGTAACCTCTTCACTTCCATTGCATTAAAAATATAATATGAAGTCATGAGACTTCTTTTTTTTAGAATTTAAAAAGGAAACAGCCCTTCAGCTGCTTACACAGTGATTTAGATAACTTAACCATTGCACCGGGTTTTCTCAGATATTTGGCATATTTAATGAATTTCTCAGATATTTCATTTTCTTTGTAAGTGCCAATTATCAATCTAAGGTAGTGGAGAATGGTTAACATGAACTGTCAAGGAAGTTTATAAAATTATCATGTCAACACTGTACTCTTCTAGCAGAGTTAGAGAAAGATTACAAGAAAATGATATTGTTATTTAATTAAACAGTGTGCACGTTAATATTTTGCTATTACTCATTACTTATTTTTCATACTGGCAAGTACTAGCTGTCATTTTATGGTGCTATCAGTTTGTTGTCCTTGGTGATGGGCAGTTCCTTAGATGGCCTGAAAACTGCAGGTATTAAATTGGAGGGGGGCCTGTGTGTAGTAGGAGTGGTGATTTTTGTCACCCTCCTAACGCTACCCTAATGTGATGCCAAACAAGATTTCAGTCACAGTTGACTGTGCAAATATTTTAGATGTGATTTCCTGTTCTCACTTTTTCAGCCGTCAGTAGGAGGAGTACCTAAACTAACATGTTTTTGAGGTATAGTCTCAAGTTGTCTATACATTCAGGGTTCCCACGTTCTCTCCAAATCATCAAGGTTATCTGTTGCTGGGTTTTGTATTTAAATTTAGATCTGACAGCACAAACTCCTGCCACTCAAAACTCTGCTAGCTCAGATACCCATGCTCGTTTGGATCACATGGCACAAGCATTGCCTGTGGAAACCATGTGAGCTCTCCTGGAGTAGCACCAAGAGTAGATATAAAAGACCTTGCTGTAGACTAAGGATGCCAGTAGTACCTGACTAGCATCCAGACTGGCAGAGAGACTAGGCTCAGATTAAGTCACCAACGTTAATCCCAATATCCACCACTACAGAAAAACTCCTTTGAACAGAGCTTTATATTTTAGGTCAAGAAAATGAATGTTTCTTTCCCATAGTGTTGATAGGTCTTTGGCAATTCTAATTAATGAGCATTCAGTTTTCCCTGTGGTAACAATAGATTTGCTCTAGAATTTTTAGGAATATTTTTAGCCTCTCTTGTGGCTACCCTCAATTATTCTTTTTTATTCTGAGATTTGTGTCAGAATAAATCCCGTTCCCTCCAGGATATTTAAGGGCTGGTGGGAGTGCTCTATGTGATGGTTCCATTCCCTGTCAGAATCTAACTAAATAACTAAGTGCTGTCCATGATTTTGGTTTTTTTAAGTAATATCTCACTCATGCAAGTGACTTACTTAAATTTACAACTTGGCAGTTTTCATGTCTGTCAAATTCTGGTCATTGTGAAAATGGTTTTTTGTAACGTCTCTCTCTTTTTCATTGAGGAGGTAGGCATCTTCCTAACTCACAAGGAATTGTAAAACTTCTCTTGTAGTAAAAACAAGCAGTGTGAAATGGCCACAGTGCTGGTAACTAAAAAAAAAAGCTGTACCAAGATAGTAAATGGCAGACCCTCCTTTAAGAACTTGCAAACTAAAGAACAATACGGAAGTGTACACAACTCAAGGAGGATTCGATGCGATTCAGAATAAACCAGCATGACAAAAGATTGGAAGTGGATCATGAAAGGGTTGTCAAGCATTGGAACAGGCTGCCCAGGGAAGTGGTTGAGTCACCATCCCTGGAGGTATTTAAAAGACATGTACATGTGGCACTTAGGGACACCATTTAGTGGTGGACTTGGCAGTGCTAGGTTAAGGGTTAGACTCTGGATGATCTTAAAGGCCTTTTCCAACCTAAACGATTCTATAATTCCATGTTGAGCATTTCTTTATTGGAGTCTTGAAGGACTGGACACTGAGCAAAGCTTTGGATCTGGGCAAGATACTTAAGCCGAGCAGACAGAGCTGCGAGTACTGTTAAAAAGTTTTCCTGAATCATAGCCTTATTCTTGGGAGGTGCAGATTGCTTGATTGAAGAACTTCCCTCCTTTCTTGAAAGAAAAGGAACTTAATTGGGAACTGTAAATGCTTAACGCCTCTATAAATCAGACCATGTCCATCTCCTCAAACCTAGAGAGGGGTGCACATATTGATTCCCATTACTAGAAGGCCATTTACATGTGGCAGAATTTGGCCTTCAATTTTTAATTAATTCTGCCCCGGAGATTTTGTAATGTTATGCAAGCAAGAAGAAAGCGATCTGTTCTTGCTACATACTTAATATATCTATCAATACAGGTACCTAGCAAAAATTAGTAGAAGTTATTAGAATCAAAGGATAATTTGGGTTGGAAGGAACTGCAGGAGGTCATCTAGTCCAACCTCCTGCTTAAAGCAGGGTCAGTTATGAGATTAATATGTTTCCAAGTTTTGGGTTTTTTTACGCTTCCCAGCAGTTTGCAGGTTAATTCCTGCAAAGTGATGATTTCACCAAGTGTCAATCATTTCTTTAGAAATTCAGCTATTATCACTTTTATATGCTTTTAATTCATGGGTTAACTATGGCAGCTCAGTAATGTATAGTGACAATTCTGTAGTCCTTTAAAATTTTAGACTCATTATTGTACCACCTTCTAACTTTCCTCATAGTTCTAACAAGTGCTAGAAATATTATTGTTATGATAAGTCATGGATCCCCAATGGAGGCATTTAATTTCATGGTATGTTAAAGGCTATAACAGCCTATTAAAATAGGGGGGGGGAAATCTTACTTTAAAAAAAAAAAAATAAGAAGCAGCAGAAGGAAATGTTTAGTGGCATTTCTCCAACAGACCTATTTATCAAAACCCAAATCATAGAGATAAGATTTTTTTTAATTAATACATTCTTCAGGAGCTAACAATGAGAATGGTGTGGCCATCCTTTTTAGCAAACCTTGACTACCATTTCTAATTCAGAAGAGATATCGGTGGCAGCTGAAGAGAGACTAAGCTAATACTGAAGTATGTATATGATTTTCCCTTCATTATTCTTACTAAAATAGCCAAGGAATTAGGACAATTAATGATTCTGCTCATGTGTGAGATTATAATACCGGTGCACAAACCTGTGAAGGCTTGCTCAAAGCTTAACTTTGCTCACATAAATAGTCCCTTTGGCTTAAAAACGTGGATAAGGCCCTAGTGTTTGTGCTGGCCTTTTGGAAGCTTTCAAAACGCAGTTATCCCTGTGTGAACCTTGAACAGCACTTGCAGGTTTGACTGAGAATCTGAAAATACGTCCCCATGCCAATAGAAGTGGCAGAGCACAGCTGCTTGCTTTTCAGCTCCAAAACCTTTGGGGGTTTTTTGCAGCTGTCTGTCATAAGTACTTGCTTTGGAGAATGTAAATAACTAAAGATGAAAGGTGATTTTTGTATAAGGGAAAATAAGTAAATAGATGAAACCTTCACTAAACTCACTACTCTATTTAGTTGTCCGAGTACCTGTTTCAGTGCCCATTGTAGCCAACAGGAACATTTCCATTGGCTTTAGCAGAAACTGTGCTGATCCCTGGAACTGTAGCTGTGAGTGCAAATGAACTACCAGAGCTGAAGGATTCAGGAATCTGGAGTAGGATTAAATATTAATTCTGCCTGGTTGGTATCATGTGGGGCTTAGTCACAGAGGGCATTAAAGAGCAGGTTAAAATAAAAAAATAAACCCACAGCCTGAAAATCACTAAAGTCCTTCCCTATCCCTTCCCCAGGAGTACAACTCTATTGTCCTTTATTATTAATATATTATAATAGCACCAAACACGGGCTGAGTGTTTTACAGTCTGGAGCAACATACAATCCACAATTAAAAAATGTCAGATAAAATTATGAACTGATGAAGGGAGGAGCTGGAGAAAGCAGAGAGGTGAAATTCACAGGTGGCAATCAGATAATGTTGTCACCTCAATAATTTTTTAACACCTCCATGATGTCTTGGAGGTACTACAGTGGGAAACAACAGTTAATAATGGTTTGGTGAGTCAAGGAGTGTTATAGAGCAAGTTCTTTCTGAGTTAGTTGCTTGGGAGAAGTTGTAAGGAAATTTGAAGATGGAGGTGTGGCAGCTGGCAGAAAATATTGAGCTAATATGAAAAGAAAGACTTTGGTCACTATCATTCCATGGTAATAGTAAGAGCCTTGAATATGAGGCCAAGCAGCCTCGATTTGGAACAACTCAGAGAGCAAATCAAAGTTTCAGCAGTTAAGGTGGGAAATAATTTGCAGCTTTATCAGTGAAGGAGCTGTATGTATAGAGAGAATGTGGGGCTATGAATTGGAGGCAGAATGTTTTAGTACAGCAGGATTCTTTTGAGAATATAATGAGCTTCTGCCCCTAAATTAAAACTTTTCTTTAAAGATTTTGAAGCCAAAAATAACTATCAGGGGAGTTTCACAGAGGCATTAATTACTTTCATTCCTAAATCTGACGGTGATCCAAATTCATGTTCCAACTCTCATCCCTTTTCCCTTACAAATTAAGGTTGCAGAGCTAAATTATTGGCTTCAAGGACTGCAAAGGCAATTTTCTACATCATATCTCATTCCCAAGTTGAATGTTATACGTAGATTATGCACAAACAATGCTGAAAACCTTTATAGCAGTATCCCTTGAGCCAGTAAACTCCTTGTCTACCAAACAGAATTTCCTAATGACAGTGCAAAAGTATGTGACTGCCTACAGCAGGATCACCTCTTCTCTAACCCTCCAGTGCTCTAGCTTTGGCCCATATTTGATACAACTATTTTTCTCCTTTTTCATAAGCCTACAAGTATTATGCTTGTGTGAGTGGTATTTCCTCATGGTTCTTAATTATCCTGTTTCTTCTGGCTTTGTGAAGTGTTTTTGCTTAATAACATAGAGAGATTCATATGAGGCAGAGATGTGTCTTTCAGATGTATCTTCTGTTTCAGTTATCACTAACTTGGACTTTTTTTTTGTTGGGTTTGGAAAAAATGTTGGTTGCCTGTGAGGATTTTGTTCGAATAATTCAAGATAGGAATAGGTATTGCCATAATTCAAGATAGACTCTGTATCTGTGTCATACCCACATGCTATTTAACCTGTCCAGTGGTTGAAATAGAGTATTTTTTTTTTCAGACCAAGATTAGTGCTTGCACCTGGGGACAGCTGAAGTTGCTCCCTCCTCATATAAAGTCTAAAATATTCCATGCTTATCTCTGTCATAAGATTTCAATACAGAGGTCCATCTAGCTTCCACTTGTTTCTTTGACATGCTGAATGCTACTCTCAGTTCAAGTGTGGGGACCAGGAAGCTGCAAAGAATAACAGCTGGATGCTAAGGATGAGACCCAGGAATACATTCTTAATTTTCTTCTGTGGTTGAATAGTGAAGGAGCATCTCCCTGCTTTTGGCTGGGACTTCTGGACTGGTGCAATGGTTGCAGGTCACCTGAGGACCATGCTGACGCCTGCGCCTCGGCTGGGCGTGTGTGTCCTCTGAGAGTGAGTCCGTTTAAACCAGTATCTGGATGAAACATGCTATACGGGTAAAAACATTTTTTTTTTTTTCTGTTTAACTGCATCTACTCCTTTTCTTTTGTTAGACTTTGCTGTTGTACAAATGTAGTTAAAATATCACAGACCTAAAAGGCCTGTGAACAAACAGCAGCAGCTTCTTGGAACTGCTTAGCTTGGCGCAGCCCCAGCTGGGCTGGTTTTGCAGGCCTAGGTCTGAGAAACAAATTCTCCTTCTAGAAACTAAAGTTTGGATTTAGCTGAGCTTCAAGTGAGCATAGACATCAAAGCAGGCACTGCTGTTTGTGATATGGGGCTGGTTTTAAGCCCTCAGTTGGTGCCTTGGCCTACGGCTTGCACGTGTGTCTATATAGCCTTGCAGTCACCATCCTCCTCGTTTTAACACAGTGGTAGAGAGAGGATCTTTGTTTTTCTCCTTTGGTTGTATTAGCAGTTGGGAACAGATTATGGATTTTTTCATTTTTCTGGTTAATGCTGGAACAAAAGTCGAACTTAACAGATTTTCCCTCCCGAGGCTGCTGGTGCTCTCTGAGACCTGTATCCCTGTTTTCCTGCAAATATAATAGTACAAAAGTTAACGTTACTGGTGACCTCCTGGCATAGCATCATTCTCCCAAAAATGTACGCTTAAAAATGAGGCTCTGAAAAAAATATCCTCTAATGCTACAACTGACATATTTTGAAACTTCTGAAGATATTTTGCAATCCAGAGGTACTTAAATCCTACCTCACTAGTTAACTTCCATTGAAATAACTGGATCCTGGAATAACTTGAAAATGGGGACTGTATTTTTAAGTAGATATTTTTTAGGTAATACAATGAAGTTAAGGATTTAACAGGAAACAGAACTTGTATCTTTCACCTTTTTCCAATTCTTTGGTCTTGTATCCACTTAATAAAACATTTAATATTAAAGGTTTAAGAAAAATGCACATATGTTTCTCTGTAATCTGGGCCCACTCTGGAAGGCCCCCAGTAACTGAGGCACCTGAATGGTATAACAGTTTAGCATAATAAAGCCAACATGCACATCAGAGGCACTTGACTTGAGGCTATAAAAATATCTGGAACTAGTAGGATGAAATCTTTCCTGTTTCAATAGATTTTTTTTATTATTTTTTTTTTCCCAGTCCAGTGTTCTTAGCAAGGGAAGTTGGCAGCAGCCTGTTTCCCAAATTGTACATGAGCCCCCAGGCTCTTCTGGCCACTGAGTTCTGATTTTCCTTGTTTTTTAACCAACACATCACCCTCTCTGGCATTTGTTCTGCTTTGAAACGTGTAGATGGGGGATGGCAAGGCAGTTTACTGCAGTATTCATACTTATTATTTGGGAACCAATGAGAAGAAGAAATAACCTGGGATCTTTTGCAAGGGAATAGGGAAAGGCTTGTTTACCAGATCTCACATTTCTGGCAAACAGCTGGCTGTAGTTTTAATAATGAGCTGCCCATAATTGGAATGTATTTAATCCAAGTTAACACACATGCACTAAACTTGCTAATTGGGAATTTCTCTTTATAATAAGCACATTACTCTTGCTTTTTCAAGTAATGTTAACGTGCTGATACAGCAGAGAGAGTGCACCTCGCTACATGAATGCAGCTAGCAGGCCCCAGTGCATGGTAATTTTTGAAGAAAACATATGGTAAGAGTAATGGCTGAAGTCTGTAGACAGCTTGCCTAAATTACAGTGCATCCATTGAAACCAGGACACATGCTAAGCTGCTGAAAGCAGAGAGATGTCATTAAAAAATGATTCATATACCTTTGCCTTAATGAGTGCTCACACTTGAGGATTGCCAATTGCCTGATCAATAGCTTCACTGCTGCACAAGGCAAAATTCTTTGTACAAGTGAAATATTTCCGTTACAGAAGTGAGGAACTTCAGCATATACACTTTTGCCTTAAAGGAATTTGAAAATAATGTATTTTTTTTATATTTCTGAAACCTGCCTATATTTGAATCTAGTAAATAAACAATCATGCACTGCCATATGGAGCAATTTCATAACAGCACATGGTGAGGTTCTAATGAGTTTTACCATACTGTGCCTGACAGGTGAATTTTCAGCTTTGATTACAGGAGGCCAAAAATAATTCATCCAGGCCAATAAAGTTTCATTTAGATAAGACTCGATTATTTTTGCTATCAGCCATTAAGAACTGTTCTATCCACATTTTCATTTTCAGGCACATAGTCTGGCAACAAGCAATAATGGATATTTATTGGGCTATCAAATCCACAGAGACTTGTTTACTTATCCAAGTACTGCAATTGTCAATATTCTGTAGTCCACTGACTCCTATCTTTAAAAGGTGTCATGTTTAGGGGTTTTTTCAAGCTCAACTCTTAAACTTTAAAAAAGTACTTTGAAGTTAATATTAGTAATGCAATGCCTAGAGACGCCATTATGCCAGCCAGGGTACAAACAGAGTAAGAGACAGCCCCGACACAGCAAATGTACGGACAGTCTTTTGTGCTTATTGACGAGCCCAAACACCACCAAAGCAGAGACAGCCAGTCTCAGTCCTGCTGCAGGTGGGTGCCCCTGCATTGAATTAACGGCAGTATGAACTCTGTTAACAAGACATATTGTGCTATTGAAGGATTACAACGTGAAGCAGTATAGGTGCTGCTGTGCTCAAATGGAGCTGAGTTCTGTCTACTGCAACACTGCATATCTTGGAACAGACAAAAGCAGGTCTGATAGAGGAAGGTTTAGAAATCTTGTGTTAAGCCCGTGTCATAAGCTTCTGTTACCTTAGATCTCACCCTCATCTCTTGTAATTGAATAATGGCCTTAGGCCCTGAAGGCCAAATTATATGACTGAGGCAAAGCCATAGAGTTAATTTTCATGAAACAAACAAATAAATATTGGTTTACTCCATTTTTCACCAAACGAAGACATACATGTTAGAATACTCTTTCAGATAGTCCAGTTTCTCTGGTTTTCCAGCACACTAGGGCATTGAATTATTCACAGAAAGCAAGTGCAAAGGGAGGTGTGCACCACCTAGATCTCCTGCAGCTGCAAGAATAAGTAACTGTGCTGTAGCTCTTGCCTTAAAATTTGTAAGAGTTTCTTCCTTGGTGCTTCCCAAAATAGTTTAGTGTTCCTGGCAGGCTGGTAGGTCTCAAACTTCTAAAATTTCACCTTAGTACTAACTACTGGGTTTTAGATATCTTAGGTGAAAAGGCATATTGGATGTCATCCTGATCTCTCAGTAGCCCTTTATTCCCATTGCTTTATTCTTCACTATTCTTCTTCTCCTTCCTCTTATGTTCAACAGGTGAAAAATGAGCATTTATGCCTTTTCACAAAACTGGCAAATAGGTAGGCATCCCATTCCTGCGTAGCGTGTGACATTTTATGCAAAGCTTTATCTCTGACCTTTCCTTTCTTACCCTTGGTTCAATTTCATTCTGCCCTGGGGTTTGAGACAATGAAAGTTAATTATGACTCCTGTTAGGCCCTTTGGGTGGTTTGGCTCTTCATATGCATCTAAGACAAAAAAAGTGACCTTGAAGGTCCTTTTTCAACAGATGTCCCCTATCAAACTTCATCTCCTTTTTCTTCTTTTTCTTTCAAGAGAAATTTTAATTTTCTGTTAAGTGAGGGTCGTGTAAGACTTCAGTGTGAATAAAAATTATATCAAATGAAATTCTATTTATTATTTTTTTTTTAGGGAATAATAATCTTGGGATTCCTGCTCAAGAAATTTGGAAGTCTTTGCCTAAAATTTGGATTACCTCTGAATCCCAAAGTGGAAGTCTAATTTGCAAACACATTCTCAAAGATGCTGAGGTTCAGACAGATCTTTTACGTCCCCTATTTAAAAATGAAATAAAAGGGGCTTCCGGTGGTTTCTAGAATTAATATGAGAATGACTTGTGTACTCATTTGAAAGTATCACCAGTGGCTTGCAAATAGTTTTTCTTTGCATTCATGAGCTGTGTTGCAGTCTGGTGTCCTACTTAAGGAATAAAAACTTAGGATAAGCAAGGAGCTATGAAATTAAACCAGCATATAACTAAGCCAATCTTAGGTAGTATCTCTGAGGTAATTAAGAATGGAGCAACACAGTGATCAAATCAAGGTTGCAATTAAAACTGAATCAACAGATCAATGGGTTCAAATGAGCAAATCATCATATTAATATAGCAGGTAATCAAGTAGAATTAAGAGGTTGGCACTAGAGGGAATTTCTGTTAGTTTGAGTCTTAAATTGCAGGGAGAGAGAGAGAAGACCCCGTTTTCTTTTAGCCTGAGATTTGATAGCAGCGATCACTGACCTAAGAAAGCATCACATGCATGATCTTTCTGATCCTAAATTTACACCTAGTGTTTTCATCCAGTATTTGTGACAGTTTGATTTTGGTTCATTTTTAGAAGGTGCAGCTTATGAAAACTGTTTTATTCTAGCTCATGGTTTTACAGATTTACTTGTTCTTACAGGTTATTGATCACTAGAACACTAAAGAATCCACTTGTGGTTTCAACCATTACCTTTGTGTTTAAATTAGGTACAATGGCAGCGTTTGGACTGTCTGCTGTTAACTTCTATTGCTAATGTACCTTGAAGTCCAGTTCTGAACCAGAACTCAATGGATGAGAAAAGAAGAGGCAGTCCTTTTTCCAAGGTCTTACAACTAAAATATAATATAACAAAAAGTAATTAGGAAATCTTAGGGAGCAAGGTAACTGGTTTAGGTATGTGAATAGACAGAAGATGCTCAAAATCATAGGGTGATTTGGGTTGTCAGATCAGACAACCTCCAGTTTTGTTTTGAAAAAGATTCTGTAGCAATCAAGCATAGCCTAGATGTGAAAATGCTAGCAAGAAGTCTAAACCAAGAACATACATGGGCTCCAGGCACTAATGAGAGATATGTAGAGTCTGTGGTGTGAAGACTGAACTTGATCATCCAGTTAAGAAAACAGGATTAATTCATTAATGTGGATGTGCTGAAAAATACAGTTTCATGAAGAGCCTCATTTACGAAATGTGGTTTCTGTGGTGCTCTTCTACATGGCTCCTTCAGCATCTCATACTGTGCTAGAGCTCAGAGACAAACTTTCCCTGCAAAGAGAGATCTTCTGTGGGTCAGTTTAGTCCCTTCTTTTCCAAATCTTTGGGAATGCCAATCTCTGAGATCTCCACCGTCCTATAAATTTAGTTAAAATATGTTGTTAATCTCAAAAGTTAGTAGAGGCATACAGACAGTGCAATAACACCAGGCTTGTCTCCTTGGGCAAGAATAACAAGATCGTTTTACATTTTATTGTAATAAATTCTCTTCCTGATTGAAGTATGAATATTCCCGGACTCAAAGAGAATGTGGGCATTCTCTACAATTCTTTAAAAATATTTTGCCAAATAGGTTAATTTCAAGATCAAGTCATGTTTTTTCACTGATATAAAATAACTATAAACACAGGTTATAAACACAGAGGTAACTCATATGTGCCTGTTTAGTATGATAAACTTGTTTTGCCTTTCCTGTGTTAATGGGGATGGCCTTTTGGAAAGACTGTAAAATTATTATGTGAAAAAGAAATTGTTTAAAATTCAGCATGATCTGGGGAGTTGGGCTATGCTTCTCCGGTCAAAATGGATGCCTACAAATCTTGCCATCTTAATTCAGAGACCAGATGCAACACAGGTCAATTTAATTTCATTACTGTCAGAAGGTCTTCTGAAAAGATTATAATGTTTGCAAGCCACTGCCCGCTACAAGGTGATGCCACATGAGGAGAGTTCACTGTGGACCACATGCTGGAGTGAAATTAATTAACCCATGTCAGCAATGGAGAGTTAAAAGCAGACCCATAACTTCTTTGGTTGCTCATGAAAGGCAAAGTAATAATCAGTTTAAATTTCTTCTACTGTTAAGAATCGACACGTAAAAAGTTAAATGAGTAGGTTTTTTTAAAATTGGTGGACATTCTAACAAAAAGGAAAGACTGAAAAAGTAAGAGTATGCATAGTTTTATTTTCTCTTTTTATGATAAGTGCTTTCTAAGCTTAAACTAACAGAAATGCAACTGCAGCACTGGATTGCCCATGATATCTAATTTTCAAATGGACATAAATACTACAGAACAACTTGTCATTTTAAAAGGGTAAACAGAAAAATCATATAAATTAAGTGACATTTAAGAAGTTCAGGGTTTATATCACAGCCACCAGGGAAATCAGAGACCTAAGGAAGAAATGTTTCTTTAGAGCATTGATGTAATCAAGCCTGGGAGAGATTTTTTTTTTTTTTTTTTTCCTAAATGATTGTCCGAATAATTTAGAAACATAATTTTGGACTCAGATTGTCACAAAGGATTAACTGTTTCTTTTTAATTATGGATCCTGCATTTGGAATTCATTTTTAACTTGGTTGAAAATTAGTTCACTAAAGCAGTAAAAGGCTAAGTGCAATCAAGTGACTGTAAGAAATAAAAAGCCCCACCGAGGCTCTGGTTTTTTGAAAACAGAAGAAATAATGGCATAGCAGCAAAGATTGTGTTGGGTCCTTACCTAAGTGTTTATAAGGCCAGCAGAGCCTGCATTGGGGTAGAGGGACACTTGCATCACCTCCTGAGGTCCATCCAGAACGTTTGCTGTAAGGCTAAGTCTGTCAAATGTTAATGAGTATCTTTGCAAAAAGACTGCCTCACTCTGGAAAAGGACCTTGAGGTGATGAGTTAAGCGCCATGGTGTTGTCTGTAACTAACTGGAAAATACATTGACAGCAGAGTCATATTTGAACTGTTCAAGGATGCTCAAGGCCAAGCTCTGCTTAGGCTGGATGGGTTGGGACTGGAAGGGAGCAAAGGAAGTCTTCCGCTAAAACTTTGAAAGGATGCATGAGAGGGGTTCCCCTGAAGTCATTCGGGTGTTAATTGCACCTTTGGTGAAACGCAGCCTGAGAGGGGCATGCCCCCCCCCCCATCCCCTCTGCAGCAGCTGGGGGTACATCCTGGTACGCAGTCAGGCTTTTGCTCTCACTGAGACTAGGTCAGGCCTGAAGACCCCTGCTAAAGACACACACCTGCTCTGGGGCATGACAGCAAAAATGAGCTCTTGCTGTAGCTGACATGGTATCCCTCTGGTATGTTAGTGGTTGAGCAGCCTGGCATCCAGAGTGGGTACTTCTTGCACAGCTCGCTCTGAGTGCAGGCTGTAGCAGCTGCTGTTACATGGTATAAACGCTGTTTCCTTTTCAGTGTGCAGTCAGATGCTGCTGTATCAACGAGCAGATGATGAGAAGAGCAAGCAAGGGGAAAGGTCACCTCCCATACTGTCACAGCACATCAAACAGCTAGCTGATATTTCTAACCCACAAGTGCAGGAATTCATCGTGCTTATCTCGGAACAGTGTTCTGCGCACCAGACAGCAGTTAGGGCCTGTCCTCGCTGCTAGCATTTATCATGTTAGAAGATGACCTTTGAAGGATCAAGTTACCAAACACCATGCTGGCCGCAACTTTTCAATATGTATAGCCAAGAGCTAGCTGTAATACAGTGTTATGCCAACTTGCTTAGCCCAAACAGGACCAGAGCCTGACCTCAATACAGAACATGACCCATTCTTTGCTGTATTATCCAATTAGTCAGAGTCATTAATTCGTCTCTTTAAGGTCTTGTTCTAACAGGAGACAGTCTTATTGCCAAGATAATCCCTAACATTTTACAAACATAGCATTATAGACAGTTCTGATGAAAGGCAACCTCAAGGGGGTTGACTAATCCTCCCCCTATCCTAAGGCAGGATCAGCAAGACATTTAAGCTTTTCATGAAAGATATTTATCTAACCCATCTTTAAAGCGAACCTATAATTCTGGGGAGAGGGCTGGGTTATAAACCCTGTCCCTTATTCTGTCTTTCTCTACAGCTTCCTTTTGGTTGGGTTTTTTTTGACTCATTTCATCCACCAAATGTTTGGTTACAGGTAGTAGAAAGAACACATTTATACATTGCCTATAAAAAAGTTATTCCTATAGGTCTTCATAAAAGATCAGTCAGTGGCTTGGAGTGCATTAATTAATAAGCTGAGACAATCTGTGGTAACTTCCACTGATGTATTAAGAGCTATCTGTATACATACCATTCTGATGCATCTTACACATATAACATCTGATTGTTCACTTAGAAATCAAGTCACATCCACATTTAATAGAATAAGTGCTCAAATTAAAAAATCTTTAACTTAAAGTCTTTCCATTCAAACTTCTTTTCATGAAATTTTTTATAAAAGCTGGAAAATGTCCCTCTTTTGTAGACTGCTGTCTGAAAAATAGACTACACTTCCACTTTTCTCAGAGGCATTTTACACACAGATTTTGTGCAGCAGCTATATTATGATGTTTGGGAAGTAGAGCTATGATCTTTTCTGGTCCTTGTTTGCTTTTTATCAGTGATGTCTCTGACTTAGAAGATTTGTAGCACTCTCATATACAAAATTATTAGTATGTCAGCAGAGAAAGTGCAAGCTTTTTCTGTCCTAAAGGGTTTCCTAAAATGTTATGCAAGTGACTGTTACAGATGGAGTTGGTAACACTGCTTACTCTTAAGGTAGTCCGGCATTTGGCATTTTCACTTGCCAGGTTTTAATTATTCAAACTAAAACTTTTTATGTAAATATTTGCTTCAGGCTAAATGTTTTAGAGAACTTTCAGGAAAAATAGTTCCACTGCATTCAAGGGTACAGAAATCTGAGGAAAGGAGGAGATTGGCTTTTCCTCATGATAATCAAAATATTTAAATGATTTAATTAGAAAGGTTTGTTTGCTCTTTGTTTAAAAACTGGCAGAGAAATTTGCTCTAGCATCAGAGATCTGTCTTCTCAAGCTCCTTGAAAATCCAAGACGAGTTTCTGAAAAGCCTCAACCTGACCATGTTCAGTGGCTGCGCGTTGGAATAGGGCCACTGAGTTCTCCAGCCTCTGCTGGAGCTCCAGTAGCTTCTGCTGTTGGCCTCTGAGGGACGGTGCAAGGTCATGGCCATCTAACAAACCTGTTTAATTTGCAAGAACAGCCAAAGGAAATCATAGTAATCCATGTATGCTTTCTGTCTGTCTAGTAGATATCCATAAGGCCGGAATTGTTCTTTCTTTATTCCAGCCTACAAATAATCTGATGGGAGTGGGTACTGTGGTTTCTTCAGCATTTCCCAGGGGGGTGAGATGTGCTATTGCCAGGCATCCAGGTGGCCCCTAGCTGTGTGTGATTGCTAGGGTACATTCTGTGTCTTAAACTGAGAGGCGAGTCATACCTTATAAATCAGCAGCTGATATTTATATATATATATATGTTAAAAAAAAAAATTAAAGTTGTTTCAGAGATGTCCAATCTGTTTATATTTGGGTGTTACACCTTTGACCCACCTGACCAACACTCTGCAAGCAATTGGCAACAGCAGCTTTAGTTAGGATGAAGTCTGTTGGCAATAACTTGTGAAGGGGTCTGGTGAGGACAGAGCAGGGATATGGACAAGTACTTGCAATGGTGTTAAGCCTAACCATGCTCATCTGGTTATTCTAATGTTCACTTGAAAATAAAATAAAAGCTCTCTGGATTCAGTCCAGAAATTGTCTGTGTTGAGCATGCTGCATCACCAGACTGCAGGGACTGCGCAGGACTTACCCTGGCAGCTGGAAGAAGCAAATTCAGAGACAATTATGGCGTTAAGCACTGAACCAGAGAACAAGGAGACAGTGAAACCCTCCCCGCTTTAAGCACTTGATCCCTTGTGATGATAACAGTCTGCTTATTGTTGCCAGACTTCTCATCACAGCCAGTGGTAGAAGTCTGTGCTATGTACCCAGCTCTCTGAGACTCCAGCTTGAGGAGTCTTTCTCATTTGATAGTATTTCATGATAAGTTGTTTCAGGAAATTTAAGACTATTTTCTCATTATGGATATATACACAAACAGCCTCACTCAGGTTTGAAAAGGAACCAGCTGCCTAGTATCTCCAAACTTTTGCGTGCTGGACTGTACAGCCTTAATAACCTTCTGAATTATTTATTTTTCAGAATCTCATATAGCTCTCAACATTTGTATCAAATTGGAACCATAGGGGAAACTTGGGCAGTAGGACATAGTAGCAATTATCCCCAGTGCTGCTCAACTATATGATAGCTTAGCTAACCAGTTTTTTGCCTTAATGGAGATTGTACTGTCTAGTGGTGCTTCAGAAGCTTGTTTTTTCAACCTTTGGTTGCACTATTATGCAAAAACACCACCTCCAAATCAAGCTGCTTGTTGCTGACACATAGCAAACTCCTGACTCATTTGTAGTTCTGTAGCATGGAATTGCATGGCCTTAGGCATCTGGGTCCAGTTGAGACATTCATTACTTGGGTCCAAATTTATTGTCAGTGGGCGAAGGGCTGTTAATTAGCAGTAATTCTGACAGAATAGTAATGTATAAGTTTTCTACTTAAAGTGTGATACCAATGTATTTGCAGTGGAACACACTATATCCATTTTCTTAAACTTTAAAACCAATTACTTTGTAAATGACTGTACATCATTGTACAAATCCTTCTTTTTTGAAAGGAAATCATGATGAGAATGCTGTTAAAAAGGTGAGCTGACTGGTGCTGGTTTTACATGCAGGAATTTGAGACTCTTTGGGAGTGCTAGAGCATACATCTGTATAGCTAAAGGATGTGGCGCTTTAAAGGTTTACTGCTGCTGGTAGGTAGAAATTCCCGAAATGAGTAGTGGCTCTGTTGAAAGTTAAGACGGGAGGTGTTTTCAGAATCAGGAGCTTATGCGGAGGGTCTTTCTGGAACCAAGTTCTGACTCAAAGCGAGTATGTCTGGTTCTCACAATGCAAAATTAAATGGATTAGTTTAAGTAAAGAGGCTTTCAATTTAACTTGGAAAGACTGTGGGATTTGGGTAAACAATTATAGGAGGTTTTTTTCTTTTAAAAAAGAAGGTCTGTCTTGTACTATTAAAACCCAAAAAGTACTTTTCTTACTGATGAAGCATCTTCCAGAATGTGGGACAGGCTTCGTAATGCACTGGATGATAAAACAAGGAGTTTTATTTCAATATATCTGTCTCCACAGTGTAATGTACGTTAGTATGTGTAATGACTGCAGGGACTGTTAGATGTGTGATAGAACACACAGTACTGTGCTGTTATCTTGTTTTAATTACATGCAACATTTTTCTTCAAAATGAAGAAAACAATAGAGACAATAATCCGTGAGCAAGCAGATATGTGGATGCAAAAGAGATGCCTACAGTATTCCTCTGTTGGTAGTACCAAGAAGAAAGGTCATGAAAAGCCCCATAAATAGCCTCTATTACCCAGAAAGAATGCCTCAGTAAGTGTCTGACAGAGAGATCCCCAGCTCCCCGCAGCCATTAAAGCAGACTTTCACTTTCAGACATTAGAACATAAAGCTCCTTAATGAAGGGAAGATGTTTTTAGTCAAATTGTTTTCCTTTAATATTTGTTTTCTCCACTTGAACAAAATGTATATGACAAATGACTGACTAAGCTTACAAGAAAGATCATTGTTAAAACGGACAGTTTGAGTCAAAATTTTTTTTTAAATTCCCATTACACTATTTAAATGGAAACAATCCAGACATCATTAAAATAAAGCAGGATTCCTTCAGGGAGAAATTATTTCTGGTTTGATTTCTGTCAAAATGACTTTGACTTTCAAAATACTTTTACAAAATGTTTTCCTGAGGCTTTGCCTTTGTGAAGGGTTTTTAAACAAAGGAACTATTTGCCACTAAACAGAAGTAATCTGATAAAAGATTGAATTCAAATTAAGTATGCTGCTTTTTTTAATGGAAGAGGTTCTTTATTATTTTATTTTGTTTTAAGACATGTCACCTAATCAGCACATAAATCTTCATAGAATTCATCTGACAACCTCATTAATTTCCTGTGAATATTGCAGTGTGAAGAAAAGACCATAATTTCATGAAGGTAATTTATTCTAAAATCAGGTGCCTCATATTTTTAGTTCCGTGAGTTCGTGTTTTAATGAAGCTAATCTCAGTCATAAACACATCCTTTTGGACACAACGTGGTTGTATACCGATTCGGGAGAAGGCCTGATCCTGCTCTCACTCATGTGACTGTAAATCAGGAATAACTCCAGTGAGGACATGTGATGGTATGAACAAAGGTAACCTGGATGAAACAAACCTCAAGTGGCTATAAGAGCTTCATTTATATCACATTGTGGCGAAAGTGGTGTAAAGGGCCCTAATTATGAACATGAAACAACTTGTCTGGCAACGTTATGATGTTAGAGCAGCAAAAACCTGAACTGATGCAGCCCTGAGTTAGGTCTCCCATGGATACCAAAGCTCTTGCTTTTCCCCAGCCTCTCCCTCTTAATTTCAAGTTCATTCTTTAAAAGTTCATCCAGTACCTGAAAATGTGGATTTTCTGCTGAAAAGCACATCATCTAGGGCCTGATTTTCAGTTTCTTTGTGCTTCTGTCACTTATATTTGTGCAACTGAAGCTGAATTTTTCCAGCTGTATGAATAGAAGATTTTTTTTTTTCCTATTTATCATAGAATCATAGAATGGGTTGGGTTGGAAAGGAACTTAAAGATCATCTAGTTCCAACCCCCCTGCCATGTGCAGGGACACCTTCCACTAGACCAAGTTGCTCAAAGCCTGGTCTAACCTGTCCTTGAACACCTCCATGGATGGGGCATCCACAACCTCTCTGGGCAACCCTTTCCAGTGCCTCACCACCCTCACAGTGAAGAATTTTTTCCTAATACCTAGTCTAAATCTACCCTCTTTCAGTTTAAAACCATTACCCCTCATCCTATCGCTACACTCCTTGATAAAAAGTCCCTCCCCGTCTTTCCTGTAGGCCCCCTTTAAGTACTTGAAGGCTGCTATAAGGTCTCCCTGAAGCCTTCTCTTCTCCAGGCTAAACAACCTCAAATCTTTCAGCCTATACTCATAGAGGAGGTGCTCCAGCCCTCTGATCATTTTCATGACCCTCCTCTGGACTTGCTCCAACAGGTCCACGTCCTTCTTATGCTGGGGGCCCCAGAGCTGAATGTAGTATTCCAGGCAGGGTCTCATGAGAGCAGAGTAGAGGGGGAGAATCATCTCCCTCGACTTGCTGGCCGTGCTTCTTTGGATGCAGCCCAGGATATGGTTGGCTTTCTGGGCTGTGAGCACACACTGCTGGCTCACAGTTTTTCATCCACTAATACCCTCCGAGTCCTCCTCTGCAGGGCTGCTCTCAATCCACTCATCGCCCAGCCTGTATTTGTGCTTGGGATTGCCCCGACCCACGTGCAGGACCTCGCACTTGGCCTTCTTGAACTTTATGAAGTTTATAGGGGCCCACGTCTCTAGCCTGTCAAGGTCCCTCTGGATGGCATCCCTTCCCTCCAGTGTGTCAACTGCACCACACAGCTTGGTGTTGTTGGCAACTTGCTGAAGGTGCACTCAGTCCCACTGTCTGTGTTGCCAACAAAGATGTTAAACAGTGCCAGTCTCAGTACCGACCCCTGAGGAACGCCACTTGTCACTGGTCTCCACTTGGACATCGAGCCATTGACCGCAACTCTTTGAGTGCAACCATCCAGCTAATTCCCTATCCACTGAGTGGTCCACCCATCAAATCTGTGTCTCTCCAATTTAGAGACAAGGATGTCGTGCAGGATGGTGTCAAATGCTTTGCACAAGTCCAGGTAGATGGTGTCAGTTGCTCTTCCCTTATCCACCAAGGCTGCAACCCCATCATAAAAGGCCATGCAAGTTTGCCAGGCACAATTTGCCGAGTGAAGCCATGGTGGCTGTCACCAGTCACCTCCTTGTTTTCCATGTGCCCTACCATAGTTTCCAGGAGGATCTGCTCCATGATCTTGCTGGGCACAGAGGTGAGACTGACCGGCCCGTAGTTTACTTTCTTCTTGTGCTTTTGTGTTTCAGTTGGCTGTGTCTAGGCGTAAAAATAGCAACAAAGAGCAGATGTTTCTGTTGTCATCCCAGCTTCTGTGGGATTGAACTTGACAGAGGAGGCTGCTGAAGGGGGTGATCAGGTTCTCCTGTTGCCATCCTAAGTCCAGGTTACACCAGAGCTGCATTGAGTGCAGAGATACTATAGCCTCTCCTTGTCTATTCTACCCTACAGTGGAAGTGATCGTGTTCTGAACTGGAACTCCCTCGAATTTGGGCAAATCATCTATTTAGCATCAGTGTTCCATAATGGGCTTGATGATGAAGGTGCTTATGTAACATATATAAAATTGTTGTCATAAGTAGAGGATACGTTATTCATAAAACATTGGAGCTTTGATATAAATTGATATACGTTACTAAGCACTGGCTATGGAAAAATCCCAGACTGTTTCTGGTAGTGAGCTAAGATTTCAATGAAGCATGTTTCTTCCCATATTTCTATAGCTTATGTGTCTTCTTCAAAATTCTGCCCACTTTTCAGCATTGTCATTCTCTTAATGCTGTTTAAAAGCTTGGTGGTCACAAACCCTATGCAACCACTGAAAACAGTGACATGCAATTTCAGAAAAAAAGGAGCAATTTGTGTGAAAGTGGCTTGGGCTCCAAGCAAATGCAAAGAGAGCCTGTTTCATTGTCAGGAAAGTTTCAGAAACTTCACATGCAGAGTATACAGAAAGTATCTTTCAGACATGATTTTGAAAATTGCTAATATTTGAAACCAGCTGGTGTAACAAGGTTACTGAGGTGAGGAGAGAACTGCTGCCTGGAGGACATGTATTAGAGAGATCAGAAGATGTTGCAGGCAAGTTTCAATATCAGTAGCTATTTTTTTACAGTAATTTCATTGCAACATTGACCACTGAGAACAACCACCC
Source organism: Harpia harpyja (assembly GCF_026419915.1). Taxonomy (NCBI): domain Eukaryota; kingdom Metazoa; phylum Chordata; class Aves; order Accipitriformes; family Accipitridae; genus Harpia; species Harpia harpyja. The sequence goes on along the minus strand of NC_068960.1, from coordinate 14,451,664 downwards.
ATCATTTAACCAGTTCTGCAACTTCTTTTTCCCCCACTTTTAATCTTCTAGTGGAGGCAGCTGAATAATACCTTTTTCAAGGTAAGTGTCTGATGTGTTACATCAATCACTAGAATTTCTTCTAAGATCCACATTATACTTTAAACCTTGACCTTAACAGCCATATCAGCATAATAATTTTTAGGTATCTGAAGGATTTAATACTTGATCACTAGAGAAGGTGTTGGGGGCTCTTTTTATGACCCATGGCAGGTAGGAATATGATTCTGTTGCTCCCCCTTGCATTGTTCTCCATCATCAAGCTTTTAAAGGCAAATAGCTATGCTGCATGGGTGCAATCTTATCTGTATGGTAATGCTTTATTAAGAAATAATAACCAGTTTAGATGAATAGTAGGTAAGCTATTTTGGAGAAAGATGTTTGGTTTCTAGGCCAAGTGCAGCATGGAGAGCAGCAATAAAAATTTCATCTCCTTGTCCTCAGTGAGAGAGAGCTCTCTTTAGCAAGTTATAGTATTCTAGGCTTCAAAGCTATTGGATATTTTTTGAGACTCAGAAAGAAAAGCAGAACAGTGATTTTTTTTAAATGGTGATTGCTGTAATGTGAACACGTTAAATAAATGGTGACCAGCTCATTGCATGGAGGCTACAGAACATCTTTCAGATCTTAATGAGTTTTGGTCCTAGAGGTTTCTTGTACCACATCCATTGACCAACCACTCTTGTGAAGATATCTCACTTTGCAGCCATTTTTGAATGTGCAGAGTCAATCAATTTACTTGCAAAGCTGTTTGATAATGATAAGTTACTCCTGTTTCCATTAGGGATGATCAAAATTCCTTCAATATTTGTCAGGTTTTTATGATTATTTTGGGCATTGGGGAGGGTTTCCAAAAGCTAATATATTTAACCAAGACATTTTACAAAGAAAAGAATAATTTTGAAAAACTGGTAAAGTGTCATTTTTACTCTCCCCATCATAGGGAAAGGAGATACGAAGTTTTTCTCTTATTTAGTGCCTAAAATATGCAGCCTGTAGCTATAGTAAACATGGTTCAGTAACGGGGAATGTCAGTTTAGCGTCTGTCATTCCAGGCCAAGACTCTCTGGTTTCAAGCTGGCTCTACCTAAACAACGTAGTCTCTGTTTGAGCAAATTGCAAAATGTGGGTCAAGGCTTGCTCATGAATTCAGTGGATATCTTTCCATTAGCATCAGTGAGACATTGGCCAGGCTTCAGTGTCATAATCATATTCTAGCTATTGTGATAAATGAATATGTTTGCAATACTTATACTGCTCTGTGAGGGACAGCGAGTTCTCAATGAAAATATTCCTGTTTGACTGCAGGTTAAAATTAATATGTAATAGGTTGTTAATTCCTTCTGGAATTTGCAGGTTACTAGTTCAGAAGTTAATTCTAAGTACCACTCAGCTTGACACAGAGTCAAGCTACATTTTTTTCTGTGAAATGGCTCTGGAGTTAGCCCACAATATTACTGTAGTGTTAAAAATGGATGTTTGAGTAGGGATTTCCATAGCAGAAAATGATTCTTTCAAAGCATGTATGGATGTGCACTGCATGCACTTTATAAAAGGAAATGCTTTTCTGTTGTTATAATCCCCTCTGCTATTTCTAGCAAATATTCATTTGACTTGTAGGCTGATCCATTTCCATAAAGCTCATCTGTCCTTAACAATCACATCATGTGACTGTCAGAATCCCCTGTTTGTGATGAGGCATGGTTTTCCTGGGCTTTATCTTGTCACAACCATAGTAAAGCATCAGACATGCAAAAGTAGATGAGTTGTGAAAAGCAGAAAACCTTTGGTGCAGCTTTCCATTTTTAGATTTTAGTGATTAGGAAAATTATGAAATGTATTTATAATGGCATATTTCTGCACTGGTTAAATGCTTTTTTCTGCTCTAAGTCCTGGGCGGGGGGGGGGGGGGGGGGGGGGGGGGGGGGGGGCAGCAACATAAAATATTTCAGCAAAGGTAAATTTGAGGGAGGGATTGATTTGGTTTTACATACATTTTATAATCAGACTGAATCCTAGTAATTCTTTCTTTTAATTGCTACATGGATGGCTTGAGTTGTATGTAGTACAACATGCTTAGTTCATGCAACTTCTTTATGATCATTTGTACAAAGTAATTTTCTTTGTGGCCAAGCTGAGAGTAGTAAGACGTGTGGTATGAGCTTTATCTCAGCATGCTTACAGACTATGTTGGAAACCACAGGATTCCTCAATGCATTTAATAAATAACACATGTCATCCATCTATCAGCTGAATTATAGTGCACTGCATAAGCTGAAGCAGTCAGCTGACCTGTTTATCTTCACCCCCCCACCCACCAGCTCTATGCAGTGCGAGCAGAGTTATAGAAGTTTAAAAAAAAAAAAGCCATTAATAGAAGAGAGGCAGAAGATGATGAATTAAGGGAGCCTCCATTAATTTTTCATTTTGACAGATTATCGTCTGTCAAAAGGCAGAGGAGATGTTTCTCGTACACAGAGCCAGGGAGCTCGCTCTTTGTAACACAGACTTATGTTTTTCGCATGAATTAGGTACTGGGCACCAAAAGGATGAAAAATTCATGACAATCTATAATTTACATGCTAGAAGATAAATAATGAACTAAATCCTGTCATTAAATTGGTCTTTCGTTTTTTCTTAATCCCTAGTGTGATGAATCTGATTCTGCAACAACATTTAGTATAAATTGATTTTTTTTTTGGTGGGGGGCAAAGCTGGTTTTTTGTTATAAATAGCTTGAGCAGCACAGTACATTGCCTTAGGCTGAATGATATGCCAGCCTATTAATATAATAGTACATTAAGATAGACGTTAATTAATGTCAATATTAACATCACCTTTTCTAAACCACATTGAGCTACAAAAAAAAAAAAATCATAAATATTGTAGGGTTTGGTTTAATTAACTTTGAATTTTCTTCAAAAAAAAGAAAAGTCTGATGTATTGTGAAACTTCCTTTATTCAAATGGTATTAACATGGATAAATGGGTGTTAGAATAAATGGGGGCTTTTCACATCACTTAATGTGTGTCAAGGGACATGACCTCATTTCAAACAAGTGTGGCTTTTTTCAGATAAGACATTAGGGTAAGTGAAGTTTTACTGTGTAAAATAAATAATAAAAATACAAGCCTTAAAAGAAAATCCTAACAATTTTAGTTGTGTTGTAGGCTGGTTACTAAGGGCTGGTGGAATTGTTTAACTTCCTTTGTGTGCTCCTTTTTGAAGGCAGAGGAAAAAAACACAAGTCCTACTATATGGATGTTACAAATAATTTTCCTCCTGATTTTTTTAACTCCTCCTCCTTTTTTTCTAGAATGTTGTGCAAATACCTGTGTGGAAAAAAGGATTGTTTATGTATATGTACACTTGCACACACAGACACACATATATGTATAGGAGATAAGCTTGATATAGCTTTCTGTATTATTGTCTGATCTGATGTTCGCAAAACACTGCAGAGCTCTCCACAGGAACTGCACTGTTTCTCTAGAACAGTTTTCCTTACAAATAATAAGGACCCTGATCATTAGTACCCAAATGCTGAGAGTGACTTAACTATCAGTGCAGGCCAGATTTGCTGTTGAAGTCAATGGGACTTCCAGCAGATGCAGGAGTTTACTTGGGTGTATGTCCCTCTCTCTACAGTATTGAGAAATATTTGGACTCACATCCCACTGACCTGCATTTTGAGGGAGGGCGTCCTTACTGGATGACTCCTATTTCAGATAGTTTCCTTGTCCCTGTGATAACTGAGGCATGGATCAGCAAGAGCAGCAAACACAAGGCCATATTATCCTGTTCAAAAGTACCAAGTGAATTAATCAAAGTGGAGCAAATCTTGGTTATGACTGGGCCCATAGCCATGGCAATTCCCATTCTGTCACCCTGTGTTCGTACCTTGTGACTGTTGCATGCTGTGAGATACACGCAAGCTCTGCGGGGGAGCTAATGTACCATAATGCATTTTACCTTGTGTCTGTAGATGTTCTTTTGGCTTCTAGCTTGCAGGAAATACCTCCTAATGAGTTGCCATAAAGAAAGCCAAGCTAATGACAGACTGATTTAATGCAAGTTCATACCATTAATTTCTAGGGATTGGTAGATTGAATGAGGTTCCTGAAGAGTATTACAAAAACGTTGCAGTTAATTCTAGCCATTATCCAGAGTAATGAGCAGTAGCTGCTGTGCATGGCCTCCTTCCCATCACGGAGGTTTGGGGATGCTGTTCCTGAGGCTAGGAGGCTTTCTATGAGCAGCACAGCACCACACCACCTTCCAAGACCTGCCTAGTGTCATTGGGATGAGTATGTTGGGAAAATTGCCACCCCAGCTTTTTTTCCCCATGTAGAGGTGGTAGCAGTGGTAGATGTCCCAGGTGTTGAGCGGAGGCTCTGCAGGGAGTTTCTGGCTGCCAGGGAGCTGTGAGCTGCCAAAACAGTTGTTCCCTTTTTCTCCCAAGGACATTGGAGACAAACTGGTCCAAATCATCCTATTGACCAGATTTCACTTCTGAGTGTTCACAGAGTCGCAGACCTTAAAATTTCTGATTATTTTGCCTACTTGGCCTTACAGACAGCTGGAACAAGAAATAAAATTATTAAAAGCACTTAATTTTCAAAAGGGTCTAAAGCTGGCTGTGAATCTTAGGCTTCTAATTCATACTTGTGTCACTGTCTGTAACTGCTTAGAAAGCCACTCAGAACACTAGATTTTGGGTTTGTTCATAACATTTTTTCCATTTTCATTATAATGATCAATCAAGATACTTTGTCTCTCAGCCTGATGCTTACCGATCAGATATCTATCCATTTTTTTTCTGGATCTATTGAGAGAAAAGTGTTTCTTTTGTATATTCCTGTAGTTACTGAACAGACTGGGGATTAAGCACTGCATTTCCCCACATCCAGCTCCAAGCCTTTTTCCAAGTACTGCATTGCTCCCCAGACATTCAGGATTTTGGGAGACCATGCTGCTGGGGCTTCCCCTGCTGTCCGCTGCCGGCAGCTGGTCTCGTTGCCAGAAGCCCATGGGACTGCCAGACAGCACCCAACCTTGCTCTCCAGAAGGTGCCCCCTCCACCCCAGTTTAGCTGCCCACAGGCATTTCCTGGGTTTTCAGCATAAATCACATTGTTTGCATTATCTTACTGCAAAACAGAGTAGGGCCGTTATCGGCCCACCGGGTTCAGGAAGGTTTCATTTGGCTGATGTTGGAGCAGTATCTTTTGGATGGAAACCAACCACATTTTTGCTGTGTTGAGCCCATCTCAACACCATGGCTTATCATGTTCCAAAATCCCCTGGAAAGTTGAGCCAGAGGGAATATTATGCTAGTTTACACCAGCTAAGGATCCAACCTAATTCTATATGTACTGCAGCACTTTTATTGCTCTGATTAGCAATGCCAGTCATGGCATCACGATGAAACAAGACAGGTAGAATCTATCCTTGCTGAGCAAGGCGTTCTTTAGCTTGTGCTGTCTATACCGTTGGGACAAATGGGGTCTGAATTTCAACCTGAGTAAGTCAGTAGGATTTTTTTCTGCCATTGACCTCCTCCTGGCCAGTAGGAGGCCACGTAATATATTTTTAACACATCTGGGCTTTATAGCTTATTTCCTGTAACAAATGTGTGGGAAATATTGGTGGGCTTTCAGTGCAGATTATGCTTTTGTAGCTGTCCAAATTATCTTGGCCTATTTAAACACATTTAATGCTATTTTAGGCTTGTTGGTATTCACATTGCTCACTGCTTTAAATGTAGCCTCGGGGGCCCTGCAGGCTGGATCTAGAAATGAGGTTGTCCCTATGGAGGCCCTGTGGAGTCATATGGTAGATAATGGGATTGATCCAATTTCCATTGAAGTCTGTGGTGGTGGGATTGAGTCCAGTATGTTGATTAAAATTTTGTGCTTGCTCATGAGACTAGGTATGCGATCAATAAGTAGAATGACATGAAATATCAGAGGAAAATGTATGCAATGCTTTTTCTGCAAGAAAACGTATACATTGTTTCAGAAGTGCCTTACTGACCTGCATATATTCCTTGCTTTTGAACCTGTTTAAGCATCACGTTTAAAACTTAATGACTGATACATATTTTCTCCTGACACTCTGTAGAGTCAAATTTATTTGTCACATGGGATCTGTATTTAGACTTTACAGGGTAATAGGCGGTTGACCTGGGAGACAAAGTCTAGATACTTTGCCTTGAATCTGAAAGCAGTGTTACAGTTCAGACCTTTAAAGCCTTTAAGATGTGTCAAACTGTAAGATCTCTTTTCTTCTGGCCCCTCTTGTTGCCTGTTCTTCTCCCTCTGTTGAACACAGCTAGTCTAGGATATCATCCTACTATAAATGTGCTTTTGGGTTTGTTTATCATCTTTTCTATAAATACACACTGAATATTAATGTCTGTGGAAATTAATCGGTCTTCCATTTGATCTTCCTTTTACTGCATTGACTTTTTTTTAATAATTTTATTAAGGCCCTTGAAAAATCAAGTACTTTAGATACTGGCTTCTTTAATAATTTTTTTTTTTGATCCTGAGTAGGAAATCCTTATGATTGTAGTAAAAGAATTCTTATTAAATTCTTCAGGGTCTTGGTAATCTTCATTACTTTTCAAGATTAGTGAAAACCAAAGTCAGCTTGTTAAGGCAACACTAGCTCTAACCATTTTTTGGCTAAATATAAGGAAAAAAGAACTTTTTACAATGCTCACTGAACTTAATTTTCTGTAGTGGAGGTAAATTTGAAGTATTTGATAAGTTTATGGACTTGGAAACTTCACAGCTTGTTTGAAAAGTTTTTTCCTGAATCCAGACAAAGTTAAAGAATACTCCAAATGGGTATTTCCAATTTCTTTTCTTTTTTTTTTTTTTCCTTTTAATTTTTGCCAGTTCACTCAAATAGACCAGCACCCATTCACAGCGAGCACTGCAGCAGGAAAGGGCACTCAGGAAGTTTTCATTTTAGTTTTTCTAATGGCAAATTTCCATGTGTTCATGAGGCAAAATCAGAACTTTGCAATTAAAAAGAGCACTGGCCTTCTGAAAACTGTTCACTGGGCTATTGAAAACTGACTAGCATTGGTAAGCAGCTAGAGACAGGCAGTGGATAAAGTCTTTGCAAGGCTAAATTTAATGATATAGTATCTTACTGAAATCAAACATACAGAATTGGATTATGAGTGGGGTTTTGGACAACACACTGTTTAGCATCCCAGAATTTTAAAAATGAACTGGCAAGGCATTCAGTGTCTTTTCTAAATGATAATGTATGATGAAATACACTGTGTAGTGTTTTGACATACAATTTAGCATAGTTCTCTATGTCGTATAATTTCCCTTTTATTGTTCCTTAAATTAAGCAATGTAATGGGTATTATATGCATTCCTAGAAAGAAAAAATATTGCAGGAATTAGTAAGAATGAAAAAGTAGTGCCTCCATTTTAAAGTGTTACTCAATGAATTGGGAGACCTGGCTATAAGAAACAGGATTAAGATATATGGTGGTAAGGCTGGCCGTTTTTTTCCGTACAACATGGATAGATCATCATATTCTCATCTTAAGAAGAATGAAATTGGAATAATTTTGAGTACTGGGGAAATTCACTCCTCTATAACTTCAGTGAATAACATTTTCAGCAGTTAATTCCAGTCTTACATCTGATATAACCACTGTTGAATTTGATGGGGATGTTTGATGGGAATGCAGTTAAGCCAAACTGACTGCTTGTGAAAATTCCAACCTTATAAAGTCTTAGAAAATATTTAAATAAATCAGACCAAAGTAATATACTGTGCTTCTCAAAAATGAAACCACTATGTATAGGGAGCAGATTTCAGCTGTCCATACAGTTATTGTCATTGTCTGTAATATGATAGTATTTTGGAACCAAGCCAGAGATCGGTTTTCCACCATGTTACTGCAGTGCAAACACAGAAAAAAAGAAATAAAGAAAGAAAACTCTGTTTGCAGAAAGTGGCTGCTATTTGTAACAAGACTCGATATAAAGGAATATAACTCACAGAGAAAATTTCAAGATGAAAACAAGACCTGATGTTCATTAAATGAGTGACAACGAACATAATCAACTTATTGTTACCTTACTGACAGGACAAAGATTGTGTACTGTAGAAGCAGTAAGAACAGTTAATGTTGAGTACAATGGAGAGATGCACATCCAAGCTGACTCTTACAAAGAAAAGAACAAAGTTGGCAAAGATCAAACTGATCATGTTTCCAATTTAATGTTCTAATAACTGTTATTGTCAGTTGGAGAGCACTGCTTCTTCAAAGATATCAAGCCTTTCTGTGAGTAGCAAGATGAATATTCATATTGCTTAGCACAGAAGGAAAAAATAATAATTGAAGAACTTTGGAAAGACAATGTGAAGCTGATGAAAAATGCACGCACAATCAGCACAAGTTTTAGAACTGTAAAGCAGAATGGTGTGAGGCAAGGGAGTTGTTTATCATGTTGGAAGTAAAACTGCACAAAACCTTTGGGATTTGCTTGATGGATACTATACAGGACACTTGGAGGCTTTTGGGCCACTCCATTAACTTTGCATCCTAAAATTTCCTTGGGAGCATATTTTCTCCTGATCACAAACTAATTTTAATCTAGTGAAGGACAACAAATGTGACCAGCATGGCCATTTAGAAAAAAACTTATGCAAAAACACATAAAAATGAAATGTGGTCATGACAGATGACTAAGCATTTCACATGTTGAAAAACAGAAAAATTTAAGCTCCTGCAAAGCAGAACAATGAAATCTCAGTCTCATAGCAAATGAGAACTTTGTGAAGCTTAATGGGAATGGGACCTCCTTCTCTGATTTTGTTGGAATGTAGTGAAGATACCTTGAGATTTTTGAGGTCTACGTAGTGTGCACCTGATGAATTCTGAACCCAATTAGAAAGACCATGTCCATGTAATAACAAGCTCATTACCACTGTCAACAAAGGGTATCTGGCCAGAATCAGAAGTCAGAATTATTTTTTGCTTTCCTTTATTCTTTTATAAATTATAATTCCTCATGACCCCAAGTGTTGTTGTGTTCAGAATACTTATTACAATGACGAGCATTTGGGGGAACAAAGGATTTCTTAGCTTAGCTGCTTACGTTACTTTTTTTTTTCTTCCCTGATCTAAATACATAAGTTAGGGGTCTAGTCCTGCTTCCATGCCATATATTCCTGCATTCTGCAAGCTCTGACTGTGGCAAAAATGAGCAACAAGGCCCACTTTCTGTTGTTTATAAAGTCTCTTAGTCTTGGGACTCATCTTTGCTTGACAGATCCTCCTCTGCATGTTAGAGCATCTACAGACTTCACCAAATGCTTGTGATTTCCATGGGATTATTTGTAGTACAGGGACTGGAAACTGCAAAGAAATATTTTTAAAAAGAACCCACTATTGTTGAGCTGATTTGTTCTTTGAGCATTCTTTTTAACTGGGGAAATCCAACTGTAAGGTGGTTCATGCTGCTTGAGCATGACATTTTCACCTTCTTGATTTTAAAGAACTTCATTTGGTTTAGGGAAAGACCAGTGTCCTAGTTTCAGCTGGAATAGAGTTAACTGTCTTCCTAGTAGCTGGCACAGTGCCATGTTTTGAGTTCAGTATGCAAAGAATGTTGATAACACTGATGTTTTCAGTTGTTGCTCAGTAGTGTTTAGACTAAAGTCAAGGATTTTTCAGCTTCTCATGCCCAGCCAGCAAGAAAGCTGGAGGGGCACAAGAAGTTGGCTCAGGACACAGCCAGGGCACCTGACCCAAACTGGCCAACGGTGTATTCCATACCGTGTGACGTCCCATCCAGTATAGGAACGGGGAAGTGGGGCGGGGAATCGCCGCTCGGGGACTGGCTGGGTGTCGGTCGGCGGGTGGTGAGCAATTGCACTGCACATCATTTGTACATTCCAATCCTTTCATTATTACTGTTGTCATTTTATTAGTGTTATCATTATCATTATTAGTTTCTTCTTTTCTGTTCTATTAAACCGTTCTTATCTCAACCCACAGGTTTTGCTTCTTTTCCCGATTTTCTCCCCCATCCCACTGGGTGGGGGGGAGTGAGTGAGCAGCTGCGTGGTGCTTAGTTGCTGGCTGGGGTTAAACCACGACAACCAGGAAGACCCAAAAGATAAAATCCTGCCCCACAGAAGTTTGTTAGATCTAGAATTGCATTTATTTGGGATAGAAGGTATTAAATTATGTTTATCTTTTACTGAAAACCCCACATCCTTATCCTATACAAGAGCTGTCAAAATATGCTATTCTAAAATAAAATTTTGAGGGTGGCTAGGAATTCTACATGAACGTCTGTTTTAAAATATTTTTAAACACACTGAAATAATTATCTTGCAGAGGAGAAAGAGTCTCAAAATTATTCTACAATTAGCATATTCAGCCTTGCATATGAATGATTTACTTAAGTGTCAACCTGCAGACTAATATAGATATATTTCAGTCAAGTAGAAGGGCAAGGAGTCTTCATCACAGTGCTATGAATCTGGACCCTAAAAGAGTTTGGAAAAACAGACAGCAATTAATTTTGGCCTTCAAGGATTATCAGAAGGCTTCACATAAATTAAGAAGAATGCTGTGGAAGTTAAGAAGGTAGGTAACTGTGCAGTCCTGGAATACCAATGACTGTCCTTGTTTATTATAAAATAAATTCTCAGTTATAAGAGGACAACAATGAATTTCTATAAGCATATGAAGCTAAGCATTTGCCATTACTCTTCATTTGCTCATAATAGCAGCAGACAAGATCTTCCTTTGTCTTTTAAAAGAAATACTTTAATATGGAGAATAAATTTTTTGTTGGTCAATAGCAAAAATGCAGTGCTCTGATATAAAAAACCACTAGCACAGCACTGAATTTTCAGGCATCTGATAATTCAAGAGGAAAAAATGAAGAAATATACAGCTTTAAATAACACCAACTCCATTTTTTTCAGGAACATTCCAGAAAAGCACCACTGAAATATTTTTCATTACAATTGAACAGAGAGATCCAGATGTGAGCATACTAATATTGAGATCAAACCACATGCACAAGTTGGTTTGATTCTGTTAGTGTCCACATCTTCATACAAGAAAGAGGTTTCACGCTAAGATGAACCTTAGGATAATGCTGATACTGTTACTTGCCTAATTAATGTGTTGGGAAACCTATAACAGGAAATCACAGTTGAGACAAGTATGAATCTGATCTTCTATATTCTGTATGCCTGTTTTATCTTGATCAGACTTCCTTCAAATAGTGAAAACAGGCATTACTACACAGAAAGAAAAATGAAAGAACTGGATAGAGACCAATCAGATACCCTCTGGATGTCAATTATCTGGTTTTATGTGATCTCTTAAGAGCCACTATATTATCATCCAGATTTTGTCTTAAAATTAGTATTAACAATAACATCTTTACATTGTGGAGTCAAGCTATCAGTCTAAAGAACTATTTTTGGTTTGGATTATTTATTTAAGTTTGAAGCTTATATTCTCACAAGACTACATTCCCCTTGGGGTATTGTTATTTTTGCTAAATGAAGAAGAAACAACATTTCCGATAAGAACATTTCATGACAATAAAGTTCTATCTTTATGGTGAATTAAACTGCTAAGTGTTCATTTTATGTTCTGATCTCAACATTACAGAACAGCACAATTCCAAAAGTTAAGGAGCCGAGCTGTGTAGTTTTTGTACATCACACTGCTACTAAAACTAATAAACTATCTAAATCATTTTTCAGTGGAGCAATGACCATCCAATTCAGCCTCCTATTACAAACACAGAACCCCACTGATTTCAGTGGTGTAAGTGAGGAGAGAACTTGATGCTCCATTCCAGCCCTGAATGCTATAACCAACACACTGAGCAGATGTACAGGTAGAGGGGTAAGGGTGAAGAAGGAGTTGGATCTTGCTGTCATCACTTGTGGAGTCAGATTTGTTCCTGCTACAATTGAAAATGCTGCCAGAAAACTTTATATTCTTCTCTAATGTATAAGTTCTCAGTAAAACATACACTACTGAAGTCTTATAGAATTGACTGTAGGAGGGCAGGCTGGAAGTCGAGCAGCTTGTAGCAACCAAAGCTCAATCCCAGAGGAAGAGTCAGAAATAAGGCAAACACTTCCTCGAATATTCTCCTAATTACTTCTGTCTCAATGTTTTCATTTGTGTTTATAATTTGTTGTGGCTTTTTCTTCCATTAATTTCTGCAGCTGATTTTTGAACCCATATAAAGAATCACCATCCCAGAATATTTGCATATCCTGTGCAGAAGTACCTCCTTTTGCTTCTCTTAAACTTGCCTTATCTTTTTGTTATTGTTGCCCTCTCCCTCTTGCAGTGGAAGAGAGATGGAGCAGCTGTTAGATTCCTTTGTTAGCACTTTCTCTGTGCTAGTTATGATTTTATAGACTTCTATCACATCGCTTCATTCACCTCTTTTGTGGGCTCATCTGAGTCTTAGTCTGTGTAACGGTTCTTTGTGTGGAAGATGTACTTTTGAAAACATTTGGCACATTCTCTGTTAATTTTCTGGTTTTACTATATTCTTTTGGGGACGCAACTGAAAACTGGGCTGCCACTTTCATAAAACTAGTTTCTCATAACTTAAAGATCTCTTTCTCAGTGATAAGCAGTTCAGAACCTATTTCTGTGTATGTAAAACTTAGCAGTTTTTCCCATATATATTGCTTTATGTTTATCAGTGTGGAAATTCATTTGCCTTTCAGTATCATGAGAGCCTCCTGCATCTCTTCACAGCTGGCTTTCAACTTCACTGGAGAAAAAGTTTTACCTTGAAAAACTTGATATCCTCAGAAAACTTTGTCAGCTCACTGTGCCCTTTGCTAGATCAGTTTTGGACATGCTTAGTTTGGCTGCCTGGGGGAATCCCCCCGTGACATCCTGCCGCTGTGAAAACTGCCCCACTTTTGTCCCCTATCTTTCAACCACCTCTTCATCTGTGAGAGAACATTTCCTTGCTCCCATGACAGCACAGTTTCTTTAAAAGTCTTTGATGAGGGACCTTGTCAGATATCTTTTGGAAATACAAATAGACTATATCAGCTCAAACTCCCTTACCCCTGTGCTTGTTGTTTTCTTCAAAGAAGTCTTAGCGAGGAGCTTTGAGTAGCAGTAGCTTTGAGAGTCATGGCAAAAGCTGTGTTGACTTTTCCACAAAATACCATATTCATTCATACATCCAGTAATGCTGTTCTTTATTATAATTTATGCCCAATTGTCCAAGAAGATGGCTATTTTCTCGCTCTTTTTCTTTTTTTTTTTAACTTCAATTTTACTTTACCAAATTTGGCACGTCTCAGATTACCATGGCTAACTTTAAGATGAAACAGTGCAGGCAGTGAAAATAAATCCTCAGTAATCTGCACTGAATTATGGAGACAAAAAGGAGTCATAGCTGGCAAGACATAGTGGTGTATGTGTAATCGGAGGGGGCTCAAAGTTAGGAGCAGACTTTGGAAATTTGACTACTGGCAGGACAAGGCTTTGCCATAAACTATTTGTGTTGCCTTTGCATACACTCAAGTCACGTGAATAAGCTGTCGTCCTTCCTCTGCACTTCTCTCTATGGGTGGGAAAGAAGTGGCATAAACGATAACCTGCAAGATGTAGGTAGGATAAACTGTAATGCTTTTAAATAGTGACAAAATAGTAGGATAATTGCAGACCTGGGAGTAGACATTCACATCCATGCGAGCCTAGGTACACTGGCTGTGCCGTAATGCAGCAGTGCCACACGGGTTACCTTTCTGCTGTGTCTACCGCAGGGATCCATAGTTGTGTAACTGCACGTGTGGGTCAATGACTTTTTAAAAAAGAGCTCGATCTTTTCCTGCTTTATAGTAAGTGCATCCAATATAAAACCACGTGGGTCTAAATCATGTTCATGCTTACTAGATATTAAGAATGCATAGGAATAGGTGATATTGTAAGATAAGGTGAGTAAAGAATCAATCCTAGCAACTGCACTGTGGACAGTAGGATGGTGGAAATTAGAATGGTTCTTTCTTTGGAAGGAAGATCTCAGATGCAGTAATTCTGCAACTGCAGAGTTGGGAAATGAAGATATTCAGGTTTGCTAAGAACAATTTTATCTTTGTAGAAAATATAGCATATTTCTGTCTTCATAGAAGACAGGTTTTAAAGTAATTCAATATGTCCAATTAAAATTTAGATGTGGAAATTAGCTTATCAGCATTTTAAAAGTAGAGGGAACTACATAAGAAGTGGGTGATACAGAGTCTGTCCCTGAGGCTGTCTTACTTACCTCTTAAACCATTGAAATGGTGAAATTACACTTGAAGATTCTGAAAGAGTATTTGAAACTTATGATTACAACGATCAGTAAGTATCACCCGAATGCACCATTTCCAGTGGCAGCTCTGTGCTCTCCACTGAAATCCCCACTCCCGTTCCATCAGCCATCAGGGAGCTTTGGTCTTTCAAATCAACTTCAGCCAATTTAGCTCCTCCAAATGCAAGGTTGTTTCCCTAAATTCATTTCTTCCTTCCCAAGCTTCCCAACTTGCTTTTCTGCAGGTGGTTCTCTAGACCCTTCAATCCAAACCACTGGAGTCCTAAAACAGCCATTTGGCAGTGAGCAGATTTAGCTCCCCTTCTGTTTTCCAGCTAAGAAATAGCTTTTTATTTTTCATTATTTGAGCTGGCAAATCCTCTTGTGCTGTATAAACATCAGAGAATAAATCCTACTTTTTTTTTTTCTTCTAGAAGTACAAATTACAGTGATGGTTTCCATGTTTAAAATGAAATCCATGTTTGCATCACAGCTCCAACTGTGTGTGTGTGTGTGTGAGAGAGAAAGAGCAAGCATGTTGCTGTTTTTTTCTACGGTCTTTGATAAGACTGCAGGGGTTTGTTTGTTTTCTTTTAAGCCTTAAAAACTATTTCGGAGCAAGAGATGTAACTTGAATTGATACTTTGTCCTTCTCCCATGCCTTTTGTGAGTGCGTGTGTTTTGGATCAATATGTTTGTAAGCTCACACTTACACTCTTGGTCCGACTCGGAAAGAAACAGAACTCCTCCACTCACGTCAAAGCCGAGTGACTGTAAATCAGCCTGGCAGCAACAATAAGTGCTACGTACTGGAATAAAAAGGTTACTCATCTTGACTACTAATGCATCAAGTTATGTCTGCCACAGCTATTCTCTGTATGATACATGCATCAGTTAAACGAATTCAAACCTGCCGTTTGCATCCTGACGACAAGGCAGAGCAGCTCCCAAAGTCCACCTGCAGCATTCAAATCCTCCCAGAGCAGAAAGGGAACACAGGCAGATGCTAAAGCATGTATTTACAATACAGGGAAACTAAAATTTGTGGGAAATCTTGCATCCACGGATGCAAGGGTTGCTGTTAGGACACTGAAAACAGGAAACGTGTGAAGATCGCTAGATAATATCTCTGCTATTTCTTTGACCTTAGGAGAATTTTAAAGCAGATACACTTGTAATATGTAACCTTGAGGGTGATCTGGCTGTTTATTGGTTACAGCAAGCTGGTTTTATTTCTTATATATTCTGCAGTGACACGGGATAACAGCGATGAATAACATCCCTTCGATCTGAAATGGGAGGGGACTACGGTCTCCAGGGAACGCGTAGGCACATGCTTCTGCTTAAACACTTGAGCAGATCAACTGAGCCCTCCAGGTTTATGCATTACCTTTGGCTCCAGGCAGCGTGGCTCAATGTGTGGGGATCCCAGTAGGGATGAGTTCACTGGGATTAGCTGTGTATGTAAAGGATTTGCTCAAGCGGGACCTACAGAAATAGTGAGTCCCTTGAAGTCCATGGAATTGCCCTGGTATTAAAATGGAGCAAATAAGAGACTACAATCTTTGGACACCTCTAGGTGAAAAGTTTATTATGTATGATGTAGTTTTCGCATCCCTAATCCAGAGATTGTAACTGTCTTGTTTTTTTTTTTTTCCACAAAGGGTGGAATAGGGTGCTCATTTACAGTCAGAACAAATGATCTGAGCACATCTAGAAATTCAGAAGGTGCTCTCAGTCTTCTGCTCTCTCTTCCTTTCATCATACTCCCATGACTACACTATAAGGCCTAATAGTTATTTTTCTGCAATGTTTGTTCCTAATTTTGAAGTCCTTGGTGAGCTTTAATGAACTTAGCTGTGCGATCCCTCCAAGAGACAAGTAAATATATGCAATTTCCCCCTTGCACACAGACTAGAAGTTAGATATTGAAAGCCTTAAGAAGTGCTGCTATCACTAGCTCTCAGGCTGTATTGTTGCGAGCCTCAGCTCTGGTATCATCCCTCACCCTGCTTTGGGAGTGGATCTGCAGCAAATCTCTAGTGAAAGCCTTATACCATGGGTTTGGGAGCTGGGATATCATCTTAATGCTGGTCACCTTTGCATGTTTACTCCTCTGGTTTCATTTAACATCACCCACATCATTAGTCTGACCAGGCTAGATTTAGGTTTGGTTTGCTTTCTTTTTCCTTTCCATTAATTTTTATGACAGTAGCATTCATGCATTCTCCCCCTAGGGAAAAAAAGGAAAATAAAAATTTGATGGAACTAAGGAGAGCCCATGTATGCTTTAAAAAAGAAAATACTATATTTATATCTCAGAAAGAAAATACCTTCAGTTAAAGGAATATCATTGCCTAAGAGTAATTAAATTACATTGATGTTCAAAGAGCCCTGGGTGTATAACAGGCCTACGTGTGTATATTTATACACATGCACAGATTTTCTCTATATAAAAACTAGGAAGCCAAACTCTAGTATTTGTATGCATGCATCTATTGCATGTATTTTATGAATAGCATAGATAATATAAAGCATTTCTTTACACATGCACACACAGAGATTTGGGCTGTAATCCTTCTTTATCTGTAGAATCATGTAACACAAAGGAAAATTAGCAGATTTATAAAATAAAATATAACGAGATTGACCTTTCAGGAAATTCCTACGGCCATGAATGAGAAGCCTAGCCTAGAGAACTTATCCAGCTCTTGGGCAGAAACTGCAGCTCACATTGACCTTGTTGTAGCACAACTACCATGCCAGCTAACTAATTTGAACACATTCACAGGTGGATAGTTCAGATTTAGCATCAGCAAGCATGGATCAGAGCATTTACGAATGTAAGCTCTTCCAGGAGAATTTATACTCATGGTCTTTCCAGGAGCTGAAGCTTGTGCAGGAGGTGCCGTCATCTGTTGCATTTATTTTTTGCGCTGATTGCAGATCTCCAAAGCACAAGTTGTGCTGTGTAACAGAGGTACATTTGTGTGATGAGCTGAAGAGTCTGATGAAGCTGAAGTGATCCTCTACACAAGCAGGGGAAATTGAGGGAGCTTCTCATAGTTTTCTGAGTTATATTTGGTTGTGATAAAAACTAAAGTTAGATTCTTGCTTCTAAAGTTAACATTTCTGCCTCTGCTTAATCTGCTCTTGCATCTTCCCTTCCTTAACATGATTGATTGCTGTGTTCTGAAAACAGCAACAGAGCTCTTTGGCAGCTTGAGATTTTGAACTGTGCTGTAGTGGCAGGAACAGTTGGCAAGGGTTTCTGAAAGGTTAATCCACTGAGGATTTATGGGTTTGTGTTAGAGAGAGAGCAAACATTATCTGTGTTGTCATGCTATAAAACTATAATCTGACATTGATGGTTATTTTGATTTTGCTTATATTTCAATGAATGGGAATTACATGATAGTAACTTTCCTATGCAGATCTTAAAGTGGCTTAGAAAATACAGTGAAACCCTTTCTGCCAGAGGAAGGAGGCAGAGAGGTTCTCAAGGTCAAACAGCAAGCAGAGGGTGGAAACTGTGCTAGGTTTTGGTGTCCATTGCACTGCTCTCTGATGTGCACTTCCAGCTTTCTCTGCCCCCTCTCCCAAGCCATTAAATATTATTTCACCCAGCCAGAACCAGGGAAACCCATTTCAAATATGTTTCCTTCCTTTGGTCTCTAGATGTTTATTAACATGGCTTCATTCAGCCATGCCATTCTTAAAAGGCCTGGCATGTTTTGCAGGGTACACATTAGCTCCTTTATTTAAATCCCGCATCTTCTGTTGCAAACCTCAAGCTTCAGGGAAGTGAGGCCCAAAGTCAAGAAGTTTTTCAGCACATGATGTGATACTAAGAAACAGACAAACAAACAAGCACCTTAATACAAGGGAATTGTTTTCCACATTATTATGGCTTAAAGGAATCCTTTGCAATAGGGTATCACCAGTGCCAGGAGCATGAGTCAACACAGAATTGGACATTTAGGTAAATATCAAGAATGTACAGATTAAACATAACTTCAAAGAAATTTAAATGTCCAGGATGCTGTAGACAATGACTGCTAACCAGTGAACCACGAAGCCTCTAACTATATATCACAAATAGTATATTTTTAACACATTACAGAACAAAGTAGATGGGTGTTCTGTCCACAGTGTGTCAGACAAAAAAGGGTTCCAAAAAATAAGTGAGACGTCAGAGATGTCAAAGAAAAAGCGAGACGTTGGGCAGAAATTAATTTTCTTTGATAATAAAGAAGTTCTCTTCAAACTTTGGTCTGAAGTCTGGGCTGGTTCTTATTTAGTTTGAACCAGTTCCCTTATCTTAATTAAAGAGCATTACTTGGCTGTAAGGCCAGTGGGGATGTTTTTGCAATCTGTGCTTGAAATTTAAGTTGAATAGCTTACCTCTGGGAAGAAGGAGGGCAAATACAAAACTCAATGAACCTAATGTGACAGATAATAAAGGCAACATGCAAGATAACAGTATTAAAATTTGATAGTTTAATATCAGCAAGAAGGTTCTGGTCATTTTGTAGGAAAGCAAAAGTTAAAAATTCAGCTTCTGATCATAGCTTCTTGTGTTCTGCCTGTAAGGGACTAATTCACATCTGTGCAGCAAATTGGTGAGGAACTTACCGGAGGACTCAGGCTCATTCAGATTTCAGTGCAGTTCCCACCTCTTGAAAAGCAAATATCTGTGAACATACACACACCTTTCAGAGACTGGCTTCCTTCAGTCTTCCCTGCAAGGCCACAAGGCAGTACTGTATTCAGCTACATATTTTTTATTGCTGATCACATTTCTTTCTAACTCAAATTCTCAGAACAGTGATCTTCAAATTAGCTGTGATACTGGAATACTAATATTTGTATGTTAAAGCTTAATATATGTGATCTGGAGCTATGAATTGGATATGTATTCCAGATGTTTCCTCTCTACAAGGCTAAATGCTCTAATCTTCTACATTCAGCTGGGAAATACTGGACACTTGCTTTGTCATGGCAAAAGCAAGTTTTCTAGGACTCATCTGTTCATCATATACTATCACTTGAATATCAGACAGAGTACATGTTGATTTCTTCCTCCATACTTCAGAAGCAAAGTGTTTATTGTCTTGTTAAAAGTGGACATGAAAAGAAACTGCTATAATGGTGAAAGATGATAAGAATTGTATCATTGACCCTGTAATGAAAACAGAAGAGAATTTTACTGAAAAGTAGTGGGGGGCTGAGGAGGAGCTTGGCGAGAAGTCCATTTCCTTCTTGGCTCTGAGAAAGGAGTTAAAATAACAATATTTGGCGAACAATCACTATTAGCATTTGGATATTTGACGGTTACCACAGAAATGCCATATTCTAAGCATATGGGACAATTGCAGCCTACTGGGTTGATATGTTGGCAAACATTGACTTCTTAATGGCAACTGCTGTGCAAGTGACAAAAACGCTTCTGTGCCTTCTGGTGTGAGGAAACTGTTTAAGCAACTGACTCTTGGCATGGCCCTGTGTGTCTGTAAGAGCCACTCCTGTACTCGGCAGCAATGAAGGCGGCTGGGGAGCAAAAAACGTCTCCCACCTGTGGTGAAACTCATGGTTTCCTCAGCAGGGAACAATATGACCTCAGCCTGTTGCAGGGGTCCATCGCTCGGACTATAATCCATATAAAACAAATACAGTAAGCGTAACCCTGCACCTAACTGTTCCACTGAGTATGTGCTGAGTATGGCATCTAGCGTGTCATTGATTTGCAAGTGCCAAAGTGGTGTCAATTAGCATTCCAGTGTTGAAACTATCAACCACTACTTTATTTCTCAGACATGCCTGTTCCTCAAGCTCTTTTGAACTTTGTCTTATCTTTCTGTCCAATCTGTTCGCCTCAGGAACTTTAGATTTCACAGGACCTCTAATAACGTAGTGTTTTCTGTGATTTCTGTAGGTTTATCTTCACCCCGTCCTCTAAGGGAGAGAAATGAGAAGTGATATTCTCATTTTTCAGATGGAGAACAGAAGCATAGAAAAACCTAATAGTCTTGTCAGAGCTCAGGGAGGAAAACCGTGGCAAAGTAGTTCCAAGTTTCACAAGCTTTTAGCCATTCCAGGATTCTAGTTTGCTTTCAGCATTTGTCAGAAGTGCTTCCTTTCACCTTCATCTACTTCTCACATTCTTTACAGTCAGCTGATGCTCCAGATGATATTTGCTCTGGTCTATCCAGCTATATCAAACTAAAGGATATTGTGGATTGCAAAATGTCACTTTCCTTTTTCCAGCTAACCTCAGAAAACTGTCCTAGAACCTAGATATGGCTTTAAATTTTTCATACCTGAATATCACATGACCTGCATAACTCTGTCAAATTAAGAAAGCTGCTTGTACCCTTAATTCTTAATTTATTTATATAAAAAAATGAAAGAATCTAAATGTGTAAAAGGAAAAGATGGATATCTTTTGTAACATGATGGTACTCTCAAGTTGAGATAATTAGCCCCAAAGGAGTCATTTCATATCTGTAAACAGAAAGCGCCATGCTAGTTGTCTTAGAATAGGTTTGAACGGTCATAAAGAGTAGCTTGAACTTTCTAGTTTGGTTATAAGATACACAATGCCCTCTAGTTCTTATTCATGGTAGTATCATCACTTTAAAAGTGAAATTCTAACAAGCACAGCTACAGTAAAATCTGTAGAGTCCAATAATATTATTGGGTAGCAGTTCTTTAGGGTCATTTATTTTGATTTAGTTGAAATTATTTTGAGAGGCTGAATGCATCAATTAAAAATTGGAAGCTACAATAATCTTCCTCTAGATTTAAAACTCAGGTAGACTGAACTCTTGACCTCATTGTGTCCTGCCTCCATACAGCTCAGAGGCGCTTGCAACTTAAATTGAAATTGCCCTGCTACATAATTAACTTCTGCCTGCAAAAAATTTTGCACCTTTGTAGGGAAGTTCAGTAGCAGAGCTTTAATGTCATGTTGTAGTTTAATCTCAGAGAAGCAATTACTGTTGCTTGGTTACTATGCCATTGCTAGCTCATTTTTAAACCAAAACCCAAGCTAATAGCACATAGTTTTAGGTTTAAGCCTTAATAGAAGGTGCAAGTGAGGGTTAAGTCTGATTTATGTGTCTGAACTTTTTTATCTGAGTCTTGGTGGTTTTCTCTTTCTGTACAGGTACAGGAAATATTTTTCAGTGGGCTGCGGTTTGGTATTTTTTTCTGATATGTTCTTGTAACTTCCAGGGGATTTTTGTCAGTAGGATGAAGTGCTGATAACTATGAGGGTTCCAGAGCTGACCAGAAGTGTGATAGCTCTGAGTTCAAACAAAAATGAAACTTAAAGGTTATGAAAACATATGAAACAAAGTTCATGGAAAAGACAGCTGATAACCTTGTGAGCAGAAACTGGTGTTTTCACCATCCTGTCCTGCCAGTGGTAACGGACTCCTTTTTGGCAGATAAATTTAATAGATTTCAAAATCTTTGTAATGTGGATTTCAGCAACAGGGACAGAGGATCTGCTGGTCTTGGATTGGAGCAAAGGAAGCATCCTGGTGATTTAATTGGAAATGTTGGCTAAGGATTATGTGGCAAATACTGTAATACATAGCCTTAATGAAGCTAATGGTAATTTCTTGGCTTCAGGGGCCACCTTAAAAGCTTCAGTTTTGTTCTTGCATTAATTAGAAGGACATTGAGACAGCCAGTGCGTATTTGACTCAAATGTTATTTTGTGTAGACAACCTTCCTTTCAAATAGAAATATTAAGTAGTTCAAATCTTGAACTGAAACTTGATCAGCAAATAGACATACTGGGAAACTTATATTGCTGGTTTTGAGTGGAGCATGAAATTGAGGTAGACAACCACAGTCATTCTAAGCCACTCTCATTAATTCATCTTCAACGCATATTTCATGTGCAGTAGTGCTCTCCCTGTTGTATACTTGTCAGTCTTCCCTTATGTAAGTGAATAGGTTAACTGGGCCTTTGCTGTTTTGCTGGTTGTAAGTCTCCCTGTCTTTAGGTAGAAAACCCATGAATGCTACAGATTTATAACCAAAGTTATTCCACTATTCTGAAACTGTAAATTATACCTCACTTCACAACCTCTCCCCTTTCACAGAAGACAATTTTAATACTAAGGGAATAAAGTGTTTCTCTCATGAATAAGGATATAATAAGACCATCAGTAAACTAAGGAAAAACACAAGCTCTGAGCATGGTGCGTATGATGAACAAGGCTTGAAAGGAGAGTAGATTCAGGCTTATTGCTGAAACTGAAGATGAATGACATCCTTACCCCTGCTATTGTAGAAAGAACTTTAAACTTCTCTTAAAGCTGAAATGCTAACCATGATATTTTTCTCCGGCTATAGATTTTCTTTTTTTTTTCCCAGCTGCAGTTATCAGTATATTTAAACCCCTGCATGGATTTGCAGGTCCTTGTAAACAGAAAGTACTGTGCACTTTCATTTTGCTTAATGTTTTAAGGTTATGCCTTTTTCTTTGTTTTCTGGTTCCTTCAAGGGCTGGATTTGAGAGTTTAAAGCTGGGACCCCAGTATTGTACCAGAGATACACATGCATTGCTGATATCCACGTGATGATCAGAAGCTTCTTGCATACAGTATTACATGTATCCAAGTGCTGAAGATTTATATTGTAGATGAAAAAGGTGGGCTTATAAGACAATTTTGCTGCAAGCTTCTCTGCAGAACGTTTGTACATGCGGTTGATGGTCTTAATTGTCCAGAAATATGCTGTCCTTAAAAAGCACTGCATTGAAAATACACCAAAACCCAGAATAGTTTGGGAAATGGGAGGACATAGGCTTGAGTAACTGGCCTGGAGCTCTTCTTTAGGAGGCATGCCTATCTCAGGATATGGCTTTGTATTTGTCTGGAGCAATGATCAGTTTTATTATTGTTTTCATGTTATCCGTACAAATGAGTTTAGTTCAGCTCTGTGCAATTAAAAAAAAAAAAAAGTAGAAGAGAGACCTGCTGTCATGACGGCTAAACACTCAAGAGTTATAGCTTTAAAATGAAACTTAGATCCACAAAAAGCAGCTGGAAAGCCTTTTAGAGCAAGTTAACTGCAAGGGTGTTGCTCTGGCCCCGTTGAGCAGACATTTAAAGTAGAGAGCCAGCAGCATGCAGTTGCAGCACGTGGTTGATACTGCAGATGCCCACCGGTCCCCAGCACTGGCAATGTAAAATTTATTCCTGTTTTGCCCCCTCCCCCCTCCCAGCTGACTGATGATTTAAAGTTGGCATGTGAAGCACCCAGATGTCCAGCTCCAGGAGGAGTCTCTTCAGTAGAATCATCTCCTTGACAACTCATTTTTCTTTGTCTGTTTCTTGGCTTTGTAGCAGGGACCTGCCTGTGTGTCTGGTGCAGGGTTTGACTGCTGCAACTCTGCTTGATCCTCCTTGATGTATTTTATTTTCCCTTAAGGTTATTAGAGGTTCTGTTGCCTACAGTATAGGTCTTGGGGAGGTGGGAGTGGGTTATGAATCATGTACGTGAAGTGAGGAGGAAGATGTTCTCCTTTCCAGAATGAATTTCTGGGGTTTTTAATGTGATCTATAGAAACCTATACTGCTATGCATTGAGTAAGTGAAATGTGGAAAAGTAACCTTGTTATCCCTGTGTATATAAAACACAGGAGTTTTATAACACTGCAACACCAGGTGCCTGACAGCAACAGATTCATCCAGGTGAGCAAAGAGTCCAGTTATATTGTCCTGCACAGGAGGACCCCAGGGTAGTGATATGGAGTCAGGCAAGTCCAAGTAGAGGTACCTCCAGAGGGCTTTACCCTCTACAGTGGGTGCTTGGTACTTTCCAAAATAATATAGTGGTTGCATTTTGTCTCCTGTTCACCTGAAGATACTAATTGCATTTAGAAATTGTCATCCCATGTGACATTGTGTACTGATCATTGACAAATTATATCTCTCTCTGAAATTATAGCAATCATTGTACTTTCCTCAATCGGTAACTGTGCTTTTAATCTTCATTCTTTATTAAGGATGGACAGAACATGATCTGCACATTTATCCCTCCCACGTACTAGGCTTTGTGTGACTGTCCTGCCTTACTCTACTTACCTCTGGGTGAAAGCACTTTGGGTCCAATGGCATTGATGGGATGTTGTATTCATTTGTGTGTTGCAGTGATAATTTGTATTTTGGTGCTAATAGGAATTTATCTAGATGTGCTTAAAATTGTAGATTCCAATGACAGTGGCAGTCTTTTAATGATAGAAAATATATTCCTCCAAAGGCACACTGTATTTAGGAAAATAGAACAGCACGTTGAAAGCCTAGTTGTGTACTCTCTATCCTAAGCTCAACACTTTTATCTGTACCCAAGAAAGGCAGTTCTTTTGGGTGGGAAGGTCAGACTGCCCTTCAGGTCATGGCATGCCTCTGCCTTACTGCCTTGTTTGATCTCATCTTTCTCTGATGCTCCTTAGGCGTCTCCTAAAGATGCACTTGGTACACTTAAGTGTCAGGGTGGTCTGTCTAGATGGAAGGTAACCTAACAAGGGAGCTCTCTCATATATTATTCCTTGTCAACATAGACACTGAGAAAGAGATTATTTACAAATTTGTGGCGTACAATTATGAAACATCCAACCTGTGATGGATTGTGCCAGTCAGACTAGTGTGATGTGTCCTTGAGACTGAACCATCTCCTTGCCTTGCTAATCATTTTGACTGCTTGTCTCTAAGCTGAACTGATTCGGATTCAGGTATTTTTTGAATCAGACAGCTAAATCCCCAGAAACAGTGGAGAGCATAAAAGTCTTTCTAATAGTCCTGTAATATCAAAGCGATGTAGTTTCCACATTTCTAAATTTCATTGGAAATATATGTCCCATTGGTAAAACTGCACACTAGCTCTTCTCTCTAGGCAGTTTTTCAAGCCTTCACCTTCTCTCCTTACGCTGAACATCTCGTGCTTTCAGCAGGTCTTCAGGAGTGTGGGGTTCCTGCTTAATAGTTAGACTACTTACAATGCTCTTGCATTGCCTACAACAGACTTAGCACTTTTCGTTACACAATTACACATTGTGGCACAGCAAGTAAGCTGGTAAACCCTTACACAGTCCTGAAGCCTCTCCTGTGCCTCCTCAGGGAGGTATGTGTGCTGAAGCACAGCGCACACGGGCACGTTGCATGTTTTCTGCTGTGCCTTGTGCAGCTTCGGGGGGCACAAGGCAACTCTCTTTTGGGAAGTGCAATTCTGCGGGGGCCTGAGGAATTACACAGTCCTGTAGAAACAAACATATTTCTCCTGGCACTAGCAGAAAGCAGATGTTAACCTGATCAATTATCGATGAGGCAGAAGGACAATATGCAAATTGTAATAGACTACAAGCAGCATCTTGTATGTGGTGAAAAATAGAAAAGAAGGGGGAGCTTTGGTATATGAAACAGAAATAAAAAGTGTACAGGCATATGAAGCTCTCCGTATTTCAGGATATATTTCTGCAAAACAGCAAATGAGCCACAATTCACTATTAAAACTGAAATGCATTTTGCTGGCTTTATTCAGCCTACTAATTGCCCATGAAAATTCAGGTCTGGTATTTGACACATTAATTACTCAAAAAACATTTACACTAGGGTTTGCAGAAAGGAGCAAAGAGAAAATGTAACTGAGAGAATAAGAAGCTGGAAAGCAAGGGGAGGAGGATTTTAAGACAAGTCTTTTGATGCATTAATCACACAATATTCTCTGGGGCCAAATGCTGACCGCTGTAACACATTGTGGAAGTGAGCAAATGCCCGTTAGCTAGACCAAAACAGAGTGAGGAATGGCAGCTCCCCAGCAGGCATGGTCACAGGTACACCCACCCACACCACCACGTGTGCTCGAGTTTTTATTAGATGTAGAGGTGGAAACATCTTGGAGGGGGGCAGGGGGACACACCTCCAGGAAGTTTCCACTCAGCCACTGCATTTATCTAGGGGTGCAAGAAATAACTGATGTCCTGGCATGTTCCCACCTCTGCATGATCATTCAGTGCCCCTGACTGTCATCTGCAGAGTTGTGTCTTGGTAATATTGACTTTTTTAATGTGATCACTGGTATCAATGCATTGCCTAAAACAGATTTATCATCGCATCCTAACTCTTCTGAGATCACAGACACCGGTGGAGAAACTGAGTGGTAAATCTAGAAGAGAGTAAGAGAACATGAACGATGTGTTGGTGATTACACCTCATTACAGAACCAATGCCATTTCCATAGGAGTAAATAAGAGCTTTGGGGAAATTTGGTCTTTATGAAGCGTCTGAGGAATAAAATTTTTTTTTTTTTTCTCCCAGATTCCATTGATTGTGGTGTAAAGAGTATTTATATTGTGTGCCAAAAAGGAGGGAGGGAGGTTGTTTGCTGTGAGGAGAATTAAGGCATGAGTTACTATTGAAATTAGTACTCTTTATCGACTTAATCCAGTCATCTCCAATCATTACAGTTTTACAGAAATGTTAAACTACTTTAAAACTTTCATTTCCCCTTTAAAACTAAATTACTTTTGTGTTTTCTCTAGCAGTAGTGCCACCCTAAGGCAAGCAAGTTACAGTAGAGCAAACATATAAACAACAATCAAGGCATAATTACTAAATGGGAATAACACTTTCTAATGCTGCTTCTCCCAACCCAGCTCTGTGTGTACTGTAATGGAAACTCTCTCCTGCTATTTGCAATCGAGTTCTTCAAGCAGATGTCGGATATGCTTGAGCAGTTTGGGATTGTCTGGTTCACTGATGATGCAGTTCAATCCAAAGCTCTTTTATTCTTTCTCTTAAATTAAGAAAAATCCTTTTTAGGGATAGATAGGAAACTCTGAATAAAATAATAAAACACATGAGTATTCCTTCTGTTATCTGTAGCTGTTACTGAAAATTGAAATCTTATTTTGGATTCTAAGATTCACTTCCCTCATTTTCCTACTATTACCTAATGTTTCTGTCTCAGTCATGAGCATTAATCTAAATTATGATATGCTTTCTATGGAATGACACAACCAAATTCATCGTGGGTAAGAAAGTCTATGGTCCCCTAAACTCTGCTTTACAAAATATGAATTTTGCTTCAGTTTCAGATAGCTTTTCAAAACCTGTGGTGCATATCCCATTAGAGTGTAGGTTCTGAACTTTTTGAGATTTATTCATGACAAATCACCCTGTTCCTGTTCATCGTTTGATATTTGTCCTTAAAAAGAATTCACACTGTGCAAGTTTGAAAAACTCAGCTACAGTAAAGGATCGCAAATGACGTGAGCTTTCAGGTAACTCTAGATACCATAGGCTCACAGAGATTCTCTCTAAACCTATATTGGGTTAAACTTTTATTGCAGAATTCAAAAACTATCATCGCTGCAAAATGTTGAACTGCATACTTTTAGTCCCATTTATTTCTATTGTTATAGTAGCTTAAAGCCCTAATCAAACACCAGCAGACCATTTGCCAAGACATTGTACAGTAGCAGGGGAAAAAAAATGTTCCTGTTCTCAAAGAACTTCAAATTTGCATCTTAAGGGAGACATAGAGGAGAGCAAGAAAAAAATCTAAGCAGTAAGAGACATGCAGTGGTATCAGGGCACCAGCAGACTACAGTGGGATTTGGTTTTTTTTCTGTGTTTGTTTTTAGTTCTAAGGGATATTTGGAAATACTTTTAAGAGCTAACTTTGTGAATGTTTGGAAGGCAACAGAACTGGTGATAAACTTTCTTGGGTCGGAGCTGACATGTTAAGAAATAACAGATTAGATGTTGGAGACAGCTACTACCATCACCAATGACACCTTTCCAGACTTTGTTAGATGGAATAATGTTAATCCAGAGGTGACCTAGTCTGGCCAAATTTCTAATACCTGTACTCAGTTGTAGAGGATTGCATGGTTTAATAAGAGGTTAGTTTTCAGAGACTGAGTTTCCTAAGCCTACCTAAGCAGTCTGCAGGACTGGCTCTTGGTTTGTGTGTCTTGTACCGGGAACGGACTGAGGATGGAGCTCAGGGGAGGGAGAGCACGGTTTTTTGCTGCTCCTGCTGCCACTGCAGGATGAGAAAGACAGGGTCGGCGACTGCTCTGCTGCAAGCCAGTGGTCCTAATCCCTGTCACGGCATGTACCATACACTGGACTTCTCTGCTGGCGGCTCAGACTTTCCAGGGCTCTTACCTAGGCAAAATAAGCAAATTAACCATGGCTATTTTGCCACCTCATCATTCTGCTGCCCCCCACAACTGCCTGCTCTGCCTACAACGAGCACTGACCTGCCACCTGCAAGCTCTCGTGGTCAGGAGTCGTAGTGCAGGTCTGGCATCTTCAGTGCCTGTGTGGTGTGAGCTCGGTGAGTCGAGGAAAGTGTTCAAAACACTGGGAAAACCAGTATTTTGTTGACTGCCTTTCCAGATGGGTCAAAAACTTTGCTGTTATCAGCTGCCATTGCCTGTTATTCTGGATCAGGTATGGAGATACGGGACTGGGGAAGGGGGCCATTTCTTTCCTGATCAGTATTTTTCAGTGGATGAAAAAACAGCTTCAGTTTTCTGGGATCACAATCACAGACTAACAATTCACTTAAAAAAAAAAATCAGCTAAACATTGTGATCAGTTGAGCCCAGAGTTTTCAAATGCTGGGTGTCACCTCCTAAAAAGACAGATGAAAGGAGCTGAATATCTTGGTTCCTCAGTCTGTTCTTAAATTTCCATCCCAAGTGCAGTCAGATATAATCACTATGCCAATACTGGTAATTTATCATTAAAGTCACAAATATCTGTTTGACATTGATAGAGAAAAAGAGTGTCAGAGCCCATCAGTGCACCGTGCAAGAGTCCTTATGCAAAGAGTTGGCATGAAGGCATTCCTTGATTAGGCATTGTGGTGGAGTAACTCTAACTTGACTTTCTTGCACTTGTAGTCAGAAGCACTTTCTGTAAGTGAAAGTGGAAATGTACACCGGGTGCGTGCTGTACCTGTGACAGGAATGCTTCAAGCAGCGACAGAGTTTCAAAATAAATTAACACTTCACAGAAATTGAGAACTGCAGAAAGGCATCAAATCTGCCCAGAAATTTGAAGATACGCTCTGTTCAGAGACCACCCCCCAGCCTCTGTTTGTCCTCTGCCAAGAGTTGTTTAAAAGCCCTAACAAGACCTTTGGAAATACTTGGGCATAACCCATGACAAAATAATTTTATCCTTTTTTACTTTTTCAAGTTCCAGAAAATATTCTTGTTTAAAGTGAGCTTTATTTCACTGCTGGGAGTGAAGCAGTTGCTGCATAAGCCCTCATCTAACAGTATTTTATGCAATAAATGAAACCGAGGCATGTTCAAGGGCAGTAGAGGAACCCAAGCAAATGTGCAGCTGGACATAGTGAGATGTAGAAGGAGACTGCCTATAATTTATTTTGCAGTGTAATTGCTGTCTGATAGTCTCTAAGGATCTATGTGTACTTTGATCTCTACAGAGTTATTTGAGAGCCAAACCTAATGCTGCACATATATATGCAAATAGATATAAACTTTAATGTTCAGGGGCATTGTGTCATTCACAAAATATAATGAGCCAAATTATCCTTTTCTTACAATGTGAGGCCAAAATTCAGCAAAGCATAGCAGTATACACTTAACTTTCATTCTGAAGGCAATGACACTTAAATACATGCTTAAAAGCTTTGCTGAATCAGACTGGACTTAAGCATTTGCTTACACTGAGATGTGCACTGAAGAGTTCTTTATTTGGAACTTAAAATAATGTTTTGTTCAGACTAATGGAAACTACATATTTCTTTCCTTTCTGTCTGAAAAAGTATTGGGGAGGGGAGGAAATCTAGTTTGTTCCTCAGACAAGGCCATTTTACAAAACATCAAAATGGACCTTGCAACCCTCTAAAGTAAGCGCCAATCTTTAGAGGTCTCAGACGCAGGGAACAGCGACCCAATCTTGGATGCAGGGAGAGGTTAGCCAGTCATTTGAGCTGGAATGATCATGAACTTGCTTTCCTTTTTGACAACAGCAGTTCTTTTTAACTAAGCTACAATATTGTCAAAGGACCTAAGGGACAAGCAGGACACATGGCAGCGGTGTGCTCTGGCGGCAGAGAAGGCCGACAGCATCCTGGGCTGTGTTAGCAGGAGTGTAGCCAGCAGGTCGAGGGAAGTGATCCTTCCCCTCCATTTGGCACTAGCGAGAGCACATCTGGAGCCGTGTGCGCCGCTGTGGGTACAAAAGAGACATTGACGAAACAGAACAAGCCCAGTGGAGGGTTACCCAGGTGGCCAGGGGCTGCAGCACGTGAGGTATGAGGAGAGGCTGAGAGAGACCTTTGCTCAGCCCAGAGAAGAGGAGGGTCAGGGAGGGTTTTACTGTGGTCTGCAGGTGCCTGATGGGAGGATATGGAGAAGATGGGAGCAGACTCCTCTCAGAGATGCACAGTGGAAGGTCAAGAGGCAACAGGCACAAGGTGGACATGGGAAACGTTATCCAGATATACCTAAGAGCTTTTTCCCCCGTGTAGGTGATTAACGAGAGGTCCAGGGAGGCCGTGGCCTCTCCATCCTTGGAGATATCCCAAACCGGACTGAACACAGCCCTGAACAACACGCTCCTGCTTTGAGCAGGGGGGTGGACTGGAGACCTCCAGCAGTCCCTTCTGAGCAAAATTATTCTGTGAAGAAACATTTTTTTCTAAAAAGAACCCCTACAGTCTCACATTTCTTTTATCTTCTTTAGCAGTGTTAAATCTGCTTGAGTTGCACACATTTACCACAAGTCAGCATTTTCATCACTGTCTTTCTGTTTAAATGAAGTCTTCCAACCTGGAGCCATTTGGTGAGAGAGGAAAAGTAATTATGCACCAAGCTCTTGTCGACTGCAGATTTCCCGCTCATTTTTATGTACCTAGTCATAATCTAACTCTCATAAAATTTAAGCACTGCTGCATTGCTAGCATTTCCATTTTGCTTGGTGAATTTTTTTTGTTAGTACTGTGCTACCAATTTACTTGAAAGAGAAGCCAGACTCTCTTTTTATGGATAACATGTCTAAATTTTTTTTTTTATGATAACATGTCTAAATTTTGTTTTGATACTCCCAGAAACAGTAAATTGGGTGAAAAAGTCACTGGGTTTTCTTTTATTGTATTCCACCCAAAGCAATCAGTTGGATTATTATTCATCTGCTGACTTAAAAGTAATGTCACCCCCTGAAACTCCTTGTTCAGGCAAACTGAATTATTTCTGACAAGGATTCATCTGTAGCTAGTACTGTGCATTGAGCAGTCATTGAAAGAATATGTAGATTTAGCTACTTCTTTTAACATAGGCGGGGTAATGAAAGCCCATCTCACCTGTGCACATCAGAAATCCATGAGTAATTAAGGTAACCAGCCTTGATTTGTATTTGGAAAAGCTGAGTGCTTGTGTGTGGTACTCAGAGAAATGATCTGTAAATGCATGAATACAGCTACATCGGCATTCAGCATTATTTGCTGCCATGGAGCGAAGCGAAGGAGAAAACAAAAATATGGAAATGAGAAGAGGACGTAATGTGAGAGACGTGAGAAGGACAAAATCCTTCTGAGCAGCATAAGAGCAAGGACATTTTCTTTCAATTGTTTTCTTCCCTCTGCAACAGAACAGTTGCTATTCTTTGTTGGGCTACACTCATTAAAATAACCTCAGTGAAGACCAATTCACTTTTTAATTAAAACTCATGTATATCCAAAAATTTTGAAATTTTATCAAACACTATCTGGAAGGCTTTCTTTCAGGAGATTTCCAAACCAAATCTGTAAGCTAAAGAAATGGGGCTGATTATACAAAGTTGTCCACCCACTTTGAACCCAGACTCATCCTTCTTCTTTTCTTCTAATATAAGGCTGAGGCATGCTTAACAATAAACTTTCCCTTTATATCAGATTGCCACCTTATTAATTCATGTTTAGGACTGTATGTTTTTATGTGTTTGTACAATACTTACCACATTTAGATACCACTAAAAAGAAATCTGTAGTTGTGATAGAAGCAATTTCTTTAGAACTACAATGAAAGTAGCCAGTTCTCATATAATGCCTGGCAGAAACGGTCAGTGTTGTTACTGCTGGTTTACAGAGCAAAGGAGGAAACTAAGTCAGACAGAGAAATTACTTGGCAGCCCACCAGACAAGAGCAAAACCTAAGGCTGCAACTATGCAGGCACATCCAAGATTTTTCAAGTTCACTTCTAATTTTAATCACATTTGTACCTGTACAGTTTGTTGAGCTGTATGCCTGTCTTCTGACTTACAGCTTCTTACTGCTAACATCAACTTTGTTAATATACCCACTGCTAAACTCAGTCCAGCTGATGACTAATGGGGTAATAAAGAAGCTTCCACCACTTTTAAAGTCTACATTCCTAGACAGTTAAAGCAAGTAGCCTAGAGGACTTCATAACTAAGTTCGTATAAAACACCCAGCTTCCTCCTATTTCTATATTGTTATATACATTAGATTATTTTTTATGTTGTATCCTCAGAAGCCGCTGGTACTCAACTAGTACTCCTGTGCATCTGAGAGAGCAGCAAGGCTGGGGACTCTGCAGTCACCCAGCAGCTGTAGCTGTGCCAGGGTTGCAGTTAATGAGCTGCATTTGTCCCCCCCAACACTAAGGGTAGCCACAGAGGGAGGTTCTGAAAACCCAGTAGCTTTTATATTTTGTTTAGATGGATGAGAAAAACGTGGTGCTTGTAAAGATAGAGGGGAACAGCAGAAAGAATCTGCAGGGTTTAGGAAAATCTCTGGAAGTTAAATTGGAGAATCTAATTCGTAAGGCTGGATGCAGTGAGAGGATCAGTTGACACCATTTTTGACACCATGAGTTTGTGTCACGAGAGGAGCAGAGCGTGCCTGCGTAAGCGAGCTGCTCAGGCTGTGTTCTATAAATGGAAAGCACCAATAAATAAATGGAGAGACCAATGGGTCTGCTCTCTTTTGCTGGCATACTATTTTGAGGTTTTTAGACACACCAGTTATGTTAACATGTGGGTGATGGGTATGATGAGCCAGTTTGGGGAACCTGTGAGTATGTGAAGCTCTCCAAGTGCTCATAGCCTCAGGTTTGGTCCCGAGCTCTGTCCATGACAAACCTCTGCCCTCCCATATGCATTCAGAAATTTCCTTTCAAAGCTGTTAGCTCCAAAAGCAGTCAGGGGATAGGACGCTTACATGCCATTTTCTTAAAAGTAAGAAAATTTCTCATTAAGGACATAGAAAATCTATGTATTTGCCACCATTTTAGTCCTTCTGGGGAAGTTTCAAACTGTCCCCATGGGACACAATTTAATAACCTAAAAAACAGGGTAAAACATTCACCTATTCCTCCAGGAGACCCTGTAACTTTTGGTGTCCTTCTCATTACATTATTTAAGGTGTCTGATGTATGATTATTTTACACATGTCAACTATTTACAAGGGGTCAAGTATTATTTGGGCATTTAAAAATCCCTCTCCCTTCCCTTCCCACAGATGTAGCTATAGCTTCCTCTGCAGAAGTAAGCTGCTGTGGTAGGAAAGAGGGCTGCTTGGACAGAAAGGTCCATTGGGTAGCCAAATTGTGCCAGAGCATATCTAAAATAATCACCACCACGGCATACAGTGATAAACTCTTTCCTTCATGCAAAACGAACTGACTGCCATTTGGCAATTTCAAGCAATGTGACCCCCTACTATAGCTATCTTTGCTTGTTCTTTTCAGTTTTTAGTTATTAATACAGACACTTTAGTTATCAAAGACTTGACAGGAATGAAGGATTGACCTCCTGTGATTGAAGATGCAGACAATCTCAGCTTGTTAAAATAATAAATGGGTACCTGTCAAAGAGACACTCAGAGCAAATGTGGCCCCTGTAGATATCTCTATTGTAGATTTTTGAAAACTCCTTCTGCTTCCTTGTATGGATATTAATTAATAATAATATTTTCTTTCATTGAGATAGATGGAACTGCTAATTACTCTTTCCCCATGAATCCCTCACTAGTACCATTTATCCTGTAATAATTAAACATCTCCAGGCAAAAAATGGTTGGTTAGAAGTAGTTAGTAGTGATTTAAGTGCTGGTAAAGAGTTGGCACATAAATTACTACGAAGAAGGATGTGGTTGTTTGTAGGATCTATCTCTAAAGCAATTAGAAATAACAATGCGGGACCAGAAATTTTGTTGGGTACCACTCTTCAATTTCTTTGCTCTGAACAGAGCGAAAGAACTGCCTGGTGCTAGAAGCACAGCACACTATAAAAACCCCAAAGCTGTATAAACCCTTCCGAAGCCAGTGTACAGCCTCAGGAGGCAGGAGCAGGTCTCATGGGTGCAGCAGGGCTCCCTGATGCAACCACCCCAGGTGGTCCTGAGCACAGTAACCACAGTGCAAAGGCTACGAAAATGCAAAAGACCCCAGTTGGTCTTTGATGATGTATGATACCTTATCCACAGAGAGTCACATGAAACAGCAACGCAAGCTTTTGGCATGCTTTTCTTTTCTAGCCCAATTCTCATTAAACTCCATCATCCTGAAACATCTGCTGCTACTCACTGCATCTATTTCAACAGCATGTGCTGCTGTCAGTGATAACACCAAACCAGGGACAGCTTTTGGTACAAAAAACCGATAAGTTTGGTTGTGAACTTACCATACACACAAGCAATGTCTTACCCCACCAGTTTTTGTTGCTGTCGGTGTAACAGCGCCCAGGATGCCTGTACTTCAGCCAGGTTATTCTAGTTTTACCATGGTGCAAGTAAGATCAGTAACAAGCCCTTAATACCTTTGAACTGAGGCAAATCTTTCTCCCTCAAGTGTTTAGAAACATTGGTGTTACTGGAATATAAGACTGCTTAAAAAGGAAAAATAAATCTGTGCTTCCTTAGTCTGTGGGTGGGCAGAGATACTTTTATTGAAAAACATTTCTGGTGACCACCTTGCTCTATTGTAAAGATCCTAGTACTATATGAAAGAGAGGCTATATATTGTTTTGCAAGGAAGTGAAGAAGTTCCCGAAGTAAGGAAACCTGCACTTCTCTACAGAGAGTAATTGAATATATGCCTATTTTCTTCCATAATAGATTGTTAAAGAACATTAGTTTTGGCCATTTGAAGCATGCTGAGTTGGTGTGGAGAGAGAGAAAATGAAATGAGCAGGTATTAAGAAATGGCCATCAGAATCTCCATTGGAAGCAAATCTAACACTTCCAGGTATTCTTAGGGTAATTATTTTAAGCTATGGGCAAAAGTGGTATTTCTTACACTGGGTCTATGTGGAGCGAAGAATATTTTCATTAATTTAATTTTTTTTTAATCAAAAAAAAAAAACAATAGATGGTCTAGTGGTGCTTTGAATTTTCCTCATGCTTCACTTTCTCAGTGCAAGAAATTGAGCACTAAATGTCATCTTCCAAAAGCAGGGGGGAAAAGGAAGAGAGCTAGTTTCTTACATTGATTTTCTTGAGTATATATTTAGGCTTGGTTTTTTAATATAAACCTCTTGTGTTTGGATAGCATCACCCAAGCATTATTAATTATTACCCTTATCCTTGTGTGCAGGCAGCATCCTATAGGCATTGTTTATAATCCCTTCTCTATACAAGGCTCTAAAAGTTGTATCTAAGAGTTTCAAAACAGAACATGTGAGCTTTGTAAAACTTTACAGCTCAGATTTAAATACCCAAAACTGATGCTTGCAAATCAGTTACAATCTCACATCATAATGGTTTTGAAAAATTATTCCTCAAACAATAAAAAATACAGAAACTACTTTGGGAAAGTTGTGATCTGTTGTTAAAGCTAATTGTCACATAATATCTGTTACTAGAGGAAGCGGTGAGTATAATGCTTTGTATTTTTTTACTCCACGTAACATTCTCCAGCTACTACATTCATTATTGCAAGTATTCTGTGAAGCAGTATCTTTGGTTGGAAGCCCACAGGGAGGATTAACACGTCATCATTTATGTTCCTGTTCTGAAATACCCTGCAAAGGAGAGGATCTCCATCCAGTCTGAGATATGTGACCATGAACAGAGCCTTTGAGGAAAGAGCTTCATTTTGTAAATAACAAATGACCTTCAAGTAAAGGGCTTGAGTCACAGCGACTAAGAAGTTACCGTTTCCTTTGCTTTAAGCTACTGCTCTTCCAATGAATTTCAGTGACTAATGATGTACCAGCACCTGCTCCTTTAATATAAAGTAAAGTAGGTTCGCGTAGATCACCTTCAGTGGCTTATGTTGTGTTTGAGGAGGCTGAGGATAGCAATCTTCCCCTCTTCGATGTTACTCTTTCTTGCAAATCCCAGCCCCTAGCTGAGTTCCAGAAGATAGAATCACAAAACAGGAAAATGATGCATGCTCAGCTTTAGCAAAAACAGGCTGAATGATGCTGTGACAGTGAAACTTTAGCAGTTTATTCATTTGTGTTCTATGTAAAGGAATACCAGTTAAGAAAGAGTAAGAAAGAAAACATTAGTGGAATTCTGTCAGGAATCAATGTGGTAGCAGAAATCAGACCATTAGCTTTGAAATACTGAGAGTAGGATGTGAATAACTTTTTTAAGCAACTGAGAACAAAGGAACTGACTCCAGTGTTCATTAGTCTAGCCAATAAAACGGTATCACTGTATCAGAGTCTTACTAAGATTGATGGCAATTGAGGCACAAATTTGATTTTTGTCTATGGCTAATAAAAAATCATTTACCACTTTCCAGCCACTGCAATATCTTTGGAACTAAAACTAGACTTGGAACTCACTCAGTAAGTATATCATGATCTTCAAGAAATATCTAAAGTTCTTCATTTATCAAAGCATTTCTAAAAGTTTCCAAGATAGAAAGGTTTAAAAGAGCCTTGTGAGCATCACATGTGTCTTGGGGAAAGAAGGAAGGAAAGTTCCAATAATGTCAGTATGTATTTTTAGACTTGGAATTCTGTATTGAGACCCCTATAGGCAGATTTTGCGCTAATGTACTTGTTTATAAGTGTGTTAGAAAAAATGAGTGATTTACCCCGTTTTCAAAGCAAGCTCATAGAAGCTCTGACGATTTTGGTTAGGAACATGGTCCTGTGCATTGTGCTGTGGGGAGCGTTGTGCTGGGAAAAACACTAGACTTTTCTGGAGGGTGTCCTTTACAACATGTTATTCACGAGGCTGGTGTTGGTAACACTCAGTTATCTATTTTGTGTATCTAATCATAGGCTGTAATTACTTTAATACTCAACCTAGCCATACATGAAAAGAATAATAATGTTTTTGCAACTGTATTGTAAATTAAATTTGCTATCAACTGCCTTAGATTGTTTGGAGTCTATGTGTCAAACATAGGGGCCAATGTTTTGAACTAACCATCATGGTGACTTCATTTCTTGGAGCCCAGTTACATCTATATTAAAGTGCCTAACATGCATGGGTGCTCAAGCCATGCCCTCAAAAAGGAAGTATTACCTCTTCTCCAACAAGAAGAAGTTAAGCTTCTAAATTCAGTTCCTGGTTTTTGTTAGATTTACTGTGGTGCTTTATTCTCTCTTTTGCTAGAGACTTCAGGCAGGCAATTTTGCTTTTTCCGCATCTGTTCTTCGCAAACTGTGTAAGGTATAAAATGTAAACATGCATGTCATATCAATAAGGTCAAAGAGCAAAGAGTAAATGAATGGCACATTGTATTCCACAAGTGTAACGAGGAACCTGTACTTGCACCGGAGATGCACAGTTAGTTGGTAGCAATGAGGCACACACTGCTCAACAAAAGGATTCAATTTGCTTTCTGACAGGGATGCAAGGAGAACACCTTGCAGGTTGAGTGCAGCCGTGTCTTCTTCTTCTTTTTGCCTTAGGTTATTATTTCCACGGACCTTGGCACTGTTCTGAAAGCTAGAACACAATGAAAATAAATATATGTGCAGCAGCTGTATGTTTCCTGTTTCATCTTCAGAGAATGGATATTGTCACAGATAAGGAGGAGAATATAAATCACAAAATCATTCAAGTGTGTTACCTTACCAGTACCATCTCTTTGCTACTACAGTGTCTTCCATGACACTGATTCCCTTGGTCTGGAGCAAAGCAGCAATTTCTGCTTCTCGCTTCATCAGCTTTCTAACCAGGCAAGCTTTTAAACCCCAAAACACTGTACTTGAAATTCTAGATCTGCTGAACACAATGCAGAATTGCCATAGCCTTCCCTGGACCCAAAATTTCATCTTTTAAAGCGTAAATCTAGAGGTCCTGAATTGTTGGGGTTTCTTTCTTGTAGCTTTCTTGTAGTGTTCATTTTTAGCATAACAGCTCCAAAAAGCCTCCAGTGAGTTCCTACTCCATACTGGCAGAAGCTGCACCATCTCTCAGTATCAAAATAGGACCTACCCAAAAGACCTTTCAGACAGGCAAGACAGACTGACAAGGAGTATTGGAAAAGTAGTGCAGTTACCATTTTCACGTTCCTGCTGCTGAGTGTCTTCTCAATAGCACAGAGTTCTCCAATGACTTAATCTTTAAGCCAAAACTGTCTAAGTATGGATGGAAAAGTCTCATTTGAAATTATGAGTCAACTCTTCAGCGTACAGGCATAGTTCCTTTGATATCAGCAGACCAACAAATTAATTACTTTAGCTGAATATATAGGACCTATTTTTCTTTTCATTTTATGGTGAAACTGCTCAGGTACTAGCAGTTAACACTTCATTAGCAGGTGTGTGGGGCATTGCAGATGATTGCTCTCCCTCGCGGCCTTGGAGCAGATGGTGTACATCAAAAGGAAGGCTGCCCACAAAGCAGAACTTGCTCAAATGTGCATCCAGTGTTCTCGTATCAAGAACTGGAAATAAAAGTAAGCACTTCTGTCCCCAAAGTAAAGCTTACAACATCCCTTAAACTGCCACAGGAGGATGAGTGCACAAAAAGAAATTGTTTGATGGCAAGAGGATCCTGTGAAGTCTTCTGCTGTTTGAACCATCAGGTGTGGAAGTAGTCCATGTTTGCAGTGATCTGCTAATCTTCTTTCTCTGTGACTCAGAGAAGAAACACTCAGAGATGGTTCCTAAAGTAGGACTCAGCACCCAGGAGATTCCTCCATATGTTAAAAGTGCTATTTAAAGTCTCACATTGCAGCTTTATGATGTCTGAGTATCTTTCTTTCCTTTCTTCTCTAACAAGTACTGATGGGCCACGTCCTTTCTTTATCACTAAGACCAGATGGAGTTTCTCTGCTCTTGCCTTGTCTGGTTAGCCGGGATCTGGCAAGGCTCATCTAAAATGCTGAAAAAACAATCAAAATCCCCAAGGTCTATTCAGTTCTTGGTTCTTCTTGTGGACTGGAGCCACAGTCTTTTTGCCCTGAAGCTATAACCCCTCAGAAGCTCTGACTTGGTCACTAAACATTTTCAAAAAGTGCCACAAAAAAAACCCTGCTCACTTATCTGATGATCTTGTAAATTGAGCTATTTCATATTATTCTGAGGGCAGAAATAGCAGGGATGCTGTTTCATTACTAGTTACATTTGGCTAATAAGCAGTTAAGTGAAAGGCAGGCCACATATCCATTCTTCTTGTTTTATGGGTGGAAATCTTGCACTGAGCTATGGAGGGTTCTGATTGCTTTCATATTTATGTGGGTTGTTAATCTAAGGGCAGAGGTTGCATATCCTTACTTTCAGCATTGATGAAAAGAATTGACTAAAACCCAGTTGTTCTGAAGTGTTTTTAAGTGTCCCCCATTTTTCATTCCACCTCTTTTTGCAGTAGAAATTCTGAAATCTATTCAGATGGCATAAAGTACAAACAAAGAGAAGCCAAGTGTTTTAGTGCAGCGACCAGCATGCCTTGCAGATGAGTTATAATAAGACGAGAGCTGTCTTTGTCAGAACTGAATCCATACTTTTCATGTACAACCTTTACAAATTGTGCCCATGTGGCAGAGTTTGAATTACTTTTTTTACAGCTTTAGAAAACAAATGCAAAAATCTTTCAAGTGCATTCAAAGTCATTACAGTACTTTGCTGAACTGAATCAATTGTCGTAACCTCTGTGGGTGTGTAAAATATGAAATTACTATCACTCTCGTAGTCTTTCCGAGTTTGTAAATTAGAAGGAATTGATTATAGGTGCTTTTGGAAAGGACTCTAGTGTATTAAAAGTGTCTTGATGACAAACAACAATATATTATTTGTAAGGTCTTGCTTGATGAAACTGTCTTGTCCACTAATGGCTGTTTGTCTTTGTTATTGTTCTGACTTGCCTTCTAACAAATTGATGTGTGGGATGAGATTTATCATGTGATGACTTGAGGAAACAAGAGACTTTGCCTATTAAAGTGTTGTAATACTTGTTTTATTTGATAATTTAAGATATTTTAAAGTTAGTTACTGTCAATATTTTCCAGTTTAGTCACTCTTTCCCCAAGAGCCAATCTTTATAAATAGTTGCTGTAAATTTATTTTAAAATGAAGAAAATTGTCTGGTTTTCTGACTACCTATTTCACTATTCACATATTTTATTCACTTCAGAGGTTTATAAATTATGTTGTAGCATTTTTCTTCATCTATTAGAATTATTTCATAGCTTTCTATTTTCTTATCTCTTTTTTTGTTCTTGTCCTCTGAACTTCAGTTAATAGCGATATGTGAACCTCAAAACATTTAGAGCTTCATCTTTACTCAGATTAGTAACCAAATTCAGCTAAAAATCTGTGACAGTTTAACCACCAGTATCAAAATAGCCTCTTCCAAAGTATTTGTCTCTGGTTTCAGAAAACAATATATCAAAGGAACATAAAAATATGTCATATTCTGAAAAATCTTAATGAATATATATGTAGTTGAAAACCATTCTTCATTTCTACTTAGTAATGTTATTTTTAATCTTCAGCTTCTTAATAAGCAGAACCTGTTCTCTTGATTTTATTAGAACTGAATTGCTGTTTGTTCATTTTCCAATGCAGAAATGGCATCTCATGTTTTCTTTTAGGCATGATATACAAGAAAAAGAGGAAGGTGATACATGAGAGAGTTGAAATAATGCATGTTGACATAATATATAGATCATTACGATTTTGTTTAAAGGTTGCGTTGGTCTGGATTTTGAACGGTTGGATACTGATAATTACTTAGCTATGGCGAGAGAGGGAATATGCATAGGTGAAGACCTGCTTTGCTGTCTTTCTCTGAACACCCCCTGCAGGCCACCAACAAAGACACAATGTCAGCTTTGACAGACTGACCCATTATGGCAATTCATTACAGATTGTTATCCCAAATAAGTGCAAAGAAATTCCCTAGGCCATAAGTACACTAGTACAACAGAAACATGTTTTAGAAATAATTAGACAGTTAAATATATATATTTTCCCTGTTCTTCATTGTGATGCAGTAGGACCTTGCATGTAGCTGTGGGATTATGATTTACATTGTGTCAAAGAAAATCTTAGAAGCTTTGGAGCTACACATTTTATTGCTGTAGTTTAATATGTCCTGCAAATCACCACAGCAGAAGATCCAAAACTATCAACAGAGAAATGCTAAGTTGTACATTGTGGGATTTTTCAGGGTTAGAACCAAGTTTCATGCATCACATCATTGGGAATTGGCCCTGTTGAAAATTCCCAGTGGTAACACCAATGGGTTATGATGTGAAAGGCTGAACAACAATACTTGGAAGGAACAGAGAGAAATCTGCTCTGGGGCATACGGGAAGTTTAAGATGTGTCAGGTTGTTAAATATGATATTCCCATGTTTTTCACTGAAGCTTTTAGAGGTACATGTAATGGAAATAGATGAACAGAGGAGCGTATTGTTCATCAGGTAGGTTTTCTCTGTGTTACGTTGATGATGTGTGTGTATCAAATGACTGCATATGTGTTGTACGAAAAAAAGTCACCTGTTATGCTGCTATTCAATACCCATCACATTTCTTTTTTCACAGACTGAAAAATAGCAGTTACAAACTGAAATGAGGGGTTAAATAAGGCAGGAATATCTCAGTCTTGAAAGAGTACAGTGTATGTTTGAATTTGACAGGGAAGGGATTAAAGATTGTTACAACAGCCACAAAGGCAGGAGCTCTTCAGAGACCTTTAACACTTCCTTAACATTGTAAGCTGACTAGGCAGTGAAAATTGTGACAGGTGGAGCTTTTACAGCTCTACTAGTATTTGTGCCAAAATTCGGACAAGCTCTAGTTCAAATGGCAGCTTGCATCCTCAGATGACAAATTATACCTGGTCAGCGCAAGAATGGAAAACAAGCAAGACAACATTTTTTCTACCTCTGGGTTCTTTATGAAACTGAAAAACTGCTTTCCTAGAGCTTGCTTGAAAAAAAAAAAAAACCAGCAGTGATAAATATCCAGGCCGGTAAGTCCAACTGACCAGTTCAGAGAGGTCATCCAGGTGTTCTTGTCAAGGAACAAATAGATGATGCTTCCCCACATGATCCTTAGTTACTCCACGCAGTGCCTCACTGAAACGTTTCAGCATGTAATAGCTGTCACTCTTTTCAAAACCGTAAGCCTGTGATGTCTTTATATAGCTTCAGAAACAGTACAGCAGTTCACTGTGGCAAGCTTTATGGTTTTGACAATATATGCCTTTGCTCTTCTTTAAAACAAAAAGGGTATTGTTGAAATCCCTGTGGCTTTATTACATACAAGTGGCAAGCTCTTTACTTTTTCAGTAATCCACATCTGTCAGCCACTGCTTACGAGATAGCCCACGGGTTATCTGCCCTCTGTTATTGCTTTGATTCCTTTCATTTGTTTGCTTGCCCAATTTAATAACAAGGAGAGATCCAGCTTCTTGATGATTTTGTTGGCATAACACCAAGCTCATCGGCACTTAACTCCAAGGCAGTGCTGTGGTTGCAGCTCTACGCGTTGGAAGCTGCTATATTGGGTCAGCATCTTTGCCTAAGCATCTTGCTGTTTGGTTTATTCTTTGTTCTTCCTCTGTTGCTCAATAGTTGTTGTGCAGCAGCCATGGGCACTTACTTTATCATCTCAGAGAAATGTTTTGTAAAGCAACAAAATTTCCTTTGAGCGTAATGAACCATTCTGTTATGTGAATTTTGGGTTTTTGTCTGTCGAAATGCTTTAAATATGAGGGGATACCACTGCTGTAGTTCCTTGTTGTCTACCAGCATGCAGGAAAGCTGTGATACATAAATAACAGATGCAGAAGAGAACAGAGCAGAAAATTGCCAATTAAAGAACATTGTATAACAACTTCTCCATCTGGGTCACCAGCAGGGTTTGAACCCAGAACGTGCAGTGCTGCAAGCACTGGGAGGCTGTTAGCCTTTTCTGCAGCAGCCCTGGGAGAGAGATGCACAATAAACCCATTCTCACTTGTGCTGCTTTCCTACTGGTGAGGAGGAAGGAGGAGTTTCGCACTTAAGTAGCACCATGCAATAAAAATTTGGCCAGTTTGTTTTCTAGTGCAGTCAAAGCAAAAGATCTCTCCAGACAATCACTTCCTGCAATTTAGCAGGGATTTTTTTTTTTTTAGTTCTGCAGGTGCGACCATAGTAGCTAATTTTTTTTAAACCGTAGATGTATATTGAGTTGATGATGTGCGAACATTTCCCACCTTCCTCCAGGTGCTGTTGCTCA
Organism: Harpia harpyja; assembly: GCF_026419915.1. Classification (NCBI taxonomy): domain Eukaryota; kingdom Metazoa; phylum Chordata; class Aves; order Accipitriformes; family Accipitridae; genus Harpia; species Harpia harpyja. The sequence continues at coordinate 14,407,626 of NC_068960.1, read as the reverse complement.
CCTTCATGAATGTTTTCAGCTTTGCTGATGTGTACATCCTCCTTTCTTGCTGCACTGTTGACTAGCCATCACCAGGCTGCCTAATAACTAGCAGCTGCTTCCCCTCAAGTACAGAGGAAGAAGGGGAGTGTGAAAAGCATTGCCCTTCCTCCCACATGGTACAGTCCTGTCTGTAGTGCTTTAGAGAGATTGTCATCTAACAGAGGGAAATTTGCTCTAGTTGTTGGTGGTGGGGGTTCATCTGATTCCCTGAAAAATGATCTGGACACTGCTATAACTTCTGGTAATGTTTATAGTCACTCCCAGTTTCTTTCCAAGAAGAGAAGCAGTCACGGGTACTGCAAAACAAATACACTTCAAACTGACCCTTTCTTCTTTGGGGAATCTGGCAGGATGTAGCTCGTGAGCTTTGCTACCCGTGCTGCCCGTGGCCCTGTTTCACAGGCAGGGGCATCCTATCAGATAACCCTCAAATCAGCTCCTCACCACAGAATTGCCCTTGAGTGCCTGAGCAGTTCTTGGTGTGGGGGATGGCTTGCCACACTAAGTGTGGGGGCAATGCTTTCATAGGTAAAGAAGAGGGTTTCTGACATATCAGTGGGAAATGGTTCCACAAATCCCAGTGTCAGGTTGAATACGATGAGGATAACTTGGCATTTGTACACCAGCAGAGGTGTTAGCCTTCATTGTCAGCTTTCAGAGTGATTTACAAAATAATTTTAAAAATTCATGAACCTTCTTTATAAAGCATTGTTGTGAAGTTGAATATTTTATTACACAAGGCAACCATCATTCATTTCTAGGAAAGAGTATGTGACTGCGGTTTTGAAAGGCCAGGATGCTGGGATGGTTGGTACTGGAGGAAAGGAGTTTTTGCACTGTATTTAGCAACTAATCACTTCAACAACACTTTCATATACGGGCCTTCCAAGAATGGACTACTGCTGTTTGGTCCAGTTTTTCAGATTTCATTTCTATTTGCACACCCTGGCTGTGATATTTTTCTTTTTTTTAATTACTTTTTTTTTCATGATTACATATTCATTGTCTTAAATTAAAAGCTGAGCTAGTTGGAAATATAAGTTTTCTAGTGAACCTGTTTCAAGGTCAGGTACAAGATTTCCACATGGTTCATTGTGACTACAGCTGCCCACCCAGAGCAGAGCAGGACAACAGGGATCCTACTGAGCTTTGCAGATGAATTCTTCCTAGTCAATAATGAGTAAACACAGTGGAACAAAAAAGCAATTAGTTCTTTATTTGTAGCAGTGAAACCCTGTAATACTGTATTGCCTTTGCAGATAATAGGCCATAAGCTTTGTCCTGAGTTTGCAAGGCCTCAGGATGGAGGCATGTCAGGTCTGCCTCGTCTGAACTCTTCTTGATCTGCCTTTGCTTTACTTGGTTTAGCTGTGACGGCAATTTCTCCAATTGATCAGGCATCTATCTCTGTTTTACTTTTGTTTGTCTGTGATGGAGATCTGCACTTTTATATAGATAGCAGTAAAAAGCAGGTGTTCTAGGTAGAATGGGATATGTATGACTCCAGCACAATGATGCAGTGTAGAGAAATGCAGGCTCGGTATGCAGCAGGGACACTGAGCAAGAGGTGCAGGATGCAGCAGAGAGGAGGGTAAGAGATGGGGCACAGGCTTGGCACTGGAGACACAACAGCTGTAAACAATTCACTAGTGGTCAGTTAAAAAATACAAAAAGGTATGCTTCCTCTTTACCCATAAACAAGAATTTAACCGTAACATACTCTATATCTCTGTGTGATATTACAATAAGAAATAAAATGCTTGCATGCCATGTTAAGAGGTGATTGGCACGCTGTGCAAACATGATCATGAAACTAAAATCCAAAGCACCCAGGATAATTTAAAAATGACTGCCACATCTCCATAAGTCATGTAAATCCACACAGCTGCACTGAATCAAATGTGTTCTGGGCAACTAGAGCATGAGCGCAACCCACTGACCATGATTAATCATGATAAGGGCCATAGGTTGGGTTTTATTGCTTTGTCTTTTATTGAAAAAGCAACCTTTCCCCCACAATTTATTAGTTTAAAAACTGGTATTGACCTAAATTTGAGATAATATTGGTAGAATATAACGCTGTGCATCTGGGATGAGTTATAGTGCAAACACCTCCAAGTTCTTGTTTTTCAGCATATGAGTGTCTTATGCTTTGGGCTCCGTCTCAGCCACCCTCACCCCTCTGCAGCCCATCCACTGGGACCCCCCACCCTGGGGCAGCCTCCCCGGCACTGCCACCCCGCACTGATGTAGAGCAATAAAGCATTTATTGGACAGGATTCCCTCTCCTCTCCCAGCTCAGGGGATGGGGGGCCCTGTTGTCTTAGTGCTCTGAAAACATTAAGTGTGTTAAACATTGGAGAATGGGATCTTGGTCAGGATTCAGCGAACAGCACTGGATGCATCCTCTGAGTTTTACCATTCTTGCAGGCAAGGCGCTGTTTTTCAAGAGGGTCTGTACCCGCGTGTGTTTGTATGCAGGGGAAGGGGTTGTTTCATAAGCTTTTGTTAACTACTTCAAGAGAGGTTCAGGTGGTGGCACGGTAATATTTGACAATTATTAGAGTCTTCACTTAGGTTTTTCAGTAATTCAAAACTACTAAATGTCCCCTCTAGGTTTTTTTTTTTGGTTGCGGTTTCTGACCTTTGCTTCAACAACTGGCCAGAAGAGGAGAGATGCCTCTTCCTGTGGCATAAGCAGTCTGACAGCGCTTTGAGGTACTAAATATTAACGTTTCATGCTTGAGAGACGCTGGTCTCCTCGGTCCCCTGCTTCCTGCATGAGGGAGGGATATGGTCTGTATTAGCATCCGATATTGTGGTGAGCAGCAAAAGCAAGTCCTTGAAGTGCTCCGATACTGACATTGGTCATGGGAGTTGACAGGCGCTGGCAGGTACACTGCCTTTTGTAATACTGAATGGGATCGTGTAGTTATGGTTAGGTAACAGAAAGCAGTCGTAAATCAGCACTCCTGTTTTTTAACATGTTTTATATCCCACTGTCTTCAGCTGCTAGCCATTGGCCCAGGCTCTCTGCATCTGATGAAAACAGCAAGCCCATTAAAACATGAAGGGTGAAGGATACCTTTTTAAATTTTGCTTTAAAGGGGACAAGGACCACTCACAGACAGCTACCACCACCTCGTAACTGTGGAGGGCAGGGGGTTTTAGCAGTAACAACACTTTCATTAGAAAAGACCACAAAATAGTTCCACTGAATGTGAAAGCATATAGCCAAAGCAGGGGCCTGTTGCGCTTATAAAGTATAAGCATATTAAGCAAGATATCATTAACCTGGACATAAGCATGCTAAAATAGTGTATCTGATGACAGTGTGTAAGTACGCCCTGATGTTGTAACACCTCTAACAGGCTAAACAGCAAACATACAAATCTAAGCAGAAATATAGAAATAATGTGTAACAGCAAAGCGGTCAAAGGGGAATTGTATATTTGCACAAATGAGGGTACAGGAAAACATGCATACATAGTAAACTCTTCAAGACAGGCAGGAAAGAGGTATGGTGAAACGAAAAGAAACATGTATGGTTTTTATACATATTTATGTGTGTGTGTGTGTATATACATATACCACACAACAAGCAAGCAAGATGTCTGGTGAAACCAGAGCAAGTCCTGGTGTTGCCCCCAAAAAATAAATGGTCAGAAGCAGATGGGAGCTCCTTTTGGAGAGGTGCGCTATGAGCAGAACAACGCGAACGATGAGCAAAAGAAAGACAGGGAAGAGCTCATAAGCTGGGCCACCCTGAATCAGCACTACCTGCACCAACCTCATGGTTGCTGTACACTCACAGCTAATTTAGAATAAGATTCTTAAGGGCTAAGTGATTTGCATATGCAATGCTAATTATTCATGAAGACTAATAATTAACCATTGGCAATCTGTATTGTTAGTTAATGTTAATCTAGTGTTCAGAAATTTGAAACTGGCCTGATCTATCAGTCTTTCAAACACTCCCATCACACTGGTCTCTCAATTGCCTGTTAAGTACATGCAAACATATAGATATGTGTATATTCAGTTGCAAGAAGGGAGAAAGAAAAAAATCCAGGACGTGAGTTGCTCTAGCCTTGAAAGCCAGGTCAGAGACTCTGGGATGTGGCCCATGGCAAGTTCTGTTACATTGCTAAGATAGGCAGACAGAAAAGATGCAGTGCCTTAAGTGCTAACCACAGCCAGCAGCAGGGGCAGCCAAAAATCCTTGCAGTTTCTGATTCTGAATCAAAGGTTTCTTTCCATTCCTCTATTTTGCCACCAGCTGATCAGCCCCTATCCATTTTTGCTACTAGCGCTGTGATGAATGCCGCTCTATTGTAAGAAGTGCACATCCCCTGCCGAGGTCCATGGAATTGATAGCTTCTGCCTCATTAGAGACCATATCAAAGGTCAACTTCTGTAATGGAATAAGCTTCAGCCTTCATGCCACTGATTTGTAAGAGGAGAAAGGGAGGATCATTCATGCCACAGGCACAAATTAAACAGAACTGCATTTTCAAATTGGCAGTGCCCTTCCCTTCACAGAGTTTCGTACACCACAGTACAATGTGTAATACATATATACTATTTTTAGAGTGTACATTATATATCAAAAGCATTTAACATACCTCTTCAATCCATTTCTCTGCCTCCTCTTGTTTCTACCCCAGCAAAGATTCTGAAACACTGAGCAGCTGCAAACAGAGATCTTTTAGATAACACCAATATTCAACCTGCCATAGAAATGTTCTCATGTTTAGCATTTTCTCTCCAAAATTGCTCTCACCCTGGGCAAGTATGAATTTTTATATCCATAACAGTTGTGCATTTTTGTTACCTTTGGAAGTACCAGCCTGAGAACAGAAGTGTACTACTGTTTGGATCGGGAATTACCCACCTCGACAACACTTCTCTCCCTGCAGTTTCAGCACCCGTTGATGTTTGGGACACCTTGAGATAACTTTGTGCTGCCTAATCCCCTGCAGGCTAACCTACCTCTCAGATACACTTGGTCAGCACAAATTTTGTTTTCTATCAAGAAGTATGTATTTATTCAAAAAGGTATAATGTTCATCCCAGCATGGGTGAATATTATTTTTATTATTTTTTTTAAGTCTCAAGAGATTTCACAAGGCAGTTAAACTTGTTTGTACTTCTAGCAAAAGGCATAGCTATTGCTGACAGACCAAGGTAGTAGCACCTGTGTATGTGCATATATACCCATGAGCTGGCAGAAGATGACTGGAGAGCACTGGGCCTTTTTAATGGGTACAGATGCCCTGCCTGTTGCCCCATTGCCATGATCGCATGGGCCACAAAAATATAGCATTTCCAGGCACTGCGCTTAGGAATATAGAGAGGACCCTTCCACTGTGTAACCATGCATCTCCAGAGGGAGTGAATGAGTCCCTCGTGTGACATCTCCCTGCATTTGCTTTCAGAAATTCCTGGCAAACTATTTTGCAAGTGTAGAAAGGAATGCTGCTCTTTATTCAGTCACTTATTACATGAGGCTGTGGTACTGTTTGAATCACAAATTGCATGCTAATGGCCTAATTCATAAACCATTGACATTTTTTATGAGTCCTTAACATTCAAAAATGAAGAATTTGTGCTCAAAAAATAATTTGCATTGCAAAATTCAATAATTTAGTTTCTCATATTCATTAATGCCTAAGCCCACACCACATAACTTATCCCACTCTAACTACACTTCCCAGCACACTGATAAAAACAGGATACACAGTAGTTCACATAAAGTGCTTCTATTTGCAACTAACTCTTTACCTGCACTGATTGATTATATTTGTAGAGAGGAAAAATCCAGCTATGCGGCAAGTGTGATGAATGCACTAAGCAATGGTTGCTTTGAAGCTGCTTTCTGCTCTAATCATGTTTTCCTCCAATGGCATTAACTACCATAAAATATGAGATCATAACGGGTAACGATATCAGACAACAAAATCATCCTACAGACTGCTCAGTCCCACTGTATTAGGGAAGGATTCATGTTTCATTAATGAAAAGTTGCTTTGCTTTTGACCTAATATCACTGGTTGTCAAAATTAGATGAGAACACTAATAATAATGTATAGCTCCTAAATCATCCACAAATTCCAAGTGCTGTATATCACCCCCTTTTACAGAGAGGGAAACTGAGGCATATACAAAGCAAATAGCCCAATAACTCTTGTCGGGTTGGCTAGATCTCCCTGACTCTGTCCAGTGCCCAACACAGCTGCTGTTGGATGTGTACATGCAGGGTGCTATAAGGTAATTAGTGCTATCTAAACAAGTTTTATAAGCAGTATTTTGGGTACTAAAAGCAGAATAACTCTGGCACCCTAGGCGTCTGCCTTTCAGGAGAGTGCATGAGCACATCTGGAGGGGCTGCCCATTTGCGTTTGGATGGTATTGCACAGGCAGTGTTTGTTAAAGGGGAAGTAGTTTGGGGGGTCTTTGCATAAGGTGGTGCTCACATGGGGAATCCAGTCTCCCAAAAAGGATGGTTGGTTGCTGCCTGTGTGGAGATTGGAATCTCTGTTGTAAGTGTCCTTGCAGAAGTGTCTTCAGCTGGTTTAGGTGAGACTCTCCAAACTACTGTGCTGCTAAATTATTATAACTCAGCTGGCCCACGATCCTAGGGGACCACTCCAGCACATGTTTAATTCATTGTTATTGGTATATCTCAACTAAAGACAAAACATCTCTTAAATAGCTTAACTACGTACAAATGACTTCCCACGTACCATTTCTGCAGCAACAGTTTCTATTAACTATTCACAAATGTCTTAGTGATGCACCATTTGATCCCTTCTGCAGCAGAAATCGCCAAGGGGAGTCTCTGGAGGGCAGGACCAGATTCTCCACCCAGGATGTTAACCAACATATTTAGGCAGTGCGACTGGGCTAAACACAGAAGGAGCTGCCTGGGGCAACTTCTGCAACTGTCCAAAATTCCCTCCCAGAGAGCTCCTATAACAGTCATTGAAAAATTGAATTGTGGTGGTTCAGTCAATCACCTCCTTTCCAGCTGGCTTGTTGTCTCAAGCCAGTCCCTTATCCCACCTGTGCGGAGACTGGCTGGGCTTTCCTGGGTCACCCAGAGAGTTACTGGTACGCTGGGTGTGCACACAAGCACAGCCCTGAAACCCAGCTACACCACAACTAGAACTAAAGTTATTTCTACTTATAAACTTATAACTGACTTATAACTTATGTCCCCTAGCTCTTGCTGCAATTGTATCCTGTAATGTATTCAAAACTGGCTTCAGACATCCTTACACTGCACCATAGCACAAATTGCGCACATACAGCTGCAAACCCTATTTTACTAGATTAAGGATTGTTTTCCCTTTGCAGTGACATTTCAAATAATAAACTTCACACACATCTTGAGGGTTTTTCTGTTACATTTTTGTTCAGTTCTAGTGAAGAGGAAATGATAATTGACAGGATAATTTACCAGCATCCATCCCAATATAGGGTCTGATCGTACTTGCATTTAAAGCCTTCTCCGTAACACAGTAGAGAAAGGGATGCTTATTCTAGACCAGTGAGTGCTTTCCAGTGTCATGAACTTGTTGAAAGTGAAGTTTATGCAGTCCCTTTGTTGGGTTGGCCCTGAAATTCTAGCCACAACATGGGAAGTGCAACATCAGGAATCGCATAGGCATGCCCTTCCTGAATGGTCTGCAGGATCCTGGCCTTTTGCTGTACTGTTTCTTTCTTATTTTCAGTCAGCTCTTAATGTTTCTTTGGAGTGTTGGTGGCTTTCGAACTCCAGTAGCTGAAGTTGCTGACAGTTAATGAAGAAGCAGCTACAATATATTTGCAGAACTTCCTGTCTGAGCTTGGTTGCTAAACAGACATGAAGCACCGTTCCATAATTACATGATGGCAGAGGCTTTGGGAGCTGCTGAACCATGGATACTTCAATTTTAAAGGTCAGATGAAATGCTGATTTACTATAAAACAAATCAATACAAAAAAAAAAAACCAAAAAAAAGAAGGAAGAAAAAAGGTTGAAAAATTTGAGGTTCCACATTGCCAGTGGAAAACACATGGATTTGAGAATGGCAGATAACGTATTTGTGTAATAAGTGGACATCGCTTCTTCCTTTCTCTGCCGACACCAGAGCAGCACAAGACCTACAGGACGGTCCTTCCCCCCCAGCACTCAGTGTTTGCAAGGAGGCCTGAGTTGGTACCTAATGGTCAAAGGGACCAAGGTAAAAGCTGTCTTTGCAATTCTCTGTACAAGGCCTATCACTATGTAGCAGGTTTGGGCTTTCTCAAATCTCCAGGCAAGCTCTTTTGTTTGTTGCTTTTCTGCCAGGTGAGAAAGCTGCTAATGACACAGATACAGATCTTTCAGTGATGCCTAGACAAGTTTCCAAACCCTTGATCTGTTCTGGACATGTCTTTTTTTAAAATATCTTGGCAAACTAGAGAAAGCAGCCTGGAGTGTTGGCAGGCCAGGCCTTGATCAGGTTGTGTCATCTCAAGACGTTGCTCCCATTAGGTGTTCCCCAGAAGCAGTGAGCAGGTGGGTTTACTCCTGCAATGGAAGAGATGGGCAGACAGAAGAACAGCCAGCAATCTCCCACTGTCGTACCCTCAGGGCTTCCAGCTCCTGCTCAATGCTGCCATTTTCCCCATCCCTGAAAACTGCTGTCTTCCCAGGACTCTTTTCAGGTCGGGGGGGAAGGGGGGAGGGGTAGAATCTATTTTGCATTTTGATTAAATCTAAGATTCTGTAGTGTGTCTCATGGAGCAAAAGATAACTTTTAAACCCCAGTTGTGCACCCTTAATATTTTATGCACAGGCTATTGTAATTTCCTCATCTTGCAAGAAGATCTGTGCATGTACAAAAAGAAGCTGAAATCTCCATAAGATCCTGTTGTGCTCAGGTCCACCTGGGGTGCTATGAAATGTAGCACCTAGATACAGTGTAATTGCAAAACTGTGCCTTTAGGTCCAAAGCCAGCTAACCTAGTGTGTCGTGGTTGCCTGCAATAGTAAGAGACTAGACGAAAACCCTGTCTGCTGTCAAACCTCTCGTATTGCTATTTTTGATGCTGTAATACATAGCTATACCCGTCTCACATTTCAGAATTGACATTAAAGGAAACATGCAAGTCTAGCTCCAGTGAAACCCAAAAGATTGTAATTATTTTAATTACACGATTTTGGCAGCAATAAGGAGGGGGAGGGGGCTGCTTGCTGGGTTTTGAGCCATTTGAGTGGTCTTGGGTCCGTCATATTTTCCTGCTTTTCTCTCTAGCTATAAGCTCTTGAAAAAATTCACTGAGAAATGAGAACTCATTTCTCAGCATTTATATGATGTGTTATTTAAAATAGTTTATTTATTTGAAATCGTAGCTTTTTTTAAAATGAGCAACTTAATAAAACTGCTTCGGTTCCAAAAAATAAGATCTTCATAAGTAGAATTGGCCAGATCTCAAATGCCATCAGTTTAACAATACAGTCCTAAAAGGTGATCATTCTGATTTTGAGCAATACTTTACAATTCATCTCTGAGGGCCAAATAATTGGGTGACATAAATGAACGTACAACAGCAGTGTTTTTCTGACCAATATATGAACTTTAATTTTTCATAGGCACATTTCAGGATGCCCTCCTCCAAGTTAGAAGCTGTAATTATGAGTCTGCCTTTTATAAGACAGACTATGTTGCCCTTAAAAATGAATAATCCTTCCTATTATTACTACACAGCAGATGGAGTGGCAGAACAGAGCTGCCTTGTGGATTGTTAAACCAAACTGTTGCTAAGAAAAAACCATCACTAAAGACCAAGATCAGTAATCATTTCAGAAAAACAGGTTCCTGTGCCCCTCCAATATATTTATATGTTATATCCAAAGCAAAGACTGACAAACATATGTATTTGTATGAAATGCCGAAGCAGCATGAGCTTAATGTTACAACTGCTTCTAAGTGAAGATTGCGTTTGTAATTTAAAGTTGTTTCAAAGTAGTGAAGGGAACTAGGGAGTTGTTTGGGGCAATAGAATATAGGATATCATTACAAGCACAAGCAGATCATATTTTCCTTGAACTAATTCCTCCTGCTATTTTAATATCAAACATAACCCATGCCAGTTTTACATCTCAAATATATTTGGTATTTCAAAAAATAATTAATAGTGTCAGTTTTATTAATGTGTTAAAATATGAATTAAAAACATGACAAATCAACGGGAAACAGCAGTCTGTTTTAATGAATATTTCATACTGTACATCAATAAATCATAGATCAAAGGGAATGAAGCACATGCTGCAATATTTCTTTTCTGTCAATGTGGGGTTACTAAAAGTTTTACAAGTTGTTTTGGCACTTACTTAGTTGCACGTTTGCATTAACATTTTAGGAAGGAAATAAAAAAAGTTATGGCTTTGAATCCCAGAAGACTTTGGTGTTCAAAACAGATTGTCCTCTTTTCTCTCTTTATCTCTTCATTGCTTTAAAAATCTGTGGTTGACCATACAATTGCAGGTCTGTGTCGTGCATGCAGGTAGCTTGCTGTTCTGCCTTCCCAAACCAGGCTATCCCCAAGCTTCTTAGATGGGCACTAGCAGAAGGTGAAAATGTTCCTTAACAAAGCATCTTGACCTCGTGTCTAGCTTTATAACTGATTTGCTGCATATGACTTTGAATGAGTTGTGCATATCTCTTTCTGATGTCTCTATTTTCCCAGAGTACAGGTGAATTTGAATTTAAGGGCTCAGACATGAACCCCTATCTTAATCAATTGTGTGTGCATATGTTTAGCCCCTACAGATCCTTTAACGATATATGCTGTATAAACAGAAAACTTTACCTTCTTTTTTACAGCTGAAGCAGGAATCAGAACTGCATAGGAAGTAAAAGATTCAGATACTTGGTGCCTCTCCTAAGCTTTCAATTCAGTGATTGATCAGGACTAGGGACAGTTAACTGGAGATGCGGCAAGACGGCTTCTCTGGAGGAAGCTTCTCACTCAGAATCTCAGGTTTTCTCTAAGCATATAGTTAAACTCTATCTTTTAGACTACAGAAATGACCTTCAAAACAGGAACCGAGCTGACATCTGCAGCAATGTATGCCTGAGTTTGTGTAAACAATGACTGCAGTGGACAAACTTGCCTTGTTTATTCTTCAAGAACTTAAGCTTGATCCAGTCCTGGTAATATCAGTGTGGCTGTCAGACTCAGTTGTCTACATTTTAAGCAAGAAATTCCTGACTTACCAAAGATCTCATCAGTGTATTAGAGGCAACATCTAAATTTGCCGCAGTGGACAGATTTAATTCATGAATCATACTTGAAGTTTATGCTTCTATCCATTTTAACAAATTATCACCTTCAACAAATGTTGAATTGACTCCACCTGAGGTACTTGGTCAGTCTTTGATCTGAATCAGTTCTTGGGCCCTGGGACAATTTATTATCAGAAACACATCATGGGTGACTGTTAACAATCAAGACATATTAAATGCTGTAAAAAGGCAGGCATATAAGGGAATGCAGCAGGCTAGGGATCAGGGTTTTTTACAAATGTGTTCATGCCTTCCTACCTGTGAAGTTTGGGATCAATTAGCCATTGCAGTACAGGAAATTTTCACCGTTGAAGTTTACCGTGTCTACAGCGGTGACATCTCCTTCCAGAGTAGTCAACAAGCTTGTCTGTATGATACTTTCTAGCCAGAAGGATGGATATACAGCCATCCTTGGATATGAAACCTGGAAAGTGGCAATAAATTGCAAACAATTTGCCATTTAAACTAAAAATAAAGGAAGAAAAAGACCATTAAAAAGCAGACCTCTGGCCAAATGGTCCTTGCAGCACCAAAGGGCACAGATCCTGACATCCCTCGTTCTGCAGGCACCCACCTGCAGTCTTGTGTTGGTACCCATCACCCAGCCCATCCAGAAGTAGGGGTTTGCCCTAACACCAGCCTTGTACTCTTGTTTATTCCAGAAATGCTATACCTACAATTAGCCCTGCTAATCATGCTTCCAAGGTGACTTTTGGAAAAGGTGCTAAAAGCATCCTGTTTTCTCAGGAAGTTTTGTTTAATTCTCCTTTCTAGGAAGTTGAGATACTTGTGCCTTTGTGGACCAAGGCGTTTGCTTGTCAGTTTGGCTGATGAAATACCTTCATTTTCAAGGGTATATTTATTTGTAAACCCCATGTTTCCAAGTGGGCACTGGGCAATCCATCAGATACACTGCATAACAACAAATTTTAAAATTTTACCAAACCCCATTCCCACCAATAAAAAAAGGTTCCCTGATGTCTGTGGGATTTGGTTTAGGTTCAGACTAGGCGAGAATTAGCACACAGTCAGAGCTGAGAGAAATATTTGCAGCAAACAACTCTTTCCAGTTTCACAAACTTCTGGTTTCATGTGTTGCCTGTGAGCAGGCCATGAGTTTCACATATTGAACGTAGCTTTTAGGCACAGAGGAAATATGATTTAGTTGTAGCAGATGTGAATCTTTCCAGGAAAGAGATAGAGGTACAGACAAACAGGCCTATGGCGGTGTCCCCATTTATCTTTTTCACAAAGGTGTTGGTTGCTTATGCATAGGTTTATAACATTTCTTGCCTTGAAATTTTATCTAGAACTTGATATACTGTTCATTCGTACTGCTTTGCTTAGCCCAAAGGAGTAAGTAAACAGGATTAAGGCCTCCAAATTTATGAGATTAGTAAAATTTTATTTTTCTCACTGTAGTTGAGTACTCAGGGTTCAGTTTTGTGTCTTTTTTTCTGCAGTGCTGAGAACTAGAAATCTGTGGGGTCTTTCTCATTTTTTTGAATGCAAGCTGGCCTTCTCACACAACTAGATGAATCCAGTAGTGAGACTTAACAACAACACATATAAGAATAGAAATAATTGGTTAGGCTAGTAAGCTCATAGTTTTCTCATAGAGTCAAATATTAGAAGTGAACCTCATTCTTGTTCATAGATTCAGCAGTAGAATTATATATAAACATGGTTCGGTCTGAAAGACCCAAGGGTAAAATTTCTCTCTTCGACCTACTATAGCTCTGGGTTAAAAGAAATGACTGGCCTTTCCAAAGATGCCAGCTAGCTGCCTCCTGTCAAGTCCTCCATTTTTCATTTTCTTCTCTCTACAAGAGGCAAGTATGATGTTTGCATAGTGCCATAAGATAAAAGGAGTACAGACTGAAGTTGCCCATCCCACTGCAAATGATAGTAACTGATCTTGCTTCGTACCACTGATCTAAGTAACAAAAACCTGATTTAGCTCAGAGACTTGGTGCTATACACACACGAAACCCCCAACTGAGAATCACATGTGTAATTCTAATCAAACTCCTTTATCAAGATCATATTTCTGGAGAAAGAGCAAGTGCATTTTTCTACAGGGAATTATTTTAATCCACGGCAAAAATGGAGTTTCCTAGAGAATCTGACACAGGAAAATACTGTCCAGATTTGATGCATTTTTTTGTTTTTATAGCAGCATTGATGGAAAACCCCAAATATATTGGAAATCATCTTTTTAGTAAGGTAAAATTTAGGAAGCCTGATAAACGACAAGCAGACCTAAGAGTTTTGTAAGGAGAAGTGTAGCAGAGGCTGACACCGCCAGTACTGCACCTGGGGACTTCTGATGGCAACTTCAGCCACATAGTGTTAGCCCCCAAATGCCCTTGTTAGCTAGGGAGCCAGGGGATGAGCTGCACAGTGGACAGAAATAAGGTGTAAGATAGCTTTAAACAGGGACAAAGCTAGATTATGTTCAGTGTAAATCATGCAAAGTTTATTACCGTACAGTGAAACGTAAGCTGTTTAGAGTGAACGACACTAGCATCTCCACCTATAATGACAATATCTCCCTGTTAGTGGTTCATCAGGTATGGAAACGCAGAAGTACCCTCCTGTGGCTGCTTGTGGTCTTGGAGGGAGAGGCTTTGCCCAGCAGGTTCACACCACTCCTGGTTGAGTATCCAAATGCTCTGCATTACAGGTGGAGGCAAACAAGCTCTGCTTCTCCTCGGTGTCACCCAGCAGCCACTGGCCCAGCTACCTTGCTGTACTTCCTTGAGCTCACTTCAGCACCAGAATGATCCCAGAGCTTCCAACTCACATCCCCAGAAGCTGGGAGCACAGCAAAGATGGGAACAAATTTCCTACAATTCGCCAGGTAGATAGTCCCATGCACCATATTTATGTGTGTGATACCACCAACATACCCCCCTCCCCCTTTTTTTTTTAATAGAAAAATAGAGAGGATTACACACAGTCATTTAGTTAAAGATGTAAGGCTATTTACAGTAATTAGCTACCACTAATTAAGTAGCAAGATCAGGGATAGAAATGGAGACAGAAGTCATTCAGTATATAACTGCTGAGTGATGTGATTTTGCTGTACTCCACTGATGTTCCACAAGAACGATAAATCCCCAGATCTCTGCAGTGGGTAAAGAGGAGTTTAAGTCTAAAAATGATTATACTAATGCCAGAAAAGGCTACAGGAGGTCTTTGAGGGTGTAGGTAATGGGGTCCATCCTTTTTTCCTCATCTCAGAGACCAGGTCACACAGTTCTGTGTTCTGCCCCATTGATTCTTCTGGGAGAGCCCCAGCTGTGTTGTAACACTGAGTCCCTATGTAATCCCAGCTAGCAGGACAAAAAAAACCAACCAGAAAGAGAAAAACCTATTGACCAGCAACACAGAAAAAGCAACTTCGGTCTCTGAAGACAGAACTGGAATGCCAGAATGTGCAGAGATTAATCTGAAACTAATACCAATTGCTTCCCATCATGTTCAGTATATTTGACATAATTACCTTAAGAACAGTCTAAAAGTGTTACATTGTTAAAGCTGCCAGATGGAAGACATGCTCTGCTGATAGCAAGCACGTCAGACAACGATATTGAAGAGATTTCTGAAAAGTTTTAATTAATCTTTCTCTCTTTTTTCATATAATTGACATTACTTTGGGCTCATTTGTTCTGTGGAACCCAAGCACTTGGCTCCTGGTTACAGGACTTTAACAGATAAAGGTTTCCCTGAAGAGAAATAATAAAGGAGGCGGCTCTCAGCTCATATGAAAGCTACTGCAGGGTTACCTTAAAGAAAAGATGGTTTCCTCCACTATGTGAAGCAAAACTTCATATATCAATGTTGACATAAGATGGTGCTAAATGGGTAATTTTTTTTCAAGCGTTTATCTTCTCTGGCTGAGACCCATTATTTTATTGCACCAGTTGGAAACCACCACACTGCATGACACAACCATGTTTTTAATTAGTCTGAAAAGTTTTAATTGGGAAACAAAGGGAGATATCTTATAGATTATTATTGCAACCTTTAATTGCCTGACTCAAGAGACCATTAATTATCTTGATGGGGAGATGACACACCTTTCTGAACTAAGACACTCATATTTACAGCACCTTTTGCAGAATACAGTACCTGTTGACTTTCTTCCAGCCTTTCATTAAGGAACTGCTGTGATAGGAATTAACTACAGTAATTCCATTACAAAACCTGCTGTCCAGTGGAATTTTTCTGGAAGATTAGATTTCTGAAAGGGAAAAAGGCCATTTAAGCTAAGCATTTCCTCAAGGCCCAAAGTAAATAACCGATGAAGAAGGTCAGAATGAATTTAGAACTCTTAAAGGTCTGCTGTACACTTGCATGCAGTGTACGAAAAATAAACAGTACAGCTTTCCAGTACAGTGATTTTTATTGTTTTAAATGTTTCACATTTCAGTTTAGGGAGAGATGAGAAACACAGAGGACAGAATCGGATCAAAATGATTTTACTTAGAGGAAGAGCAGCATTTTAAGCAGACGTTTCAAGGTTGAAGTGATAATGGTAGCAGCTGCTTGGGATTAACACCAGAAGAAAACACTTGTTAAACCCATTGGGGCAGAAACGCAGAGAGAAATGCAATGACCTAGGGTCAGTTCATGCCACAGTGCATTCACCATGCGTAGGGAAGGTACAGAGCACAGGGCCTGGGTATATATTATGTCTGTATATTATTAACTTAGCAGTGTGATGGTACCCAGCATCTGTCTGCAGTGGGTGGCATTCATTGCCTGCTTTCATATGCCGTTTTACAACTGAGATGTTTCTAGGATTTGGTCGGTTTTAGTAGGTCTATAATTGAGTCTGTATTGAGTAAACTTGTTGGGAGACTTTTTTTTTAACCTTACTTTATATTGACTTAGTGGAAATTCCGAAGATTACTTTAAACTGTGTTAATATAGTTGCTATTTTTTTTTTTTTCCTGGAGGTCAGCAGTATCTACTCTATTCTGGTGAAAGGAAATTAAAATATTCCCTGGGCTACCACAGACTAACTAGATACAGCCAGGTGACCTCTTTTTTTGACCAGGAGCAGGTGGATAAGCGGTGGCTAGAGCTTTGATCCCATACAAACCTGCTTCCCTACCAAGCTTCAGCTAATACAGCTCAGTGGGAGACGGTATTACACTCCTGCCACTGGGGCTGGAGTAATGAGGAAGGAAAGGGTTATGTCTGAGTCATGGTACCTCACAGGTGATTCACAGGGAGCTGCTCAGAGATGGAGCTAACAACACAATTTAAGTTATTGTGCTTTTCCTGTACACAAGAGATGTAAAGCTAATTCAAGCAAGCTGAACATATGCTGTACCCCAACCAAGAGCGTGCATGTACCTGTCCGTATAAAAAAATCATAGAAATGGATTCCCCTTTGTGTGTGCTCTGTCTTACTGAATAACGAGTGGGGAAACAAAGTTTTAACACGCACTTTCATTTGGGGAAATCTTTCCACAACTACAGAAGTCATTACACTGCACCTGCAGTAGCTACAGTCATTGGAAGCAAAGTGGCTATCAGTGATGCTGGAATGTCGTCTACAGCAGAGCTTTTGCAAATTAAGAGTCTGATGCTGCATACTGATTGAATGCTGCAAACTACTTCCCCCTTCACTGTCCTTTATTTCTTCTTCTCTCAAGTTGCTGTCAGTAGTAATCCCTCTTCTAATATACTGAGATGGGGAAAATCTCTCTTCAGGGTTTTTCTGGTTGTTTGTTTGCTTTTCAATTAATCTCAGCTAGGGCTGTGTTCAGTTCATGACATTGGTTTGCTATTCACATGTGCAAAATTGCAGGCTTGACATGTGCTATGTGCAAAATGTGCTGAGGGTAAGATGCAGACCAAAGGAAAAATTTTTCTAGAGTAGTGGCCATTTAGGCTTGACATCAGCTCCAAAAAGCTACATGTCACTGTGTTATTGGATACTAATTTTAAAAGGCTGTTCACCTGATGGCGAAAAAATACTGTTCTGTGGACAACTTTAGCAGTTTAAAAAAGTAATTACAAGCTGATTCCATCTAACAGTGATGGCAC
Source organism: Harpia harpyja (assembly GCF_026419915.1). Classification (NCBI taxonomy): domain Eukaryota; kingdom Metazoa; phylum Chordata; class Aves; order Accipitriformes; family Accipitridae; genus Harpia; species Harpia harpyja. The sequence goes on along the minus strand of NC_068960.1, from coordinate 14,390,200 downwards.
AACTCAGGGATCCGCAGCGTCAACTAAACAGAATGCCTCTTAGTGCACTGGCATAAGCAGGGCTACATATATATTATTTGTGAAGAAGAATTAGTGTATGAATTTAACTTAATAAGCTGGATATACAGCATAAATGTATTTGGGTTCGGGGGTTTATTTTGGTCTGTTCAGATGTGGTCTAGTTTCCCACCTGGGAGATTAGCTGAATGAACAAAGCCAGTCTGAATGCCTTAAACTTCTGGGAAATTTTCTCTCTTGGAAAACAGTGGCAGCTTCACGTCTTCATGTCATTGAAAATGTGACCAGGAATATGCCAATTTAATTTGTTCTACTGGAAATACAGCTCTTGTTTCAGGATTTAGTTAAATACTAGAGTCCTGTAAAAAATTCTTTGGAACCAAAATAAATGGAAGAAAATGTAACTTGGTTTATAATAATCCTAATACTAAATTTTAATACCTTCTTCAGAAATTCTATTTAATTTGTCTCATCTAACAGTTAGTTTTATTAACTGCCTCTTTAATGTTTAATTTGGGGGGGTGCAAATAAGAACAGAGCATACAATGAAGACATCAGCATGAATGGATTCACTGATTTTGTATGCATGTCAGTGCTGTAGGAAGAAAAGTACAGCACGCTGGACTGCAGTAACACTGTGTAATTACTTATTAAACTACAAACTTTAATCACATGCTTAACCACTTTTAATGTTAATAAGCATTAACCATATGAAGTGATGCAAACTCAGCTCCAAAGCTTGATGTCTCCGAGATGACAGAAAAAATGCATTAAAAGATGTAGGTATCAGTCACTGAGTTTCAGCCGCGTGTGACTGACAGATCAGATTGTCTTCTGCTTCCCCTGGCCACTGTCGCTGATGCTGGAGAACTGAATCTAGATCTAGGCTGTCCTGGGCAATGAGGAAGCCTTAATCATGCAGGGACTTCTTAGGCCTGGTGGGCACTCTGACAAAAATTCAAAAGCTTTGAACGTTCTGCCTTTTGCCCCCTCTTTCTTTTCTAGGTTTTGTTGTGCTTGGTTTGTGTTTGTTTGGAGGGGGTTTTTAATATATTAAGACCTTTTGCATGAATGGAGATTTTCCTTGTGCTTTAGTATATCAGGAGTTGAAAATATCACCTAAAACTCTTCCCAATATGTTGCGGTTTTTTCCCTTTGTAAGCATTTTCGGTTGTTGCTACAGATACATTATAGAAATAGAAATTACCATTTTTAATCACTGGTGAGAGAGGAAAGATCATGAAGCAGATTCTCGCTTAGCTGTAGCGGGATGTAGTTTAGGGTTGGAACCACATTGCTTAAAAATATCCTTACCTCTCATTCCTACTTACACTTGCCAATAGTTAGCTGGTTCTTATCTAAAGACCAATGAAGCCAGTGGAAACATTGTCCCAGTGGTATTTGGCCCCAAATAAGTTTGTGGACCTGGGCTTTCAGGGTACCAAACCTAGATGAGGAAAACTCATCTGGTTTTGATTTTCTTCAGGTTTCAGAATTTAGATGCTTTTTTTGAAGGCTTGGAGGTAAGAAGGCACATGAGCAACTGTGCTGTAAGCCCACAAGGATCCTGCTGTCTTTGGTAGGGATCCTTGCTCACCTGAAACTAAGAGCTTTACTAGGTCCAGGGAAAATGTGAATGACTCGTGAAAAACTGCACTGAGAAGGCGATAGGCTCATGGCTGTACAAAGCTTCGAAGCAAAATCACAATTTTATTTAAGAAGATGGTGCCTACAGTCGTGGCATAAGCACTTGCAACTGAAAGAGAAAACAGTCCTTTTTGGCTTTCTGTACCTTTTCACCCTGCCTCTCCCCCCTTCATTTTTTACATTAGCAATGATTACTGAGTATTTGATTATCCTCTGTGAGTTTTTCAGGAGAGACAAAACTCACTAATAGGAATTGAAAGCCTCCTGAGACTAACATCCCGAAGAAAACATTGAATATAACAGACTTGAATTACACGTAGGATGATCTTAGGCACTGAATCTTATGAAGTTTATGAAATTACTGTGCAGAGCTTCATAAAGAATCATGAAAAGTGAAAAAAGACCCATAAGTAACAGCCAAGACTAGTTTAATATAAAATGAAGCCCTCACCATTTTGAACCATTTAATTCCTGGCTATGATACACCACCACTGCTTTCTCCCAATAGCTGAAAGTGGACTCCAGGTTCCAAGCATTTTTACTGCCAGGAGGGGCTCATGGTCCTAAGCCAGGCAGAATGGTGGGGTTTATTATGTTTGTACCTAAACTAGATTTTAAACTGGATTTAAAGGGAGCATTCTCAAAGGAAGGACTCGAACAACAGACAGATTGAAGGGAAACACAGTCTAAGTTTTACCTCTATTTTTAATTAATAAAAGAAAGCCCAAAGGCAAGGCGAAATGATTTGGGACATTCAGCCAGCTTGGTGCATTCTGTTAAACGTCTATGCACCTATTCATAGAATGAAATAATTTGGCTGAGATTATTAAGTGAGTACTTTGTGCTCTGAATGGTGGTGAAACTCACTTATTTCCCGAGTTAGCACTGGAATATGCCTCCATTGGGTTTGCCACTAGCTTTTTTTCTCATTCCAAAAAGATGGGTAGTGCAGTTATCCTGACACTTTGGGATACTGACAAGCAATGTCAAATCTCATGATAGCATATAATGACTCTCATTTTCAAACAAGAAAGAGAAATGGTTGTTATTGCAAAATGTTGTTAGATTTTGTATTAAATCTTGCATAGTAACAGTATAATTATAATGTGTCATTTCTGGCTCAGTAATTTGACAATTCAGTTCTTTTTGGGGGGGGCAGATGGCCTATAACATACCATATTTTTATAATTAGTTTATTCTCTGCAAACTCAGTATGTAATTACTCCCTCATTCATTACTAGTTTCTTTGAAATCTTCATTTTCAAGAACTAATAAATCCTCCAACACAAGTGAAGCTTAAATCTCTCTTTGTACTGTTCTCTATCCTCTCTAAGGAACTTATATTTTTAATACTAAACACCCTGGTTATTTCACACTCCAGATTACTTTTAAATACGTCTTCAACGTCACCTTCTGTATAACACTTAGCCACCTTTCTTTTTTACCCCTCTTTCATTCAAAGAATAGTGAACTTATTCCTACCTGAGAAACATGCAATTATAAGATGAGGTTTTGTTGCCAGGATGGTTAGGTACATAAATAAGTAGAGTCTAAAATGCAAAGAGCTATAGGTAGATATATATATGTATGTGCTACATGCCAGTATACAATGTGTGAGCACTGTAGCTCACAGTGCCAGTACAGCAGGCAGCTGTATAATTAAAAAAACTCGTGAATTTTTTTTTGTTAACGTTTGAATCCGTGCTGCAGTACTTTGTTTTAAATTGTCTTAGGTAGTGACATAATCTTCTGATGACAAAGTTTCTTGCCAAATCCAGAGCTTCCTATGTAGTTGCAGGTGCTTCAAACTGTTTCAACCACTCATTTGAGCCCAGCTAAAAACTCTGCTACGAGCTTTACTCCCCAAGAACAGCCCCTTTGTTGCAGTGCTTATCTGGGTACTGCCTGTGGCCTGATGCTCTACTCCAAAGTGGTTCCCATCCTGAAAGCCCAGGCTCAGATTTTCAACTTGCCCTCTGAATAAATTGACTCTTTAAAAAAAAAGCACAAACAAACAAACTACAGGAGAATTCTGGCTTTTTCTACCCCTCTTTCTTTTAGGTAAGGTTGTGTTCTGTCTGTTTTCAGAATAACACAGTTATCTTAGATGTAAACCATATCATGGAGACTGAGATTTTCAAAGCAGCTTAAAGGATTTACAGACATTTTCCATTCAAATTAAGGATCTTTCTTTCAAAATCCTTTTGAGCAGTAAGTCTTGGTGTTTTTCGTAGTTGTTCTTTAACCAGTGCTTCACTTCAGTTGCTTAGAAATTCTTTGTGCTGCCACTTAATGTTTCCCAAAAGGGGGAAGAGGAAAAGGAGTGGAAGAAGGGCAATGCTATGCATTGCATTTGCTGTTTGTAGCGTCTCACTGGCTGAGCAGCGCTGCTCAAAAGTGCTTTAAAATCTTCCCTGCCCCATGTGAAGCTGACTTCAGGTGTTCTCCTGTATCTAAGCACGTGGGAGAGTGAAAAAGGTTCCCAAGATTTAGGGTGGCAGCTTCATCTCCTGCTGACTAATTTAGTTACTGTCATTATCAGCTGTTCTTCTGCCTCTTTCTTAATCCCTTTCCTGCCTGAAATAGGATACTAATTCATGCCACGCTGTGCTACACGGGGCTCCTTGCTGCATCGCACCTGTTGATGTTTATGTGCCAAAGCACATTACGCCAACTGCAATGGCAAGGAAGGTATGACTGCAATCAAGTCTGCAAACAGGACAGGTTCATCTCGGATCCCCCAAGAAGCTGCAGTGAGCTCAGAGCTCACTGCCTTGCTTGGTACCGACGAGCAGTGCTCGCAAACACTGGGACGGGAACCTGCTTAAACATGCCGAAGCCAAGGCGGGGGTGTGTACAAGTTGTTTGCGTGCCTTAGGAGCCAAAGGCCTATCGCTCCTTCTGACTCTTTTAAAACAGTGTGTTTTCTACCCTGTCTCGTAGTCCAAGGCAAGAAATGAGGCATTACTTTTCCACATGAGCCTTGCTTTCTACTCTGCCTGTACAATACAAGCTCCAGAAAACAGATATGTTATAGGGAACTGTCCTCTGCACCGTAACTGATGGCTGTATGGGGAATTTGTTGCAAATGTTCAATTTGTAAGAGATGACTGGTGGGGAGCTGTGTGCCATTAGAAATTCAGAATTTTTTTTAGGTCAGAGTAGCCTTACTGTATTATGTCAGTGGCCTGTTTGGTTCAAAAATGGTGTCTGTGACACTGGCCCATACTAACGGTTGAAAAAGACTTTAGAAACCATTTTGGAAAAACCTGTGCAGAAAAGAAAACATTTCACATTTGCTAGAAATTGTTTGTGCTTATAGAGCTTGAGCCTTGAAGCATCCTAAATTAGTTGAGATGTTTTGGGTTTTTTTCTGATTTTGGCTTTTAGTGTAAGCATTAGCATTTCAATTCTAATGTCTTTAATGTTAATTATGTACGTGTCCAACCTTTTTTAGGATGCTTTATATATATCAAAAGAGATCGCTTTTCATATAATGAATGCGGCTGCAGTAGGTATCTGAGACTAGCTGAAAACTTAGTCAGAACGATTTTGTCTTCCTTTAGTTTCAAAGGGTGTCTTTATTTCCACAGGAGCATACCAGAAGTGGCACACCTACTGATGATATTGTGCCAGCACAGCCCACCCTTGGCAAGTGGACAGGAAAACACCACTACAAAAATAAGAACGTGAGTGTAATTGTTGTGTGCATGGATCCAGTACACAAATACACAAAGCATCTGGAAGGAGTGTGTCCAAAACTGTTCATGCTAAATGGAATGACGGCCATCAGCCAGATTAAACAACTACCAGGGAATTACAAAATTAAAAAAGAAAGAAAGAAAAAAAAAAAAAAGTAGTAGCGATGGGCCTCGTAGCACAGTGTCAGCAGGATTCAGTGCCTCTTCCAGGGCACCACCACCCAAAAACCTCCACCAATGTGTTTCACTTTTTGATATACAAAGAGTCCCCGGAGTAGTCTGTAATCTGGTGGTTTGTCTGGGCAGGTAGTGTTCTGCAGAAGTGAAAGTATAAGCTTCTTATAGAGACCACCTTTTAGATCCTGTTGAGTCACAAATCACTCTTCAGGAGCTACTTTCTTACTCACCGCCTCTTGTAAAGCAGATAGGAAAGGCTCCCAGTGAAATGACCAGGCAGCATATTTGAGACAGGCAAAACTGTTTTAAATTTGCTTAAATGAGAGAAGAGCCTTGATAATGAAGTTATTCCTGCTCCCTTTTGCTGGACTCGAAGTCCCCTGCCTCAACACGAGCTCAGCCCTGCCTGTGACATCCCCGACACTGGTCTGAGCTTTTCTGAAGCATCTGTGCTGCACCTTCACTGCCAGCCCAGGCAGTCCCCTCCAGACAGGAGTTTTACCCCACAGGCAAACTTGACCACCCCTGCTGTAATTTAAAAGGAGGTACCCTTTTGTTTGGTTGCTTAGTGTATCCTGATTAGTGAATACCTACTGCATTAAATGCATGATGGCTGTAATTGTATCCAGGACCTTTAAGAAGCTGTATTTTTATTATGAAACCATTATAAACCCTGCATTAAACCATCATTTTTTTTGCTTTGACATTTCAGTTTCAGACCATTTCCTTCCAAATTGTAAACATGCAGCTCCATGAGCAGTGCAACTAATGAAGCCTGCTTTTCAATAGATTTATATCTCGTTGGTTGGATTCCCTGGTGTCCAGGATGATGTAAGCTTCTTCTCAAGTTTTTATTGCACTTAGGGTTGGCATCTCTCCTTTCTGCCCACCCTCTATGCCTTCCCCTTGTGTATGAACTCTCTCTGTCTAGTAAATGGTGTGTCATGCTGTAGTTTTCCCCTTAGCAAGATCTCTTTCCTCAGTGAAGTTTTCTGTACCTGCAGATTAAGTAGACTTGATTTGGTAGCTTTGCACCTCTCAAATATGGATCAGATCAGTCAATAGGTTCTGAAGTTATTAGGAACAGGTGAACGCACGCAGTGTAACTATAAGAAGCCAGTATAAAAATACAACTTCTTTCCTTTTTCTTCTTTTTTTTTTCTTAGTTCCAAATTGGTTCCACACCCCAAATTTTTCCCTCCCCTATGAAGGTTTGGGGATGCAGTAGCATGCAGTAGCAGTTAAAATGCACGGAACAAGACACCATTTCAATTGTAGGGGAAAATGTACCAGCCTTGGCCCTTCTTGAAAACTGAATTCTGTTATTTATTGATAAAATCCCCTTGACAGTTAATTTGCTTCAGTATTTGGCTTCTTCAGTGCAGTGTAACATAGTGTTGGATATTGGAAGGAGAAAGAGATATAATGGAGGACACTTTCTTTCTCTTACTAAATTGCACATAGGGAGAGGGTTCTTTTAATTTCTTTTTTTTCTTTCACTATGTTCAAGCTTTCTAAAAAGCTGCCAAGTTCATTGTCAGTATCTGTTTTAAAAGCCTTGTGACACACAGACAGCTCCTTAAGTTCCTTTCAAATTAATTGTATTATTGGAAAGTTAGCTTTTCGAGTCTTTTCTAGTATTTTCAGGAAGGAAAAGCTGAAAATCAAGCAGGAATTTGTGTGCTTACTTGTTCTCTGTGCTTTTAACGGTTACTACCAGCTGTGATCACCAGTAAGACAGTGGATTCAGTGAAATTTATTTCAGCAAATATCTCACAAAATACCATATATTATTGAATGGAATTTGTTTCTTTCTGTTCAAAGTTCAGCAGATCAAGATATGTCTCTCATGAGGTCCTTTGCTAAAAAGGACAAAGTGATTTGATGTGTAGCAACCTCTACTAGCAGGGAATTATGGATAACCTATCTATAAAGAAAGCATCATCTTAATTGATATCCATTAGCACCCAACTCAAAGCTTACAGAAGTCAATAGAAAATCTTGCATTAATTTATGTGGGCTTTGTGCCCACAGTCCACTCATGGGCTTTTTCTAAGCAGTCTTATTTATTATTCTAGATGTTCTGTTCCACAGATATGTTCAATCCTTTTCTGAAACCTGCTAAGCTAAATTATATCTACCTGTTCCTTATTCCTTACACATTGCTTAAAAATCACAGTTACAGAATGTTTCTCTATCATCTTTGATCTCTCAAATTGAACCGACAGCCTCTTGGCAATAATCACACTCATGAGATTTCTGATACTTCTAGCTTTTTACATGGATGGGAGAAACTGCAGTTTGCTTTCTTGTCCATCTCTGTAAGGATTTAGCTGAATAACTTTTAGACCAACTCTTGGAGAAAATTCTGTTGGAATTTAGCACAGATGTGTGAAAGGGCTTTTAACTTGTCTGTGTCGGTTTGTTCAACTCATTCAGACATCCCTAACAGTTATAAAATAAATATTGCTTTGTGATCTTCTCAATAAACCTTGACAGCATATTTAGCTTTTGTAGATGATGAGACAAGCCAAAACATGAGGGAGTTGGTATATCTGAAAATGCTACACAATTTGCAGTCTTTGCTGAGAAAAATATCCATATACATATAACCTTCATTGAGGTGCTATATTATCATTGGTGTGACCACTCCTAAGGGAAGGTCTGCTGTCATCTCTGATTCCTGTAAAAATCAAGTGTATGAGCTTTACAACGTCATTTACTCCATCCATATTCATTAACAAATTCTCTAAGAAAAAGAATAGTATTCTTATAATAACAGCACATTGACAAAGAATTGGACTTTTGGGATTCGTTGCAGCACATAACCTGCAATCCATGACCAGGCATTAGATCCAAAGATGGTCTTTACAGCATTTTCTGGAGTAAGCAATAGTACGATACCAAGTATTGTAACCCAGAGAAGTTTTGCTGTCATTCCTTTGTCAAGAGACTATTGCACTGGCTTACAGGACCTGAAAGTTTGTCTAACGCCTTGTGCTAACCAGGTAGTGAGGAAAACATATGGGAAAGTATGGTTAATCCATTTCTAAAGAAATATGGATGAGAGGATAGTATATGCTGCAAGAATCCCTAGTTTGAATAAACCAAAAAGCATTCCAAAACTACATTCTTTAAAATACGTTTTGGGAGAGGAATTTGAAAAGTAGTGTGGCCTAAAAAAGAAGTAAAGCCATGACAGATTGTCAGTTGGGGTAAACTGGCTGAGGGAAATAAAAGTACCCTAATGAGCCATGGATTTTAGCCCATTGTTTTTATTAGCCTTCTTCTGAGACTGGTTTTAAAAAAGGGGAAAAATCTTCTGTAGCACCTGCATGCCTCTCTGCATTGCTCACCACGTGTCTAGGCAAGAAGTCACGTCACCTCCATTCCTAACTTTTTTGATATGGGCTTTTCTGTCTTTCTGCAAGTTTAGACTGCTGTTTGTTCCCCTGGCCCCACAGCAGCATTGGCTTCCTCGCAGCCAGAGCCAGACAAAAGCTGCCACGGAGCAGAGCAGACAGCATATTGAGTAATGGAGCTGCTTGCTTCTGAAGAGCAGGACCTCATCCATAATTCATAGTTGCCTTTTCCTCCATGCCTTCGTCTGCCAGTCCAAACAAGAAGGCGCAACTACCCTGCATCTCCAGCAGCGAACAGCGGTTGGTGACGTTGGCCAATTATTTGCACTGCCCCAAAGGAAACTGGGAAAATCATCTTTGGAAGCACGCAGATTTTGCTTCCTGTCACCAGAAAGGTTACTTTCTTTAGTCTCTGAAGGCTTTGGTGGATCAATTCTTTTGCATGGGAAAACAGATTAGAAACATGCCGTCAGGTACACTGTGCACAAGATAGACAGATGGAGACAGTAGTATCTATCTGCTACAGGGAATTGTCAGAGGGGCACAACTCATCGCACCGGTTCTTAGAGGGCTTAATTTGCTGCTGGTAAATAATCTATTTTTTATTACCTCACATCCCCAGATTGTCAACATTCTCAGCTTTTTGCCACAGCTAATTAGACAGGCAAAAGCCTTATAGCCTAAAGAACAAGTCTGCGCTGAGCACCTGCCAAAATATCTGGCTTTTTTTAAGAACTGGAATGTCAAAGAGTGAAGGGGCTGCAGATCACATTTAAATGCTTTGAGCGTCAATAAGATGATTAGACCCATGAGGCAAACGTTCAGAATTTCTCTTAGACTCACCACTGAGAGAAGGCAAGATAAAACTCTGATAGATAAAAACTACTGTGCAATGGTACCAAAGCTAATTATTCTGCTGAACTCTTGGAGAAATCTTGCAGGGATGTGTTGACATCATGCTCTGCGTGGCCACTTCTGTTCAGGAAAGCAATATTTAATTGCATATTTGAATGAAGTCTCTTTGTGTAAAGTATAGCTTTCGGAAAAGAATTTGTCTGAACCAAAACAAAGGATGACCTCGCTGTTAGCCAGGCATGGCAGATTTGGCAGGGAGCAGGGGCTTTTTATTCTTATTTTATGGTGGGTTTTCTTTGTTTTTCCCATCCATTGTTTTAAAATCCTGTCTTCAAACAATGAATATAAGAGTTTTTCCAAAGAGCTCTGCACCAAGGACAAAAGGCACCAAATGATGCCCCTGTATCAGGCATGTCATGATTAAGGTGTGAATGCAAATAACAGCAAAGGTATCCTTGCAGTCCCTGTGTATCCTCAAGGCATGGACTAGCAGTGTTAACAACTCGGTGTCACCATGTCCCGCTTTCCCAGCGTGACTGCCCAAGGTTGGCTTTCACACAGTGTAGTGACTGCAACGCATGCTGCCTGCAGCACCTTGTGGTTTCCCCCACTGAAGGAACAACTTGTTCTTCAAGACCAGGAGAAGCTATAGCCTATCTATGTATCTATAAAACTGATGAGTTATACAGTATTCATATATTTGGAGGAAGAGATGATGGTAGAGATACTGGGGAGTGAAAATGGCTGCCAGCTTCTCCATATCTGAATGGTAATTTAGCTTAGTGGGACTGTCACTATTTAAATAGAGTGGTGCAATCAAGCTATTGACTACCTTTGACTTTGCATGGTTACGAGCTCTAGCACCTATTTGTGCCTTTGGAAGTCATCCCAGAAGTTGCTGGCTTGTGATTTCTCATCAGGGACCCTGCTCTCTCAGTTAAAGTGAATAACCTGATTTTCCTTATATTAACTTCTAATGCAATAACTTTTGGGACTTTCATGTTTCTGATATTGCAGAGGTGGAGATGGAATGGAGTTCAAGCAAGGAAAGCTGAGATATATCATCTGCCCACACTGAAGTATAAGCATTCACCAGCTAATGCCATATATTGTTCAATGACGTTGATGTTGCTGGAAAAAAACTCCAGGACTGAAAGTAGTAAGGATAAAAAATTGGCAGACTGTGTGGTTTCTTTTCCTGATTGAATACAAGGTGATAAATTTCTTTTTGTTCCATTTATAGGCATAGTCTTGTTTTATATTGATATACTGCTCTTTAAAAAAAAAATTCAACTCCAAATAATTTAGTGATACAAGAGAACCCACTCCACTCGTGTTGATGGCTTTCCCAGTAGCAAAATTTAAGGTAGCTCTTTCTTATTGTCCTCAACACTGAAGATGTTCTCTCTGCTATGTAACTTCAATAATTTCTATCTACAGAGATTTGATGTATGAAATAACTCTGCTTCAAGCTCAATCTCCAATGCAAGACCACCATATTGTTCACAGAGGAATCGCTTTTGCAGAGCTTAGCGTTATATCACCCAGACTATGTATAGGGAAGGATTTTTGACCATATATGTACAGATGATGTTTTATGGTAACCCTATTCTTCTGCCACTACATAAGAGTCTTTCACACAGTATGTAATTTGGTTACTACCAGGCATTACAGGCTATCTAAACAGTTTGTTCCATAGACGGACTACAAAATGTGCTATTGAGGAGGGGGGGGATTAGGAGAGCAGCTGGGTGGGTGTCTGGCAACTGGCCAAGGTCAGCCCAGCACGCATGGGTAACTGTCTGCATGGCCATGACTGAGAAGTAAAGTCGAAATGCTGAAATTTTTCTTTCATTTTCCTAAGTTTAAAGTGGAATCATATTTAGTGCTTTTAGTTATTGTTGTTTACCTGAATTTTCAAAATTCAAGTTCTCTATTTTCCCCCTTTCTATTGCAAGGAAATGAGTGAATTCTTGTCATTGTTCCTTTCTATTTGAGATACTTTGTCGTATTTTCTCTCCTAGGCTGAAATGTCAGTTAGAAAGTGGCAGAGCTCTCCAGCCATGGTCTGGTTTTGCTGTTTGAAGTATATAGTTCCGCTGAGAAAGCCGTGAAGATTCCCAAAGCAATGATGTAAAGTGAAGGTGAGCAGTGAACAGGCTAAACTAAAATTGGACATTGTATTGTATGCCCATAGCAGAAAAAGGAAGTTAAAATTACAAAAACAAAAGACATTGTGGCCACTCTCAACTTGCATTTTTCTTAGCTCTGGTTTTAAAAGTCTGGCTAATACCTTTCTTCATTAGGACAATATTGAGTCAGGCATAGTATGTCATGCACAAGTGTCAGCCTTTCCTTTGAGAAGTACATCATCCACATGGGCAGTTACAGCAAAGGGTGGGGAAAAAATTAGTGGAAACTGAGGCAAGGAGCTGAAGTGGTCTTGCTCTCACTCTCTCTCTTTCACACATGCACACATATACATGCCCACACAAACACCCCCCATGTACGCAGATGGTCTTTCATCCTTCCTGGTGTCTTTTCCATAGACTGCTCTGTCAGCCTTTTTTTTTTTAATTAATTAAACATTTCACCTATCCAGTGAGAGTTTCTAAGGCTAACCGTGGCTTGTTGTGCGATTGACACTGTGCTGCACGGCTTCCTCGCCGGTGCTGATATTTTGGCAGAGGGGTTGCAGTGCTGCCGGGGTGCTTGGATAAAGAGCTCAGCTGTGGGGCTGTGTTCAGATTACACACAGTGAGCCAAAGCAAGAATTTATACAGTAGTCTCTGATGCACTTCCACCTTTCCTGGCAGTCAGGTTAAGCCATCTCAGAAATCCCAGCCTTGGCAGGGAAATCAGTTTTCTGGTTCCCCCAGCCTAGAAATGTGTTCCCTCTCTGCCAAGACTTGAGAGAAATGCATCCATAATCCACTGCTCCTGTTTATAGGAGCAAAGCTTGCTTTACTTTGCTGGAATTTAAATAAAGGTATGCGCACATCCCTGATGAATTTTTTCCACCTGTATTTTTATCCATAATAGACCGTCTCTATAGAACAGTGACTGATCAATTGTTTAGGGGTTGTTTGTTTTCAAGGCAACGCGTGGTTGAGTCTCGATTCTTTCCTGTGACAGAGCATGCTGTTATCAATATGTTACATTCTTTTCACTGGAAACACAGCTTCCAGAAGGCATGTAAAATAAATGGGGTCTGTTTTAATTCAAGCAACAGTTCAGAAACATGTCTGGTAAACCAACTTCCAAAGCCTCTTCCCCTTTGGAACCAGCCAGTGCAAGACCTGCACTTGCAAGGTTTGAGTTTGTTTATCTTTTTCTAATTAACAGGAGTTAGTCTTTCAAAGTATCTGCAGCAAGTGAAAGCCAAGAGGCTGGAACGAGTGTTCTCTGTGGTCTCAAAAGAAATGCATTTGCTTTTCAAGGGGAATAGTGAGATTAGAAAGAGGCCTGACTTGGCCTGTCAGGTCTCCAAAGCAAAATCCATGCTGCAGTGTCTGTGCACTGATGAGGCCAAGAAAGAAACGCTCACAGAAATGTGTGAGAACAGTGTGCTTCCTCTCCTTTGAGTTTAGCAGATGCGATGCTGATGAGAGGTACCTGAATGACAGAGCAGATAGAGGCAAGGGCTCAGCCCAACAGAGGTGTTACCATCAGAGCTGCCAGTACCACCCCAGAGCAGCAGTGAGGACACGTGCAGGGCTGGAAAAGCAGCTCAGACTCCAGCATCCCGGCAGAGTGTGTCAAAAAGTTGTGTCCTGCCATGGACCGGAGATGCAACCTCTGGCCACACTCTCCCTATCTCCTTTTCCCCTTCCACATTTACTTTATTTGCTTTATCTAGACATAGAGACGAAGACTAGCCCTCGCTCGGTTTCTACCCTTCCTATTGCAGAGGGGTTTCTGTCTCATTTAGTGACTTTAGCAGTGCTGAAGTTCAATGAGGAGGAGCGGGGACTCGGCTGGAAATACCAGTGTGCCTGCCAAACTGTCACCCGAGGTGTTTTTAGATGAGGATGTCTGCAGAAATTACACTGAAGCTTGGCATCACCAGGCAAAGCTACTCTCTTACATCTATTGCTGACTAATACAGACAGCATAGTCTGTCGCCCCATTAAGAAGCAGCAGCTATACTGAAAAAAGAGTGGAATTCTTTAGGAGCGACTTTTATTACCAGAAGAGAAACATCTCTCACATAAAGAATCAGTCCGTTGCTGCAAACTTAACTAATTTTCCTGATATTTCCCCATCCATTTCACTCTGAAATGGTGCTTCTCCTGCCAGCAGGTGCTGATGGCAGGGACTGATGCCATTGCCACGGAGGTACCTGCGCCGTGCCGTAGGCGAGCATCACAGCGCAGCCCCTCCGGTGGGTCTGTCTGTATGGTTGGTGCCCGCAGGGCTGCCGTACACATGGGATAGCTGGCGTGCAGGCACCCGGTCCTGTCTGCCACTGCGGCTCAGCACATGAAAGGACCCCTCCACGCACCGAGCAGCAGTGGCAGGCGGGACCGGGTGCCCCCCATCAGTCCGAGTCTCGAGGCCGATCGCTCCAGCTGTGCAAGTAGCTGAAGTTATTCATGAGCATTGCTGAGCTCCTGCTGTTGTTGGACTGCTGATACTCAGTTCACCTTGGAAAGGGGATTTTGAATAAATGCCATTGTTCACCTCTGTGTTTAATGTCTCGCAGAAGTTTTTAGTGGGGAGTTTTTTGTTGGTTTATGTGTAAGGAGAGGGGGTTCCCCCCCTGCCCATACACAAGCTCAGCTTGGGATCTCAATGTCAAGCTGTGCTCTTTCTAGCTCACACTTCATTACCAATAATAATACAAGTTTTCTGAACGAGAGAAATCTTGAAGCTTTAGCATTTTTACCGTGCAAATGTAAGGATCATCGTGTCAGTTGTTCTTGCAGACTTAAATCATCCTTGCCTGTGTGGTAGCCTACTTCAGTGGCACTAACACAGCTGAGAAAAAAACAAGCATGAGCCTTTCCTACAGTTATAATTTCAAGGGCATCGTCTCATCCAGTTCCAGTTTTATGTGTCCCTAACAGTGAGATTTTTCACACCAAAAATGACCTCTTCACAGATCATCCTACACGCTTCTAGCTTCTTCCTATGCAAGTTTTTCCTGGTAGTCAATCTGTATTTTACTGTTCTGTTTTGTGGGTTTTTTCTTTCTACTTTATCCTTTTGTTCTTAGTTTCTGAATTCACAGATTTCCTCCGAGCAACTGTCTGGGGCAAAAATACATCTGTTGTCCCTCTTAGCTCTTACAGCTGAGAAACCTTCCAATAACAGAATTGCTATGCTTCTGCTCCAGAGGTTTTTGGAGGATCGCTGCAGGGATGGCTGCTCCCATTTGCTGAGGCTATCATAGGAAATGCCTGGTCCTCTACATACTCTCTCTTACTATGCATTGCAGTTGAAGCTGCTTTTATTGTCAGATTTTAAAAAGCAGGGAAAGTTTGCTGGTTGCAGGGGGGAGCGTTGCCTGCTTGTTTGTTTGGGGGATGTTTAAAGTTTGTTTGAACACAGTGATTGGTAAGAACAGGATTACTGTAGATCAAATAAAACCTTGAGGGGTTTGGAGATTCTTTTTTCTTTATTCTTAAGAATATATTAGCCTTCAGTTCACAAATAAATCACAAATTCCAGAAAATCTGAATCTCTTGCTTGAGCCTCTAACAGGGTATAAATAAACGTGTACTCTGTTGTAGCATGTTTGGGGAGTTAGAGAGATGTTTTCGTTTTGCTAACCCTGATGTCTGTGTTTGATTCTGTATATACCTTAGCATATCCTGAAATGTGTTTCATTATTTTGGGGAATGTCAGCACTTTTTTAAAAATTAAATATCTCACTCATACCACCTATTTTAATTTCAGTAATATTCCACCCAAGGGATGTTAAGCTATGTCACGGCTTTGTGCCCAGTAACAGCATTTCAGGTATTTGTTTGCTGCAAGGCAGTACAGTAAATTTCTTGCAGTATCTGACTGGCTTGTAGAGTCCAGTATCGCTGATTTTCCGTGTAGGCAGAATAGAATAAAGGTATCCCCCCCTATTAATGCAGATATTTATATTTAGACCTGAGTTTCCTAGTCTTGCTTTGCTTATGCATTGCCTTCAGCACTGCTGGCAGCAGCAGTATGAATGCATTAACTAAAGGGAATACTCAGCTCTCCAGATATCGTTCGTATTCTCAGTGACTAATGATTTTGGTGACAGGACTAAAGAAGCCTAACTATTACAAAGTACTGGGAACCAAGTCTTTGGAAATCTTTTAAGTACTTTTTAGCTGGACTCTAAAAAATGTCTTACCACTTCTTCCAAATGCTGGGAATTTTACAGTCTGGTTTTCTATAGAAATGCTTACTTAATTTCTACAGATGACTTAGTCTGTGAGTGTGGTTTTCTTTCACTAGAAATTTCTGAGCCTATTGAGAGACTTCAACTCAGTCTATCACAGGTTAGAAGTCCTAAAAGAAAAAGATAATTGAATTCCTGCATGTTTTCATGAAAACAGTCAGATACAAGAGACTAGTGTTTGAGCATTCCCAGTAACAGTCCTAATAATTTTGAACTCTGCTTCAGCATGGACTTAATGATCCCCTCATATCTTCCCCAGCCTAATGAATTTTATGACAGCTAAAAAATCTTAGTATAACTTAGTTGTGAGGTTTTTTTAAAAAAGTCATCCAAGAGACACCGACAAATAACAAGCAGGACATCTCCATTTCTTTTGCTGATCAAACAGATCATCTTTCTTTTGGAGTGCCCAGGGAATTTGGATCCACACTGAGCTGATGAAAAGCAGTCTTTAGCACAGCTCTCACATGTTCATCATACTCTTTCAAACAGACCTCTGATTCCACCTCTTAAGTCACTTTGGTTAAATTTGTCTTTCGGAATTAATCTTAAACCCAAATGGTAATTTTTCTGGTTGCTGAGATAGCCTATCTATTTTTTTTCTTAAAAAAAAGTGCATCCCAAAAGGTTAGATGGAATGAGAGAAATGCTCAAATAAGTCAAAGATGCCATTTTGGGACTAAACTATTCTCAGCATTTAAGAGGAGAAAATAACTTATTTAATAGATCTATCATCTGTGTTTGTTAGTAAAAGAAATTCACACTAAGGCATTTACAGGATTGTGGCTTTAAACTGTACATTCCTTGTGGCTTTTTGGTTTTGTCTTTAGTCCTCAGCAACGATGCTCATGGCACTTGAAATGGCCCTGGAAAAGCAAGAGTTAGGAGAGCCTGCTCGGTACTTCCAGGTGCTCGGTTTGCCAGTGGTACGTTAGCAAATGTGAACCCCATCCAAAATGACTGACACTCATAGCCCACACTGCACATGTATTGACTTTTTTGCAAGACAGATGAGGGTATATGTACAACATTTGTCACTGCTGAGATAAAAATATGTTAATCTTTAAGCAAGGGGTTTCTTTAACCAAAGTTGTCTGTAATACTTAATCAAACGTCACACAAGATAGCTGGAAATACTCCTGTTGTTGTCATTGCTAATGAATCTTTCTGCACTGTCTCGTTGTTTACGACTGCTTAAAATCAACTATTGTCTTCATATAGTCTGAGACTCTTGATGTTAAGCATATGAAGAAAATCGCCAGATCTTGAAACTGAAATCATATTTAGCATGAATGCTATTTGCAACCCAACTAGCAAAGCTGGGAAATACTTGCCTTGCTGCCCAGCCTGAGTGAAGCTCTAACAGCCACCAGATACCAGCTGTGCTGAGAAAGAAATTAGATTCTTTAGAATTCAGACTGGAAATCATCTGAGGACAAGAACGTGTGAATTTGCTTCACTTTATGCATGTTACCTGCAGTCAGCCGGTCTCTGAGGAGCTATAACTCATAGCTAAGTGTTTGCAATATTGTAATACAAATACCAGGCGCAGCTGTACCAGCGCGATGGCCTTTCCCGCACAGCATGGCCTGTTGCAGCAGGGCAGGTGTGGACGCCGTACTGTTATGCACGGAGCTGGGAGGCCTTGGGCTCATGCAGCGGTTTTCATGCTTGGCTGGGGCTGCCCCGTGAGGCCCCACGCCACAGTCCCAAAGGAAGGCAAGGAGCATCCTCACAAGTGAGACAGCCCAGCAGTCCGAACACCCTGCACGGAGCAGGCTGTGAGAAGGTGTGGAGGAGGAGGGACGTGGGTAGCACCAGTGTGCCTTACTTTCTTGGCCACGCACAACTGTGAAAGGAGTTTTGAGGTTCAGCTGTTGCCAGGGGTTTTACTTAATGGGTAGTTACTGGTTACTTTTTGCCGAGTTTCTAGCTGAAGGCTTGGGATGTTTGAGCTTCACGGGATTTTGTGATTGCTCAACCCTGCCAAGCCCTTTTCCCTATGAACTAGACCTAGAAGAAGTGATACTTCTTCTGATTGGGGCAGCAAATGGCAAACATGAAAGCTGCTAGGAAAATCCTCCCTACCAAAAAAAGCTTATGAAGTTTGGGTTTGGGGTGCTTTATTATTTTTCTGTTGTTTGGTTTTGGTTTATTTTTTTTCCCTGCAAGGAATAATCAAGGGATTGTGGGATTGCTCCCAAATCTGAAATCAATTTTGCGTATCTCTGCTCCTCAGCTTCCCCCCCCCCCCCTTCTGGGCAACTTTAGAAGGACAATGAACATCATAGAGAATTGGAAGGAATGGGTAATTTGTTATAGGTGACTGAAATATGTGAGGAACATTAGATGTACTTAGTAGACAAAGGTCAGAATTAACATTTAGGTATCTGAACACATACATTTAGAGGAAATGGTGTGTTAAACCTGAACCTCTATTAGCAATGATCACAAAATTCAAATAAAACATTTTCGTATTAGGAAACAGGATTTTCTCACCAATTTTTTGCATGCTGGAAGTTCTGGTACCCCCATCTATTTGAGATAATCTTCAGAGAGAACCCTATTTCTGAAAACGCCAGTCCCAGATAAGCATCCAAACTCAAGTGCTTTACTGAACTGATTTTCAAACACTAGGTCTGAAGCCTTTTATTTTTACCCTGTGTGCAGACCCTGAATCCCTGAAACATTTGTGATTCACTTAGAATTAATTAATCTTGTCTCCCTCCACGCTGTTATTTTCTCAATAGCTTTATTCCCACCCCACCCCCGCCACCCCCCCAAATAAACATAAACTGTACTGTATAAAAGGTAGTCACTCTGGCTGGCACAAAACACTCAGAGAGCTTCATTTTGGTGTGAGGCTGTCGCTGACCAGGGCAGCCTTTCAGTGTGCTGACCCTAATCCTACAATCCCCTCAAAAATACATCTAAACCTGCCTGTCTGATTTCCATCAAAGATTGGGATTCTCAGGTCTGGTTTCTTGGGTTTATTTATTTTGTTCCAGTTCAGCTTTTCAGCTCATCACAAACACATTTACAAATACCTTGAATTATGCATTTCCCATGGGATGAAGAATCTTTAGTCTAAACCCTTTGTATTTTCTTTTCTTATAACTTATTCTGGTACTATTTCTCACCAAATGGAAGGTAGCTGTAAAAGCTAATTTAACACAGTACCGTGATACAGTCAATGGTTTCTGGAGAAAGGAAGGTAGGAGTTGCAATGCTGGGGGGTTTGGTGGTTGAGGGGTTGCAATACAATGAGACTTCTATTTTCCTCTGCAATAAACCGTAAAGCCCACAATGTATAACCTGCCAGGAATGAATTACCTAATAATTATGTAGAAGTGATCCATGATTTGTAGGCGCCACCATCTGGGCATAACGTCTGTTTGCAACTGGAATAAATGGAATCGCACAAGAGATTACAAACTTTTTCAAGCCTAGCCAAACCTGAAAATTGTTCCTACTAATAAAATAGCGTTTTTCTCTAAATAAATATGTGTGTGCGTACCCCCCCAACACACACACTCAGTCTATGAGCGTTTAGAGATGATAAATGCTAGGTAGTAAAGATGGATTAATCTTTTTAAAGATTTAATTACGTCCTACACGCTAAATCAAGATGGAATTTCTAATCTATCAGCATGTCCTACCCTACTCCAAGCATGCTGGTCTGCACCGTAGCCAGCTAATCTGTGAGACATAACCCCCCCGGCTCCAGGCAGTGTGGGCGCAAATGCCCACGCATGGCCATGAGACCTTCCTAGACTGTTGATTCATCTTCTAGCCTTGTGGGTACTGTGCTCACTGGCTTTATCACCATTATCTGTTGGAGAATGAAACAGGGTTAAGTGGAAACCCAGACCATCACTACATGCTCAGGAGTTTCAGTCATTTAGCTGATGATGAGGAAGGGAAGACCATCCTTTCGTGGTCAAAAAGTGACCCTTTGTGCAGCCAGTGCAAAAAAAAGCCTTTGCTCCCAGTGCCGCTGCTTTTTCCTGGGACAGGAGCAGAGGTTGAACTTGTGTGACTTCAGGCACAGCAGCCAGGCCAGGTTTCAGCAATTTCCTTCCAAGATAAAATCCTTCTGAGATAAAGTCTCTTCCACAATGAACTGAAAAGATCAGGTTTGGTTTGCCTTTCTTTTTTTAAACTTTTCAGTGCTTTTGTGGGAATTCCCTCTGGCAGAAGAGCTCCAGGGCACTGGTGTTTCACAGTAGTTTCCACAGTTGTGACAAGAACAAGGCAACGGACAGTACAACCCCAAAGGTAAAATCCTGGCAGTTTTGAAGTTGATAGGACCTCCTAATGCCTCTGCTCTAGATGTATTGCCCCTGCAGAGTAATCCAAATGAATAAAATAGCTAATGAAATATAAGAAAAACATTGGATTTTTAAATGAGAATCACTCTGAAAACAGCAGAATCGGTATGCTGGGAAAAAGCAGATCATACACACATGTTGTTGCTGTTCCTTCCCTCCTGCTTTCTTTTCTAAAATTCCTATCGGTCCCATGAGGAGCAGGAGAATAAACCTGTTGTCAGTTTTATTGCAGAGCTGGCTGCCTAAACTGATGTCTTACTGCAACATGGTTATAAAAAGGAAAAAAGAAAAACTGCTAAAAAGCCTTGCTGATGTAAATGATATTCCTGTTGGAAGACTCTCCAGGAAAGGGCCTCTAAAACAGGAGAAGCCTAATACATACAGCAGTATTTTCAAAACACCGACTTAAAAATTTAAAGCCCTATGGCTTTTTTTTCACTGCTGTAAGCTGTAAGGATTGCTGCCAGGGCTCTATTCTGAAAAGGATGGAAAGAACAGACCAATATACAGCAAAACAGAGTGGTCTGGTGGTGATATTAATTTAAAATCAACCTGGAAGACAAATAATTTTCCGTATTTTGGAATACAGCCTGACCTAAAATTATCACTCACGTGTTCACTATAGCTTCAGGAAATTACCATCACTGACGCCCCTGATTTTTAGCATCCAACGTATGATGCGCTTTCTTCTCTTTTTCTTTCACTAAGGGAGGCGTTGTGATTATACAATTCCTTGTGTCATTCTGATGAGGCTGATTGTTGATACGAGTTGTCCCAAGGTCTGGCATGGTTGCTCAGTTGTAGGCTGTGTGTGCTCTCTTCCCAGTAAGCACTGCATTCCTTCCCAAAGTGAAGTTTGTCATGTTGTATTTGAAAATGTCAATACGCTTGGAAATCTCATTAAAATCTTAAGGTTGTCTTGGGTTTGCATAATTAGGATGGAAATCTCATGAGAATATTTTTCCCTATGACGCTGCTTATATTTCTTGCTTATAACCAGGCAGAGAGCAATACCACTACAAAGCTCACTGAAGTCATGTACATTAAAATGAAAAATAACCAGAGAAAGGTACTGATTTCTGAATATCCAGAGTTCAGTTCGGGTTATTTTGAGACCAACATACCGAACTGTTCATTTGTTACATTCATTCCAACTGGCCTTTCATTGACGAGAAACCAGGCTTCCCAGAAGAGAGTTCGAGGGGTAAGTCATGGTCTCTCGTAGCCCTTAGTGCCACCTGTGAGCCAGAACTACTGCGTCTGTCCAGTACCAGCTCTTGCCCAGTCTTCATTGCCAGTGCCTCCTTCAAAGGGGATTTAATTACTGACTTTCACTAGACTCTGCTTGAAATTTTAGGAAAAAAAAATGTGTAAGGATCCATTTGACCTTTCTTCTGAAAAGTAGTGATGTGAAATGAATATTTGTTGGAGTATTGATCTGTGCTTGTTCTTAAATACACTGCAGCCTTATTAAATGCCTTTGGTCCATCCCTCAGCTGGTGTAAATTACCACGGCTCAGTGAAGCTAAGCAGATTTACATCATCTGAAGACACAGTCCTTGGCATGTTGTAGCAGCCTGCTTTTTAAGAACGTGGCAGTTAGTGTGCCATTTATAGCATTTAGAGCACATCTTATACGGCACATGCAAATCCACAACTGGACTGTTCTGATCACCAGGTAATTCTTGGTGAAGAAGGACAAGCGCCCTTGCTTTTTGTGATGGTTTCTGTCCTGTTTTGTGTGTTGCTTTGCTCAGCTAATGTGAAATAGTACAGCAAGAGTGAATTTTGGGGACCCTGCTCACCCAACAGCCCTCGTGCCACTGGTCAGGAAGACTGCCTGTGCTGCCCTTGTGCCTGCTGCTCCTCACCCGTGAGCCAACTCCATTTCCAAAGTTATTCAGTGTGCAAGTGCTCTCACTTTTATAGGCATTTTATGACTCTTATGTTTGGAACATATAATTTTAATGGGTGGAAACCAAATTAACTCTAAACCCCACTTGACCAGTGCTTCTTGTGAAGACAGTGGAAATTCTGTTTGCTGCATTCCTGGCTCTCCAAACCATGCTAACCTTTTAGCCTCTAATACTTGCTATGTGCAATGGGAGTCCAGAAATTAGTGCCATTTAATTCTGCTTTGCTACAACATGCTATTTCACAACAGATTTGATTTTCATAAAGTGAGGAACTTAACTAAAAAAACTGTAATACTCTCTCCACAACACCAGCACACATGCACACTGATGGACTGAGGACTTATCTCTATTAGCAAGCTACTAATTGTGAAGTCTTGCAGTATAACAGGGATTGTGCTGGGTTATAGAAATTCTAAATAAGACACAAATGTAGACAGACTTTGAATTTTAAGAAACCTTTGTCCATATTTTGGATGTATTCCTCTGCCATTTGAGATAGTCAAAAGGAGTTGGAAATAATTGATCCAACATAAATCTCATACTTCAGATACCTGCCCTATTCCTGCATAACTGATCTCTTCTTCCAGTCCTGCTGAATATGTCTACACTGTATGTATTGCTGGATATGCTTTTACCTCTTCCAAAAGTTTTCTGTTAACTAGTTGTAATACAAGGAAGAAAATGCATTTAAATGTTATATTGATTTGCTCACAAGGTACTGCAATTGTGAGATAACTATATGTTGGTAAACACTATTTGGCATCTCTAAAGCGAAAAATAGATTAAAATTAGAAAAGACCATAAAAGCGTCCTGAAGACTATTCCTGTATCTGTTGGAAAGGCTTGGAATGCACAGTTATTTCAATAAAAAGATGTGTGGGAAAGGAGGGGGGGTCATGCTTCAGGTCTCCAAACATTGTAACGCTTTTATTGCCATCATATTATGCATCCCTCTGTAGCTTTTCCTCTCTCAGATAATTTTTCTTTCCTGCCTATATTTGAATATTCCCTATTTCTTTTTAGGTGCGTTAATTTTACCCATAATTCAGTTTGTTTATAAGACAAAATAGCACATTTTGTAGGTGGTCAAGGCTCGTGATTTCATAATGCAAATGATGCATCACTGCTAACAGGCTCCTTTTTTTAATGATTCTTGCTATACAGGTGTGAACATATGTGAAGATGCACTACTATGTGGACTTCCAGCACCTGTGGCCTGATGGTTACTCCTCACTTAATGCCAAGATGTGATACTAGTTACGTGCCTGTGTCCCCATGGTATGTATCAGCAATGTAGTCTTGCTGTCATTTGGGAGGGTACTGGAGTGATACAGGGCAGTTTGGGTTCTTTAGCTCCCATCACAGGATGTCATCTTTTTAGCTCTGATGTAATATTCAGCTGTGAAGCAGTGGCTATGACACACACATACCACTTCCAGGAAAGTGAGTGGAAATTGTACATGTAGCCATGGACAGCATTTGGTGAGATGAATGCACAGGAAAATCACCAATCAAAGGATTTGCAGCAGGAATGCCAAGGTGCTGTTGTACTTTCATTATTGGTGGCAGTTTGCAGGTTTAGGGTTGTTTGTTTTTTAAACCAAGTTTAATTTTTCGTACAGACACTGCCACCCTCTCCTGAGCAAGCAAGTAGCAAGATTTCCAGTTCTGCTCTTCAGTTCCGTTTAAATGAGCTGAGCCAAGCACTCAGACCTTGGTGCAAATGTTACATCCCATTAAGTCAGACAGCTGTAAAGGCAAGTCTGAGTTTTAAGGTCTTTCCAGAACTGAGGACTCCTTGTAGCTAATCCTTCAGTCCTTGTCCCCTCTTCACCCTTCTTAGGATTATTTCTCACTTGAAACTTTCAGTTCCTTTCACATGAATCAAGCTTTGGGTCTCCAGTGTTGCATACAAACAGCTCCCAGGCAACTGGGTAATCCCCATCGGCACCAGTAAGGGAAGCTTATAAGAGGAAAGTTTCAGGGGAGGATTAAGTGCTTGATCTGGAGATCATACAGAGAGAATGAAAGTGGAATTTCATGGCATTGTTTTACAGAATTGCTTTTTTTTGCTAACATTGTGCTTTAGTTAGCACAGCTAGGAATATATGCTGACACTGCAGAACTGAATTTTGAATTTTTCCAAACTTCTTTACTGACCAGGAGTCTTAAAGGGTTTTGAGAACTACAAAGGAACGTCTGGGTAACAGAATTCATTGAACAGAAGTCTGCTAGGGCCTCTCCAGGGCTACCCGCACCCTGCTTGGTTTCCTATTATAGATTATTTTAGAGTGGGTTTTGGCATCCATTCGATACTGTCAGATCTTCCAGCAAAGACCATCTCTTCAGATCTCAGTCACTGTGTTTGTTATCATTATTTTTCTGTACACGTCCATCATTCACAGGTTATGATTTTAACTGCATTGGAGTGCAGACTCTGTGGTGTCTTTTACCCAAAACACTCTTTTATATTACATACCTTTGACTCAGGTACTCGTCCCATAAAGAGTTACCCTTATCTTAATCTCCTCTATTCTACTATGCAGCAATAGAAACCAGCACAACTTGAACTTTCTCATGTGTAATCTTGCATCTAGAGTGTGCTTGTTATCCTTTCCAATTTTCAATATTTACTGTGCCAGCTGTTTATTAGAAATATCTCTCATCTTTCTAGAAATTGCTAGCATTGGTATCTTGAAAGGTACTGTATCTATGATTAAATTTCTATCGTGGTGCTTAAGGGAAAAGTCTACTGCTGATCTCTTGCCAGTTGTCTTTGTAGCATTTTCAAGCTATTGATCAACAAGGTTGGGAATGTCTCAGTTCAAGTTGGTATTATATTTTCTGGTGTCCTCTTTAATCTTTTGATTCAGATTTCCAAAATCTTGTCTTATTAAACCATTCTCTCAAATTAGTGTCTCTCTTCATGGCATGTCTCTAATAAAGAAATTTGAATATTTTATTCCAAGGATCATTTACTTCAAATACTTCACCTTTGTGCCTCCCGTTTTCTATGACCTGTACTAAACCCTTGACTGACATATCTAACAACCTGACTGTGGGTTTGGAAACATTGGTACAAACCAAGATTTGCTGCTAAACTCAACTGCATGTTGCCACTGTGCCATTGCCACTGTGACAGCAGCTAAGGTACTGTGAGATGAAAACTGAGCTTTTTGCTCCCGGCTGTTGTGCTAAGGAACAACTTCAGTACCACTTTGGTGTCATAAACTGCAGAGCAAAGACAATATGCAATGCAGCATTTGTAAGAGCAAGTGGATGCTTTAACAGTCTCAACTTAAGTCTTAGGTTTAAAATACACAGATAAGAGTCCTAGAATGGACAAGTCTATTCTTCACCCTTTTGTTCTTAATAAAGAGAATTCCATGCAGCTGCAGGTCTTTCATGCCTGACTGGAAAACAAAGGCCTGTCTGTTCTGCATATGGAATTTAAGTTCTCTTCCTGCATAAAAGCAGTCTCATGTTAAACCTGGTACGTTTGGTCAAAATGCCATGTTTCTCAGTTTTGTTGGACACTACACACCCCCCTTTTATGAGTGTGCTGTCTTCCACACAGCCTTTGGAGTTGGCTTCTGTGTATCTTATACTGCTGCAACAGTGGTAACATTCATATAGGAAATCAGGAATATTTTCCTTGGGAAATGTCTAAGGCCTATGATGCCTAAACTCACACGCGTAAGAGGAGAGTGGCATGATCCTTCAGATTTATAGTCAGCAGTGTGCTTGCACACAATAGCTCTATTCTCAGAAGGCCACAGCTAACATTAAGCCACTCCACACGGGGTGGGTGTTTTTTTGCTTATCAGGGATGATTTTAAAAGCATCCTCAAAACTGAACAAGTTCAAATAGTCTCCTACATGTTGTCCATCATTAAGAGATTCAGACCAATAATCTGAAAAGAGCTAATTAGAACTTTTCTGGTGTATTGTGGTTTTAGTGATTACCCTGGTAGAAAATTTTCCTAATGCCATTTGTCTACCCGCAAATGTAGACAACCCTCACCTTCTCCAGCTGCTCCTGACCAACAAAGCTTTATATGTTTTCAACTTAAAACGTCCTTAATGTCCTTATCCTTAAAAGCATAAACTATCAATCTAAGGGCTTGTTAGCCTCAATTCCACTTCTGTTTGGTGTGATTATACCAATGAAACTGGTCGCTTCAGGTTCTAAGAGACGTATCAACATGAAGTTTGTTGCAAACTCCTGCTTTCCTATTTTTTCTGAAAAAAAAATCATCTGTGCAAGATCCCCCTTCCTTGGTACACATTAGGCCTTCTCTGACTCCTCCGCTGCCAGCTTAAGAGAGGGCAGCATTGCACTGCCGCAGCTGAGCTTCCCCTAAAGAAGATCTAGGAATATGTGTAGTCCATGCAGATAAATAGAAAGAACCCAAGTCCTTCCAGTCTTGGCACGTTGTGCTGCTGGGCCTGCAATGGAAACTTTTGCAAGGTTGTGAGTATAGAGTTTAATACCATCATTGGCAAGCAACTTAGCATAGTGCTGTCCCTGACAGCTTCGATTTAAGTTCATGTCCAATGACAATGAACAAGGTACAAGACTCCTTCCCAGGGGATCACCAGCTGTGGTGGGGGCAGCAACTTCAGAGAGCAGCAGGATGGTTTCCCTGGGACCCAAGAGCACCCAGAACTGATGAAGATCATGTTAGAGGGAAACTTCAGTCCTTTCCTTGTGCACATAAACTACTCTGTAGTGTTGTCTTCAAGACAGTCCTCTGTGTGTGTGCATGCATGTGTGCATGTGCTAGCGTCCTGCTTGTGTGAAGCTAGTATCATACTAGATGTATGGAGAAAGCGTACCACCTTACCTCTTAAAGGAAATTTAGTTACGCATCTATTTCACAGGGAAAGAGGAAAGCAAGACCACAATCTACCAAAAAGAAAAGATATATGTAAGTGACTAGGTCAATATATGAAGCCTGTAAAGACTTTTTTTGATTTTTTCATAAAACTGAAATTAGCTGAAAGCATTTCAAGGTAATACATAAAAGAAGATGGCACAGCTGTCAAGACCAAATTCTCTGCTGATTTATAGGATTATGCTTCGTAGTTACGGGAATGATCTTTGGGAGGGATGTGGGAAGAATGAAGATGGGACACCCCACTGTTTCTCTGAAGTATGTCTTTCCCACATGGCTTCTTGCAGAAAGCTTGCACCATGATCTGTATTTATGTGAAAGACTGGTGAGTAGCTAGCTCTACTGGAGCGTTTTTCAAATTAAACATTGGAGCTATGACAAATTCAAGCACAAAATGCAAAAGAAGGAGGGCATGCTGCTTGATGCTCCTTGAGTAGGTATCTGCAAAGAACGGGGAGAAAAACTCATCATGGGTCAATTCAAGCTGGGCTACATGTTTAGTTTCTAAAGTTCAGGGTGGGAGCGGGGGAGGGAGCACTGTTAGGAGAAAGCTTTCCACTGCAGAGGGAAATATTGTACTTCATCATGAGGGATAAGAGGAGTTACTCAATGATGTAGCTGTTGCCTGGGTATTCATAATCTGAACCTTTCCTTGGTGCTCATAGAATAAGGTACCTCTTAGGCATGAGTATGCTGACTCCTTGTTGACCCTGCTTTGAGTGGAAGGTTGGATTAGATGACCTCTTGTGGTCCCTTCCAACCTGAATTATTCTATGACTCTATCTATCTGCTTTTTTTTCAAAGCTTGCAGCAGTTGTCAGCATTCCTGTCAAGTCACACTAATGTAGTAAAAACTGGAAATTTTCAAGGATGGTTTATTGAATGCCCAGGAAGGCAGAATTATTCAAACATGAACAAAATTATGCTGGACATAAAAACATCCTAGTTAGAAGGAAATGTGAAAGCAGAGAGATAAAAAAAAAAAAAAGAAAAGAACAAAACCCAGAAAACCCCAACACATAAGAATACAATATATAGAGAATGGGGAGAGAAAGGAAGTAACTATCTGGTGGCCACAAAGATCAGACACGGAGACTGTGTCTGGATATTCACGTTATAGTTAGTGAATAATGTTTGATGGCACTTGAAAGCAGAAGAGGTTTTGGATGGGTCCAAGGAACTCCCAGAGCCTTTTGAAGCCAGAGGCAGAGATAATGAGTCTCTGCATGTGTTCACTGTTAAGCTGTTTTAGTTGCATGATAAATCAAATTTAGAAAAAAAAACCTTTAAGCCCCTAGAGTTAATGTTGCAGCTGAAATAATTTCTCCATTCATTCAGATACAGGGTGCCCACTGAATCTTTGGGGTGGTGGAAGACAAGACTAGGGCAAAGGATATCAGTCAGGGTATTTGTATGGCTGTGTGGTAACTGGTAAAGCCAATCTTATACAGTGGAAGGTTTGGGGGGGGGGGGATTTTTTTTTTAACAGTACCTTGTAGGAATCAAGAGATTGCCTGCATGATCACTCTCTTCTAGCGCACTAGGCTGCTTTTTTCAGAAGTCCCTGGAGTATTTCTGATGGCTTTCTTCTGGACCCTGAGACAGGGAGTTTATCAGAGGTTTCCTTGTCCTCACTCGCTGGACTGTGAAAGGGGGTAGGTCTCAGCTGATAGAGTCAGGGAGTGAGGCGGTGACTGAGGAGCTTTTTCCTGACACAGCTGATCCCCCACTTTGCCTGCTTAATAAATCAGACTTAGCCACACCTCGCTACTTGGTGGTTCTTTCCTCCATAGCAGTGCAGAGTCCAGCTGCCTGCAGTGTAACAGCATCGTGCAAGGAGCAGGGCACATCTGCTGTGACCGCACAAGCTTCTAGTTTGTGCATGCAGTTCAGGGGCTGCTTTTTGCAGTTCTTTGAACAGTCTGCATTTGGTTTGTCAGCTAGTTTAGCAGGTGACTCCTTCCACAGCAGCTCCACAAACCCGTGTCATTAGCTACCTAGTCCTTAAAGCTGAAAGGGATCCATTTTCTGGAACCAAGCAGTATTTTGCCAGACATAAATCTATGAAGGTGCTTGAGGAGGGCCAGCTCCATGAGGCCAGCGAGCGACCCTTTGTGCTGCACTGGACGTGGATTTGGAGGGATAAGTCTGTTGCGGCTGGCTCAGTCTCTGCCCTGGGATGTGGAATTCTTTGCATGTGTACAAATGATGGAATGGGAATGTTTCTGTTCATCTACAAATCCAAATTTCTCATTATCAGTCATTAGTGAAATTAGTGAAAGTATCTATTAATATATGCACTATCATTTGCAAATCTGCTGCAGGCCTACCAGTTCCAGAATCAATTTAGATGACCATTTCTATGGCTTTGGCTACGTAATACACATGGCTGAGTTAATTCACATTAAGCATTAAACCCCTTACAGTTTTTGCTCTTTTTAACAAGTGTTAGCAATGCATAGAAGATTTTTTTTTTTTTCAAGTTTATGGGCTAATTTTGGCTTATTCCAATTTTATATTTAAAACGATTTTCTTCTTTAACATGTTTTCGAGGATAATCTGTTATTGAGAACACTAACGACCTTGGATATTAAGTTCTAGCTTTTATTTCCCTGCAGCTGCTTTCTGTATCAAAATGGAGGACGGTCATGTTGGCAGCTCTTATGCCTTTTTCCTTCAAATGGAGTGATACCTAATGCATTTTCCTTTAGATTATTTTGTTTTCAGTGGTGTTCTGAAAACTGCATTCCTGTCTCATCCCATGAATCATAAATTATGTCTTCTGTGTGGGTTTTAGTATTTGTTTCCATTTCTTGCGACTCCCACATATAAGTGGATTTTGATGCATATTGTGCTAATATTATGATTGCTGCTGGCTGTGCTGTCTCTGTATCAGGTAACCTTATTGATCTTTGTTTCACCTCAACTACCAGCAGTTTTGCTGCACCTGACCTAATTTCAACCACTGAAGATGCTCTAAAATATTGATATGAGCAGAGAGGTTATTTTTCTTTAACCATGACAATAAAAAAAGCCTAACGTTATGCTAGGAAGATCCAGATTCTGATAGTTTCATGTAATTGTCTGAGCAGTACAGAGGAACTGAGAAATTATATTCACTCCAGTGGAGGTTCCTGGTCTTGAGGGACCCAATATTTTCAGAGGAGAGAATAAGCACTTTATGAATGCGTAAGCATACCTACGTGCATGTGCACGCGCATACACACGCATGGGTATCTTGAAGACAATCCCAGATAGAGGTAGACAAATATAGATTCCTGAAGGCCAAGAAATCATTTAATTTAAATAAGACATTTCTCCAAAATATATATATTTTTAATGTAAGAGCAGAAGCTTGGTAACAAAGTAAAAGTCTGTCTTCAGCAGCACCTGTAACTGCTTTTTTAAAATGCCAAAAGGTTTACTGGCCTTTTTTTAAAGACTATTCTTTCTTTTAAAAGCTGCACACACACACACACCCCACCACCCCCCTGCAAATTACTGCATTTGTTGGCTGTGAGCAGTGCCTGAACTATGAGGGCTGTATATTGATCACACCAGCCTCTGTTTGCATTATTTAGCTCTTGAAGAGCATCTGCTGAGCATCCATCAGTATGGGGTGTGTGCCACCACCATATGGACTGCCAACTGCTGGTGGAGCCAGGGAGGTGCCGTTATGCTCCCATATATTCCCATACAACAATGCCATTAACATCTGGCGTACCATGGCACATGCTTACTTTTGTGGTACAATAACAGCAGATTATTCATTCCTAACTACGATGAAGATCCTTAATGGGAGTGACGGTACTGACTCAAAACGAAGTTAGGGAAACTGTTACTGCAACTATCTCGCTGCGTGGAGCATCGCATGTGAAGGTCACGTACTGGAATTTTGCTCCTCCTATGAGTGCAAAAGCAGTCCTCTGCATTATTTGAATGGTCCCTCTAATGCTGCCTTCTGCCTCTGGCCAAGACACAGGAAGGCAGCAACTACAGGAAAGGTTTTCTCACAGTCAGTTGGAAGGTAGGATTAATATCACAATAGCTTGATGCTTCAAGACATGCTGGTCTGCAAGCCAATGCTGTAACTGTGAATACGTTTTCTACACAAAAAAAAAAAAAAAGGCAATTTTCTTCAAAATTCAGTAATATTTTGGCTTGTATCATGGTTTACTGCTATAAGGCCCAAAGGTCTAATTAGGTGTTGAGTGACCACATGTTTGCTAGTAGCTGTTACAAATGTTTTGCCTTCTGTTTGATGACCACACTTCCTGCTCTCCAACCGTGGCCAGAAAGCAGAAAGGACCATGTGGTTTCCTTTTTTTGTGCTGTGTGCCCCTGTCCACAGCCCTGAAGCTGCTTTATGCTTTCACTTCAAATTCACTCTTATGTGTTTTGCTGGTTTCGGGCTTAAATCTGAATCCTTCACACTCTGGCAGGATGAGGTTACAGAAATGTTTCAGATTTTCTTGGAATGTATTTCTGGCTTATGGAAATTTGCTGACAATTTTTTTCCGTAGCTTCACAGTGATCAGAGGACCATTTGATCCTCTGAAGTTCCTGAGGGCCCTTGTTGTGAACTTATCTTTCGTTCTTTATCACTAGGTAGTTGCCAAGGCACGTGAAGTAGCTCTTTCGCATGAAGATTTGCCAAGGAATCTCACAGTAACATACCAAACATTCATTTTTTTACACTCTGTAGTATGTGATTTATGGAGGGACCCCTGCCAAGAGAATGCACCATTGCAGGCTGTCAGAAAACACTATTCAGATGTAACAAAATGTTTTCTCCAGGGATTCAGCCAGGTAGTTCAAGTAGGTAACTTCATTCATTTCCCTGAAACAATTCCATTTTAACTAAAATTTGTTACATGAACTCAAATAGCAGAAAAAATTATGGTTTATTTCATATAAGCTACCAAACAGATGTCAAAAGGGGAAAACCAGCTTTGAAAGTGTTTCATATATGCAGCACCCATTCAGATGTTTAAAAAACTGCACAGGTATTCAAACCACCCTAGTTCCCAGAGAGGGTGCCCCATTTTCTCAAGATCTGGCTGCTTGACGCAGGCAGCTCCATAAGACTTCAGACCCAGCTTTTAAAATGTATCTGGGGCTGGACTCCTTTTAATGTCAGCTGGATCCAGATACTAAAATGCCTGCTGAGAAGCCAGGTATCAGCTCTTCTGAAAGTCTGTTCTCAGCTGCAGTACTGAGCATTTCTGATGCAGGGTTGCATGGGTTGGCCTGTAGCCAGCTGTCACATAACCAGAGTTCAATGCAGGCCAATTTAGGATTGATTTTGCACTGAAGGAAAAAGAAACTGTGATGCAGGAAACTCTACCTTCTTTACTTTAGGATAGGCAGACTAAGAGAAATGCGGTAGAAAAAAATTACTCATTCCTGCATGGCTCCTTGCGCACTGAACCACAAGTAAGTCCAAACATCAGCAGTGGAATATTTAACTACCCAAGCTTGGTTGCACCCCAAAAGATTGCCTATAGTGAACAGAGCTCCCTCCTCGTCTAGCTGGAGTGAAATGCAAGCAGAATTATGATTTCCAGCTACAGCAAAGACGACAATCAAACTCGACAAATCTTGATATTCTTCCAGTGCTCTGAGGGTCTTTTTCTCCCAAAGACAAGTTTAAATGCTCCAAAGTGCACTAGCTGCCTCTCTTGACACCAGGATCAATTCAGAGTGGAAGGTTCCTCTAAGTATAACTAAAGGGTGTGTGAATTTGGACTTAATCTGGTTTAATACCTGGCATAAATGGGCTTTTTTATACCTTGTTTCTTTATAGATACTTCTAGTTTGTGCTTGCAGCTGCTACCAGCTGCTTTAGATGTGGAGGAACATGGATATACTCATCCATTTGCTTTGCCTCTTGGTGTGACCTTAAACTGAGTCAGGGAGAGGAGAGGCGGAGGAGATGCAGAGCAGACGCTCTGGTTTCTCTCTGTAGACGTGAATTGCTGTTGAAATAAAAGGCAGTTTGGGAATGCCATGCCCTGTATTTTTGTAATCCCATAACTATACACTCCTTGATAAAGATTATTTGTGTACTGTTGCTGACTCATATTTGTGATTAGATTGGTGGAGACAGCATGCAGGTTTGAATTTGGTTGTAATTAATTCCTGTGAAAGAAAAACCTAGACTACTAAACCTTCTCACTCAAAGACTTAAGGCTGCACAAACGGTCTGAATAAATTAAAATAAAAAAAAACCTCCAGTGAGGTTTTCCCAAATGTAAAGACAGCCACCATTGCTGTAAAGACAACCACCATTGCTCTGGTGCCTGAAGGGCAGCAGCCCCATCTGTGTAAATGGCAGCTACAACTAGGAGATACCAGAAGAAGCAAACGTAGAAGTCTTTGATATCTTCTAACGTGCAAATAGGTTAATTTTTGAAAAGTTGTTGGCTAACTTGCATCACAGAAAGAATAAAATGATTTACAGGTATTTTGTCACAGGCTAGCGGTATTTTAGAAGAGGTCTTTCTGAAAGACCTCTTCTTCTCAGGCTGCCTCAGGTGTGGGACGCCTTTCTGATGATACCACTACTCTCATCTCATCTGAATG
Source organism: Harpia harpyja (assembly GCF_026419915.1). NCBI lineage: Eukaryota > Metazoa > Chordata > Aves > Accipitriformes > Accipitridae > Harpia > Harpia harpyja. Next base: position 14,356,325 of record NC_068960.1, on the reverse strand, counting down.
TACTGCTGGCATCCACACCCCCTCCAGTGCGGCCCAGGGACTCCCGCTGAATTACTTATCAACTGGTGTTTCGACCAGGAAGTTTGCGTTTCCTCCCGAGCCTCCGATTCCTGCAGTCCTTGCCAAAATCCTGTCAGAGAGTCTGGACAAGGTCATGACTGCAATTCCTCTGTGGCTGGCAAAACCACGCTTCTCAGCTCATTGGTAGACTCCTTAGTTGTCTTTAGGAAGGTTATCATCTCAGGGAATCGCTGCTATCAAAAAGATTATTCTTAAAAGCTGTGGAGTTACTTATTCAGTCTGTCAAGCCTTGTTACATTAGAAGACTCCATGACAGAATATCTAAGAAATTTATCTTTTTGTTCATGGAAGGAAATGATGGTCCCACTAAGGAAACTGCAAATTTAATTATACAGTAGATTTCCTCACAGACAAAATTTCCAAGGACCTCAGTATGTCAGCACTTGCTTTCAAATCTTAATCTTCAGCACTGACTTTGGTTTTCACTTGCTAAAACACTTCGAGTGACACTGTTCATCCAAAGCAGTTCTCTAGGTCCCAGGTCTGCACTCCTAATTCACTCTGAGCTGTATTTACTTCCCGAGGAGGCCAAGGGATTCCTCATTTAATGTAAAGCTGGTAGAAGTGCACCCTTAATTGCTGCTTTAAATACTTTATTAAGCATTATCTGTTCCCGTTGAGCCAAGAGACCCATGTGCTATTCCTGGAGCTGCCGCTGACTCGCTGTGTGCCTGCAGATAAGTCACTCAGCTGCTCAGTGCCTTACCTCCCTCATCCCGAAACAGCGGCACTTTCCCTTTGCAAGCACTTTCCATCTCTAGTGTGTGCCGGAGTCAAGGGAAAGACTTCACAAGGTCGCTGTCATTACTCCTGTTTTGCAAAGGAGAAACTGAGGCAGGCAAGGGGATAGACTTGCCCCAGCACTAGCAATTCAGCTCTGGTCTCATCATCCCACACCACTTCACCACTCGCTAGGCTAGCTGCCTCCCCGAATTATTCCTTATATGCTAATCATTGGACTCAGATTAGGATTCACTGCTAAATTTCATGTCATCTTCCCTGTGTCCTTTCTTTGCATATGACTCTGACTTTTGCAATATCCAAGCAGACACTTTTTGAATAGCTGAATGGTTAGAAAGAAATTCCTGACAGGTTTGAAAAAGAGCCCCTTTGGACAGCAATTGCAAAGCTTAAGCTAATGACCTCCCAGTTGTATTTGCCTGTTCCTTTGTCTCTAGAGAGGTCGTCTGGATTTTTCTCTTGGCTCACAATAATTATTAACAGATCTTTTTCAATTTAGGAGAGAAAGATTTAGCCTCTGTATTTGTAATTCTGGCCTTTCAGAGAAAGCCAGTATAAACAGCACTGTGTCCTGGCCCAAATCCATTCTGCATTATTAGGGTGGCATTGATTTGAGATTTCGTTCCATTAAAATTTGAAGTCTAAAGCAGTTCCTGCTACAAATGGGGTCTCTCAAGGTTTATACATTAGTTTAGCCCTCAACGTTGCCAGATGGTCAAAAACTAGAATGTGTCACAAATGTTACTGGTGCCCTTCACAAAATGACACTTTCAAATTAGTCTCCATTTCCATCCATTTACTGGAAGGTGCTACTTCCCCTATGTAAATAAATGGTGATTCATTACTCCACCAACAGAGGAAAAGAGATTTTGTTGAAATGTATGAATAGGTTGCTCAGGTTTTCTTTTCTAGGCGAATGAATAAATATTTTCTTGTCTACTAGTTGGGTTTTATTGAAGTCACTTGCATGCTTTTTATCCTGTTCCTTCCCAGTGTATCCGAAGAAAGAGGTAGATAGGAAATCTCCAATTCCTTCCTCAGTGGGGTACAGAGGGGGGTGGCTTCCGGGCAGGAGAGCACCTGCCTGCACCCCCTCCACCCAGCTCCCTCGAGACCTGGGTCTCCACAAGGCTCAGTGCTGCTTAATAAGCATATGAGTAGAGGTCATTTACTTTTTTTCCACTATGTGGTTCAGGTTTGGAATCAACCTAAGATTATTTGGAGCTGAGCAGACTCCGCTCTACTCCACAGCTTATCGTAATACCTTTTTTTTAATTTTCTTTTGCTTCCCTTCAAGTGTGTTCCCACTGGCACCATTGCTACCATGATCCTCCCCAGGACTGTTCTGCAGGACAAGTGGGTCCTCTATGCTGACCAAAGCAACCTTAATACTGGTATCACACTTATTCCTGTCAGATTCCCTCATTTCCACTCAAGCCGCAGATCCTAAATGTTGAGGAAAGCTATAAGATTAGGGGTACGTTTACTACCTTTTCCCCACACATAGTTCCTAGCTGGTAACTTATATGTTCCAGCCTTAATGCAGGCAGACGTGTCATCAAGTTCCTCAAAAATTTCAGCCCTCCAAAATGTAGAGAAGCTGTAATTGTGGGTAGGTTTGTGTATACATGTGTTGTTTTGTTTCTTTTAAAACACCATTATATGCTGTATGGTATGTGATGAAGCAAGAAATTCCTGAGCTTTCACTGTGTCTAGCTCATTGATTTTTAAGAGTCTGGGAGTTTGGAGCCTCTGGAAGCAGCTTGACACGTAATGTGAAACCTGCAAATCCTGCCAATTGCCACAGAAAGGTGAGAGAGGTGAAAAAAAATCATTTTACACTGTAGACTTTGGCTCATTTTTTGACACTGAGAAAACAACTTTTGCCAGCAAAAGCAAAACCTGCAGAGCATGGGGTGGGGTACAGAAAGCCAAATAGATAGAGTTGCACTAGTTGCAGTCCCAGGACCAATCGTGTGTGCCCTGTGTACCCTGACCAGTGCAGTGAGGGCAGCCAAATTTTCTCATGCAGACCCCAATTGCTTCTCAAACCTCAGCAAGATTTTATTTGCAGAAGTCTCTGAGGCAAGAAGGTGACAAGGGCTGTCAAAGCCTGACACACCGCAAGGACAAGTGCACCACATTTCAGTGGCTGTAGCTCAGTATGATTTCATTCAATTCAGCGTTAACCTAATATTTTCTTTAACAGCTATGTGATGGGCTTCTTCCCTTTTTGAAATTTCTCAAGCAGGATGCAATTGTGATTCTATAATCTTCCTGCTGACAACGACCATATCATCCTTTAACCCCTACTTTCAGCATTATCCCAGTGTCAACCTTTGACTCCTACTGATAACTGGTATCTTGCTGCAGCTTCAGTGATCTTAAGGACATAGGTAGGACAGGGTTTGTAAGTAGCAATGATATCTTTCATTAGACCAACTGGTATAGCTGAAAAAAATTGGCCAAGCTCTTTGGTGCACAGATAAATGCATATGTTGCACTAATAAACCAGTCTCCCTAAGGAACACAAAGCACTCTACAGAGATGAATGAAGTGACTCAGCCATTTCTGTGTGATTTGGTCACCCCATCAAAATGCATGGAAATTTCTGTCTCTTACTTCACCAGGACAAAATTTCAGCTGCTGTGCAGTAAAGTATAGCTTCATTTCCTATCTCACTGCAATGCCAGGGAGAGAGGAGCAAGATAGCATCTCTTACTTGCAGGGTGACTCCTCTGACAGTAGATGAAGAGGGGAGAGGAACACCAGTTCCAAGGGAGTTTATCTTATTGCATCTAAGATGAAGAATGGAAGACAAGAAGGGGAGAGGGAACTAAAAATCCAGACCCAAAACAAAAAATCTGAGAGCAAAATACGCTCATTTCTGTGAAAAGCCAGGATGTCCTTAAGCCTATGTATTGACATTCATTTTGAAAAGTAGTTAGCCATTATTAAATGGTTTCTGTGTTTGTACAGGAAATGGTGTCATTCAAGTGCCCTGTGTTCTCTGTATCTGTCTCTGTTCCCCATCATAATTTGCCACATTCGTCCTTGTATCCGCTTTTAACAGCTTAAGATCTTTGGGGCAGGGCATTCAATGGGTCACACTGGTATTTTGAATCAGTTTCAGTAGCATCTTTCTTACTCTGTCAGAGATCCCACTGAAGCCAGCTAGGCTATTACTGATGCTGTTCGAGTAAAGATATCATTGCAACTCGCAGCCAAATGACTGTGGAGCATTTAAACACTACTGAAGAATAAACAATTGTAAGCAATAATATTATTTCTAAGAGCAAACTAATGCTGAGTATCCTTTAATGCTGTCATCCTCAGCTAGGGCTCCTGGATCTGTGCATGCCGTGCAAGCTAAAATGTTCTTGTTCGAGAGCTTTGAGAAAACCCTACTAGAAAATACTGTGGTTGCACATATGCCAGACCTAACCATTCATACCCTAACTGAAAATCCACTGAACAGATCATATTGAGACATCTTTTGTTTTTCCTTCTTCAGTAAGGGCAATAAATCACGCCGAGTTAAAAATTTTATAGCTACAGCTGGTTTTGACTTATGCAAATGAAACATTTCAATCACAACATATGGGAAAAGCATATTTTTTCCCTTCCCTCACATAACTCAAAAACTGCTATCGTGATTTTTCTGAAGCTCTTCAGAAATTATTATCTTTGGGTGGAAGCTACAGACAGGAAATACAACCCAGTAGGAATTTGTTCAATTGAAATACCGCTGAGCAAATGAAGAAGAGAGAATTGGAGATTTTAACTACTATTTGTTTGTTAGCAAGAACTGTAGCCAGTAAATATTTATAAGATACCTCAGTTTCAAAATTATGATAATTTATTACCTGGGCTTCTCTCTGAAATAGCATGCCTGAAAAAGTTGCAGTAGATCAGTTAAAGTTTCATTATTTTTCCAGCTCCTCTGTTGCTCATTGTGCTTAAAGCTGCTTTGTGATGTGATTTCTTTGTTGCGGACACAATTCAAAACCACACGAACTGGGTTGCTTCCTGATGGAAGTGAGTTGTCATTATCTCATCTTTTGCTTTTGAAGCGTCAGCACATCAGAGCGTCTGGGAGCACCAGTCACAAGTGAAGACTTAAAGTGTCCTCACCTGCCTGCTACCCCAGGCTGGGCAGCTGCTGAGCTGGCTTATGAAGTACTGGGGCTGCAAAAAAGCACAGGGACTGCACGTATCCAAAGCTCACTTCACTCCACAGCTTTTTTGCCTCCTCTTTCTTCTTTAATTATTCCGGAGTTGTTCTGGAGGAACAAACCCTGCAGCACTGAAACACATGCAATTACAGGCGGACTAGTCCTGAATAAACATGTGCTAAAACCTTATTCCTGAGAACCTCCTCTACAAAGGAAGCACCGCGGCGAGCCCTGATTGCCGCCTCCCCCCCCACGCACAGGGGAGGACGGGAGGGCCACGGTGGCTGATTGCGAGGGAGTGGGCTGCTTTTCCGTGAAAGCCTCCTGGCAACAACTGAAGGGCTGGTGTTTGCCCTGGGAGCGGCGGAGAAGGCAGCTTTGTGAGGGAGTGCAATAAAAGGAGGCCAGGAGGTCATTAAAACATCGGACGCGTTAAAAGATTAAGCAGATTAAGTACGATGCAGGAAAACCAGTCCCCACTCTGCTCCTTCAACCACTTGTTTCGGGATTTCAGCAAATCGCCTGGGTTTCACCAGGGCACATCTTCTAGGAAGTTATGGACCTCCAACCTCATCAAGGGGCAATGAGGAAAGGCTTTGGTGTCCGCTCTAGACAAAGGGCCTTCGGTTACATGCAGAAAGGAACTACTCGTCTGTGTGAGACCGTACACTAACGCGCACACATGATTTAGGCTTGGGCAGTGGCTGTGTATTGTGCACCCTGCCGGTGCGGGACAGACGAACGGCAAAATCCCTGTAATGGGGTGTCCGTGCCCAGGCGCTGGCAGCGGGGCTGCAGGGCCCTCTGTGAGGAGAGGCCGGGGCTGCCCCGTGCCGGACACAGCCGGTTCCAGCCGGTTCCGGCCGGTTCCGGCGCAGGGCACAGCCGAGCCCCTCAGCCCGGCGGGTGGCACCTCTGGGCGAGCGTGTTGGAGAAAGGGCAAAGCCCTGCCCAGGCAGTGAGGAGCGAGGAAGAAAGTGTGAGCGCCGGCCCTGCGAGCACCCAGGGGAGAGCAGGACGGGGGGCAGGAGGGGCTGCGGGCGCCGGGGCAGGGATTCCTCTGCAGCCCCTGGGGAGACCGTGGCGGAGCGGGTTTATCCTGAAGGGCTGCAGCCTGTGTGAAGGACCCATGCTGGAGCAGGGGGAAGGCGTGAGGAGGAGGGAGCGGCAGAGAGGAGCTGCTATGGGCTGCCCACAGCCCCCAGTGCCCATCCCTCTGTGCTGCTCGGGGTGGAGGAGCTAGAGGAGACAGGAGTGAAGGAGTGAGGCTGAGACTGGGAAGAAGGTTTTATGTCTTTGTTTCTCACTATCCAACTCTATTTTATTGGCAATAAATTATATTAATTTTTCCCAAGTCAAGTCTGGTTTGCCCATGACGGTAACTGGTAAGTGATCTCCCTTCTTTGTCTGGACCCACAAGCTTTTCCATCTTATTTTCTCCCCGCCCTGTCCTGTTGAGGAGGGCAGTGAGAGAGCAGCTGGGTGGGCGGCTGGCAGCCAGCCAAAGAGCAGACCAGCACAGTCCGCCTTTCTCACGCTGTCTCCGGGGAGAGTCCAGCTGGACTCCAGGCGCAGCAAAAGGGCTAATGGCTTGAGATGGACCCTAAAGAGCTACAGTTGTGAACACAAAGCATGTGCTTACAAGGTTGTTGGTACAGGTTAGAGGACAAACTGCATCTCAGGTTTCTTCTACATATCTTGTTAAGTCTAGTGCACAACCAAACAGTGGGCCTCCTTTCCCGAGTCTGCCATTTGTAAATGGCTTCAAATGGAATTTAAACATGCATAAAGGATACAGATACTATTGCATATTAGCTATTGTGGTCTGAAGGCAATTGCTGGCTCAGAAAATGCTGAACTGCTGGAAGGTGGAAGTTAGGATTACTGTCTAGAAGGGGGATGGCATGCAAGGGAGACTGCTTAGGACCTACCTGCCCTTGCAGCCTGCCTTCAGCATTGCTTGTTGGCCAGTGGCAGGCTGCCGAGCTAGACAGACCTTTGATCCTGCAGTTTTATAGCTGATCTTGCAGTCTGGTATCAAACAAACAGGAAGGTTTTCTACAGCCTTTTGTACAACCCTCCACTTGAAGCAACAGGGTTCAGTCCCTCTAAGATGAGTTTGGGGAGACTTTTACTTCTCAGAATTCTCTTCTGGAATTCTAAAACTGTATCTTCAGAAAAAAGCAGTATTTATTTCTTATTGTCTGAACTACAGAGTATATAAAATGAGGGATATATGGATCTCTGGTTCCTTGCTGGCTTTGGTAAGTCAAGGATTCATGCAGCCCTACCTATTTATATCTGCATTTATGACAGCATGGCCTATAGGCACATGAGACTTTGCAGTGTCATACAGGTATGTGCATGCCAGCTTTCACTAGCTCCCCATCAGCTACCTGCCTGTGATGCACAGCTCTATGGCTGGAGGCAGCTGCACACCTATGTCTGAAATGCTGTTATCATGGGAGTGTCTGCTCCTCTGCCAGGCGCCTGCTCCGGGGTAGGCTTCTGCGCTGCTGTCAGCGTGAACCCTGGCTGTCTGCTTATTCCCAGCTCCAGAACCTGAGTATTAGGCCCTTTCCTCTCTTTTCTTCTCATCTTTGGAAATTTTCATGGTTGGGACCAAGTACTTGTGTCTTCCTGGCTACTGTCCAACTATTGTTTAACTAAGCCAGCGTTAAATTGTCCTTTTCTCCCTCCACATTATTTCTTTCTATTACGTGTCACATAAATGTGTACCCATGATTCTCGTATTACACCCATGTTTCCTGGTTTGCCACAGACCTGAGGAATTACCAACTCGCAAAGGAGCAGATCTGAAAGACCAGCTGATGCTCAGATGGAGCAAACAGACTGTGTTTTCAGGGGGGTGGCAGCTCGCACATCCTCGTCCCCCACCACACACCCCACTGGTGCTGAAGTGCTGGTGCCAGAGCATGTATATCTGGTTGCAGCTCACCGCTGCAGGGTGTAGAAAAAAACTCACCACCTTTTTGCCTTTCTGGTTTTCCCTTTTTCTTTGCTCCCTTTTAAGAGAAGGCAGAATTTTCCCCACAATAGTAATATCTAGCTCTTCATGTAAGAGAACAGCTGTATTTACTTGACTTACGAGTATCTTTACTGACAGATTTATCCTTTGCATCATAAAATGCCTATTTGGGCTTTAAAAAGTGCACCGACTGCTTCTTTGAAGCTTGCAGCGATAGGCCATTCTCATTTGAAAGACATATGATTACCCCAAAACTAAACATATTATTTTACACATCCCAGCTACCCCGATTCTTTGCGCCTAAGGGCCTCTGAGCAAAAGGTGTCATTTGGAGCACACAGCAGAGAAAACTCAGTTATGTAGATATTACGTTTTTCTGCTCCTTCTGTTCCAGAAGAGCTGTATTCGCATCTCTCACGGGGAAGCTGCTGGGTTTTTCCTATCTGATGGCTAAGTTGTATCTGTGTATATGGTATTGTTATTTTTGGCAGGCACATACTTCACATTCTTAGCATGAAGAACAAGAGCTGGCAGCCCATTGCATTAACTAGCCCCTCATGTTTTGTTTCTTGCCATAAGCCAAGCCCTTGGGGAAAGCGCGTGTCAGGGTGATGCATCGCAAGGCTGCGGGGGAAAGCATCCAGGCGGTGTACGGAGCTGGGCAGCCTTGAGCAGAGAGGGCTGCAGGGCCATGGGCCAAGGGATGCAGGGACAAAAGGGGAGGGTGGGATGAGGCTGGGCAGGCTTGAGCAAAGACAAGGATTGGCTGAAACTTTATGCTGCCCGACGGCCAAATGCTTGGCCAGAGTGCTGGGGAAGTGCATGCTCAATATTGTACCTCCTTTAATCCTGCACCCTGCTGCCATCAGCGTGACAGCACCGCTGCAGCACGTGGGCAGCCCTGCCAGGAAAGCCTGCAGCCCCAGGCACGGGGGACACCACACAGACACCCCAAGAATCCAGCAAATTTCCAGCACAAGTGATCTACAGACCATGGATCCCTACAGCCATAGAAGGGAGAGAGTGGGGTCCGACACCCTCCAGCTCCAGGCCAGAGTTAGAGGAGAGACGTTGCCGGTGAACTGTTTCTGCCTAATGAACTGCTCCTTTTCTCTGCAGCAGCAGATAAGAGCAATTAAACACTAGATAGCAGATTAATGATTACTGCAAAATCATGGTAGCTCATGGTGACAAATCTGTATAAATATTCACCACGGTGGTAGGCGAGGTGTTCAGGCAGTGATGTACCCTCTGTGTGGCAAATCATTCAAAGACGATGCAAAGAGAGAGCGTCTGGTGCTTGTCAGATTCATTAATTATCACTGCAGATGAAATTGGAAGAAAGACCAGCTTATGTACATTACATTGCATTTGCCAAAGGTTGGTTGGGGCCCAGCTGACACCCAGAAAACAAGGCAGGTTCTGAATGTAGAATTTCCATCTTGGCAGGACGCTCGCTTTGTGGCGTGATGGTTTGCAGCCATGGAATAGCAGCTTATCTTAGATCTGGCTTTAGTCTTTGTCTTTCTATTGGAAATTATGAGGAGAGTTATGTGATGACACATTGTACCATAACCTCTGGCTCTCACTTTCTCTTCTCTTTACCTCTTGCTTGCTATCTTTGGCAACAGCAAGCTGGACTAAGTGGATTTAGGGTCTGATCCCATCTAAGAATACCCATTAATAAAGAATGGAATGAAAGAGATGAAATTTCTGTCACTTATATTGAAGTGCTGGCTAAATTATCTTTCTGGTTTTTGAAGTGCTCTGATATACAGCCCTGGTAGCGTTTGAGACACCCAAAGTGTAAGACGTCACCTGTGCTGTAATTTGTATAAACAGGCTTAATTGTGGCCTTTTTGGTATTGCATGCAAAATGACTACAGACTATGGAAAGGCAGAGAAAGTAACATGATGACTGGACTGAAGAAGATCTGGATTTCTGCTTTGAAATCTCTGATCAATAGATTTTACAGAGCAGCTATATTCTGAAGGATTCTGGGGTTTTTTGCCTTAGAGTGTTTTGCTAGTGTCTACAAGAACTGCATGTGAAGCATGGGTAAGAAATTTAATAGATTGCTCTAATATGGTTAAAATCTTCAAAAATAATTCAAGGATTTTAGCTGAGTTCATGTCTGAAAAGTCAGTATAACATGAAGTATAACAACATCCTAGTGTGCAAAGATGAATGTTGAGCACCCTCTGCCACACTGGCTGCTGGAACATCTCTCAGGGTGGACAGGGTAGCCAAAATCATGAATTGCTCTTTGGAAATCTTGCTTTATTTTAAGCAGAAACTTAACCAATGGCTCATCAACAATCACAGAAGACAGCTGGGTTTGAACTGATACCACGTCCACCTGCCAGAACATCTCATATACCTGTATTCACACATATGTATCCCTATAACAGGGAATTTAATTAGATTTATTTCTTAACATGTCAGCTATCATCTCCCACATCAAAGGCATTTAAGTCTTTGCAATATACTCAATAGTTTTTGGATCTGACCTGTGATGAGTACAACCCTGAAAACAGACAGTCCTTGAGTAGTAGCTGGTAATAAGTATTTGAAAAGATGATTGTGCCTCAGAATGAATCATTAAATCCTATAAAACGCATCTGTCACTGCAGTGTTTAAACTCTGCTCTTTCCCCCCCTCTACCCCCCCTTCCCATTTACACTAATTAGTGCGGGATGAGCTGCTGCCTAAAAATTAAGAATTCTAGAATATTTAATTGATTTTGGTTCCTGTAAATACCACTCCTTAGGAGTCAGTAGTGAAGACTCACGCAAGCAAGTCTCATATAGGGACAGCATTTATGGTGCCCCCCAAGTTAGGGAGGCTGGCGGGGGGGTGGCAGCCCTGCCAGCGCTGGGGTGCCAGTCGGCCGACCCCATTCAAGCCAGCCCCATCTCGTCCTCCTCCCACCGCCCCGACCTGCTGCAGCTCTCGCGGTCCTCACGCAGCGGGTGAGCATTCGGGCAACCGTATCTCACCCAAAGTCACCCGAGGGATTAGTTGAGCAATAATGGTCTCCTGGATATACGAGGTGTTTCAGCGCGTGGTAACTTTTCAAACCCTGCTTTTCAGGATGCAGAAGTTGCCAAGGATTATGAACTTTTACTCTTAAAAGTGACATAATGTGGAACCGTGCTTACTGCACCCCAGTGACTCTCTCTTAAGTGTTCTCAGCCGGTATATAAAGATGTGAGCTCTTTTTCACTCATCAGCTCCGAAAATTTACCTTGGATTCCTGCTTTGTCATCCGTAATGTGTTTTAAAGGCTCCGCTGGGCAAGTCGTTACCGGGCGCCTTACCGGGGAGCGCAGTGCACATAAAGCACCCCGGCCCCTCGAGGCCTGCTCAGCGCTCCCGCCCCAGCAGCCGCGGGGCCGTTTGCACCTATCTCTTTGACAGTAAAAGTCCCCAAATGCCTTATGCTTCTCTGCTGTGCATGCCTCAGCGCTACTGCGTCTGTCACACCCCAGCACTTACTTGGGATTTGTAATAATTATTTGTAATTGGGGACCTCGTTCCCAGCTCTGTGCTGTGTGAGGGGGCAGCCCGCAGCTCACGTGGTGTACCAGCACATCTGCGGCTGAGCGCGGGAGAGGAGGATGCCTCGCACACCGCGTTAGCCCCATTCGGTCCTCATTTCGAGCAGGGTAAACGGACCCCAAAACCCTGTTGTTGACAGAACCGCAGGCAGAGGTAACAGCAGGCACGTTTTGCAAGTCACTCCGCAGTGTAGAGAGCTGAGCGCCTGCTCGCAGCTTCTCAGGGAGCCGAGAGCAGCATTCAGAGAGACGGGCACAGTGGAAATGCCACACAAATCGGGCTTGTTCTTGTATTTGTGTTTGTTAGGGCATTTGGTTCAAGCTTTCTGCAGACCTAACCCCAACAAAGTGGAGAATTTGGCTATTTTATTTCATTTAAACTCTTGTCAGAGTTTTTTGCTTGCCGCCTCAACTTTCCTCTCTCCCTTTGCTGGGACAGCTGCTTAGCTGGGCTGATGGGGCATGGGGCTAAGAGGACAGGCCCAATTAACTGCGCTGTGATCAGTTCTTCTGTCTTAAAATCCGGTGCACTTCCAAATTAATTTAGAATAGATTCGATCATAGTCACTTACCAGGTCTGCTGGTGGGCGCTGCAAGGAGCAATTTGCCGGCGGGATTCTCATTCTTTGCAATGGCAAACTGCATAAGTTCGCCATACCATTTTCCACAGGAAAAAAGCTGGAATTTGGCTCTGATGTGGCTAAATGCTAAATATGTGTATCTATTTACATTGAAGCATACCTTGTGATACCCTGGAGATGTCAGGGGCCTAATGCCAGACAAGGTCATGGAAGAACTGCTTCATTTTCATTTATCTATGGCTAGGGAGGAGCAGGCATAAGCACTCGGAGGAATATGTCTTATAGCACAGCAACCTTCCCAAAAGTCCTTACTCATACCTCCATTTCCCTAAGCTGTGACTGTCCACAAAGCAAAGCCATCCACAGCTCAGGGTGTTCTCTCTCCTTTTTCAGTTGTTATACCACTGTCTTCAGTAAATCTAGGGCTGAATGCCCACTTGTGTTCTCTGATTGCAAATGCCTTGTGCTTTGCCCCATAAAAAAAGAAGTGCCCTCTTCAGACTAATCTTTAAGAAGCCATGCTTGCTCCTTTACATGCTGCTTTAAGTATCACTTCTGCTCTGCCGTGTCCAGCCAAGTTGACCAGCTTGAACCTCTTTTGTGATACTAAACAACTCCTAAATAGAAACATCTACCTTGTGACTTTGTATGATCTCCTTGCCACAACCCTTATTGTTCGATTCCCCTGCTGCCTTTTGTTCCTTCAGGGTCTTTCAGCATGTGATTTCATGAGCAAACAATATCTTTTTTTTTTCCTGTTTTGTTTTTAGACCTAATTGATGGCAAAGCTCTAGTTCAGGATATGGAATTTCTCTGAACATCAACCAGCAAGGAAGAGGTGCATTGGAATTGCCTTCTCAGTTTAATAATTATAATGTAATTTCTATTTTTTCACCTGCCATGTAGCTACTGAAGTAAGGAAAAATTGTTCACCTTTTATTAAGCAGAGAGATTGTTAAGTGGTCTTAGGTAAGGCAGGCCATACCACTACTACAAGGAAATATTTCTTTCCTCCAGGTCCTGACTCCTCAGCTCACGCTTCGAGCATTCGATGGGCTGCAGTCAGTGACCTGAAGGCTGCTGCGGAGGTGGCCAGCAATGCTGTAGGTCCTCTCTGGCAGTTGGTGCACACGAGGGGTCATCATTGCCTCAGATGTATAGACATGTATATATGGACAGTGAAACCAGGCTCAGGTTTAGGGCTTCTCTCTTATAAGCTCTAATGACTTCAAAGAATTTGCATCCACTTGGCTAAAAAAACGGCTAAGGGTGACTGAATGAATGTAAATGAGGCAACTCCTCATCCTGTATTTCTTTATCTGAGGAGCAGTTTATAAATTCAAGGTAAGTATATCTTTCCACCAGCTTTGCACAGTTCTAGTCTCTCAGGGTGAATAAATTTTTTTGATGGGTGAGTTAAAACATCATTATTTTTTTCATTATCATTGTCATCAGTATAAATGGCAGAGGTGTAGGGTTTTTGCCCAAGCTTTTAAATTTTCATGACAATTTTACTAAGCTATTTTATACGTTATTAAGCACACTTGTGATTTGTTTCAACCTATACCTTAATGTGATGTTTTAAGTGAGTGTTCCCAGAAGAGGGCAAAGGGAGCCTGTACATAGGGGACCCAGCTGCAGCCTTGGGCTTCTCCGCTGCTGGGTGCCAGCATTGGGGCCCACAGACAGGCATGGCCAAGGTGCCTGAGAGTACGTTTTTCTTTCACTGAGGTTTTCTTTCGAGATTCTTTTGAAAATCCCAGCCTAAGGGATTAATGGTGTTGATCATTCTTGAGAATCGGGACACCTCTTTTGCTGAGACTCAAAAGCAATGATTTTGTGAAAACAGGATCTGTGCAGGTTTCTGCTGGGGAGAAAAAAAAAAAAGACTGCAGACTGAAGCCCTTGTTTACCCAGACACAGAAATAATTCCTTCTTGTGTCCATTTCTAGAAACTGAGGTCAATGCTTATACTTATTTTTTGAACTAGACTTTTCAATGTGGTTTTACAGACAGCTGCTTTTTGTAAACCATTGAGAGAGAGCAGGGGCACCAAGATTTCAGCACAACTCACATGGTAATATTTGACTGTGGGAGGAGCTGAACAGGGCCCTGCTCCTGAGTGAAAGTCTATTTTCATGGTATTACACTGTTCCCAGTAGTGTATTGGCCATATTTCTTGCTAAAACACTGATTTCTGTAATATGCAATGAAATTTGCCTGACCAAATCCTGAACTGTACAGTTGTCTGCTGTCAGTTTATAACAGCTACAGATCTGCCTTTCTAAATTGATATGACCACACTTTCCAAATATGGGGTTAGTGCTAAGTCTCTAACTAATGTACATGGGACTTTGCAGGTATCTAATTTTTTCTTGTTTGCAAAGGAAACTCTCTGCCAATAAATTTAGATTCCTGCTTTCCCAAATTTGTCTCCCATAATAAATTTGATTTTCTAACTATTGTCATGTAAAAACATGTCATCTTGCACGTACAAATTACAGCTCCCTTCCCTTCTCCCCAGCCCTCAGATTTACATAAAGGACCAAATCCTGAGCATTTTCTCAACTCCTGCTGAAGTTAATGGGAGTTTTTCCTGCCAAAAAACTTACTGAAATGGGACTTCAGGATTAGATTTGAGTTGCCTTCTGAGGGCAGGATAATGCATCACGCTAGAGGCAGATGCTGGCCTCCTAGTCTAACTGGACGTGTTTCCAGTCTAAATATAGAAGCTTCCCCCTACTCGCCCCAAGGATTGTTTAATTTCCACCACATTTCTTTTCCCTTCCCCATGTATTTTCGTACTAGGCACTCAACATGTGTATTACTGTTTCTTTACAAAAGTGCCAGTTATCTATCAGGCTATTCTCCTCCCCTTCACCTCAATAATTTCTTGTTTTTCTGATAAGAGATTTCAGGCAGAAAGGTTTTTTCCTCTTCTTTTATGCTGTACGCTATGGTATGTCCACCAGGCCCTTCAGATCTAAAGCACGCTGTTAGAAAAACCTAACACTCCATATCCCAGATGGGTCACTTCCCAAGTCTAGTGCTGAAATCCTTTTAGCTAATACTGTTCAGGTGACTTAGTACTAAATTATATTTTAGAAAGATATGGTCTGCCCTTTACTTTTTCATGGGGCTACCATTCAGTCAATTTTAAAGCTGTAATTCTTTTTCAGGGTTGCCATGGAAACAAGTTAGTGTTCCACTGCTGCCTTGTGAAAACGAGAAGAGTGCTCATACATCATTTTACTGCTCCTGGGTCGTTATGCAGTGTTGCTGTTCTGGGCTTCTCCTCTCCTACGCACGCGTGAGCAGGGGCAGAGCCTCATGCTGGTTTAGCTCTTCTAGCACCACGAGTCAATTAGTTCAACTGAAGTCATATTTAAAGTGTGAATGCTCCATTCGTTCCTTGCTCCTGGTGCTGTTAGCACCAATCTTATCTGCTCCAGTTTTGGGATTCTTGGCCTTTGAAGAACAGCTTTCCTGAAACCTTGGCTTTATAGCCTGTAGTGAAAGGATTGTACTTCATACCAAGGTTACATCCACACGTGTGATATTGGGGTTAATACCCAATTCCTAGAAGGTATAATTATACTCAGCATAAACTATATGCCTTACAGATAGTTACAAGCACATCAGCAGAAGACAGACTATAAGCCATGGTGGTAAATAACCTGTTGACCTAGTTGGCCATTACAACAGCAGCCTAGAGAGTGATCAAAATTAGTAGTCTTTCCTTAACCTTGGAAATCACTCTGGCTATGTTTTGAATAAGAAGCTTTACCAAACCCAAAACATAACAAAGAAAACTCCTCAGGTATCTCCACTGACTATCTTTGTGTGTACGAGACATATCTGTAGTCTGTAGATACATTTTAGAAAGTCATCAATAAATAAATATCTCTACAATGTTAAATATATAATCCTGATATCCTATGTATGTTCATATAACCTGCCTAACACCACAGCATTTAAATACTTTAAGTAGTGTGGTTAACAGCCATCACATCTTTTTTTTTTTTTTTACTTTTTCTCAGAAAAAAAGTTGTGCAGGGGAATATTTTGGAACTTGGATTTATTTATTTTTTTTAAATATACTACTGTAAATTTTTGTTGGGGAAAGCAGGGTCAAAAAAAGATTGTTGTTGCTTTAGGAGTTCATGCCACAGATCTGAGATTTCCTGAAGATTGTTTTTTTCTCAGAAAACATCCAAGAAAATATTTGATTAAAATCTTTCTTATGTATTGCTGAAACTCTGTTACCATTTAAGATCATAAAAAATTATTTGGGTGCAGTTTGATGTTACTCTTTTACTAGTGTTGATTAGTACTGTAATTAAGGTAAGCATAGGGGTTATTTACAGGGAAAGGTGCCACATTTAAAGACCAGGCTTCACAGCACTGCTGAATGTAGATAACAAACACAGCCAAATAAGGCTCTTTCCTGTGCCTCTGAGGCAAAGCACCATCAATGAGATGCATTAAGATTTTATCCTATCATCGTATCATTAAGTTGATGGCTTTCATTTCACTGATTAATGTTGATCAGATGTGAGGCACCTCTGTTAAACAGTGCTTTAGCAAAAGTGAGCTCACTGCTTTTGCAAAAAGTAATTAACAAATGAAAGGCATGGTGTGGAAGCAGGACATACATGTGCTACAGCACAACAGCAAAGCCAAGTAAGCATGTGGCTCAAAAGAGGATGGTGCTCCTTGTTCTTTTCTATTTAATTTTGTACGTCCCTTGGATCTGTATCTTGCTTGTTGTAACACACAGCAAATTGGGGTCAAGGAAATTTTTCTCCTTGAAAACAGTTTTTCAATATTTCAGCTGTTTCTTTCATGCCTAAAATCTATTAGGACTTTTTCAGCAGTAGATGTGGACTCAGATGTGCCCAAGAAATCTACCTACCTTCTTGCCATCAGGGGTGTATTCAGTCAAACAGCAGCGGTTTGCCAGGCTGTAGGAAGTTACATCCTTACACCAGCCAGACTAGGAGCAGTTTCAGTCCCTTAGGTACAGTCACCAACACCTACACCACTGCTCTCCTCCCACCAGCTAGGTAAAAGCCCAGAGGCAGTGTGAGTCGTGGCAGTGTGTGCTGCCTTGCCTGCAGCACGCAGCTGCTATCTGAGTCAAGAGCTAGAAGAAATAACAGTCTCAGGTTAAGTGGGCTTGGATGATGTGATTTCTTTTCTGAACATCTTCCTCCAGATTTGGTGACCTCAGTCACCGTGATTCCTCAGAGTACCAACACCTGTATCACTTGCTCACAGACGTTGGCAGACAGGAGTGCAGCACAGGGCCAGGTGCTTCACTGAAGTACATGGTCTCTGGTTTATCATCTGTCCAGTGATATCCAATGAGATCATGCAAAGGTTAAGAGTACTTGGAAGGCACATTGACTTCACCAAACACAACATGCTACCCACTTGAAAACTGCTGTTCTTCAGTATTATCAAGTGCTAAATATACCCAAAATGCTTCTCTCGTATAGCAATATGCAATACCCGTGACTCTGACCCAAACACTCCTCAGATACCATGGACTGTATGTTTGGTAAATGATGTAAGAGCTTGTGTAAGGTGAACAGGCTGATGGCTGCATCGTATAGATGCTATAGTGTTAGGTTTTTGTTAAATATTTTAGTGCTGTCCAAGCGAGTCTTGGACCCAGGAAGGTAGAGCAAGGCTGCACACAAAACAGCCAGGTGGCACAAAAGCTTGGAACGGGGCACTGCCAGTCCATCCGAGCTGTGAAATGAAGTTTGCCTGGTTCTAGGAGTAAACTTGACCCTTATAGAAAGTGACTACCTTCATTTTATGATTGTAATGTACTAATAGCAACTCTTGGTATAACCTGCAGGGCTGGAAATAATGAGGGAACTGAATACAATACTCCCAGGGCATGGGCTTAAAGTGATAACTATTCAAGCGTAGCCTTTGACTAATGCAGTTGCTCTTGCACATCAAATAATGTCAGAAATGCCACACTTCATAAGAAAGGGCTATAAAACTTCATTGTGATCCTTCAGCCCAGAAATCCACACTCAAAGGACTAAAAAGTGTTTAAATCTGCTCTATTATGTATGGGGAAATGGACACAGGAATGAAAGATATTCCAGGTCACCTGCATTACATTAAAAATGTGTTCTCCCTGGTCAGTGTTTTTACAATACCACGTCCACACACATTGCTTTTTTTTTATCTCGACAGTTTTGTTTCTGCAGTATTGTATTAGCCAGATAAGGCTACTGGAGGGCAGCCAATAGAGCGATACTTAGAGAACAGCATGGATGCCTCTTAAAGCATTTTGAATCTTTCGCTCCAAGCAAGCCATCTTGCAGCAGTGAGTCTGATCCATCATGAGTTTAGCCATGTTGGCAGCCAGGATAGCAAGAGCTGAAGAAAATGCAAACACAAGCATTTTCTGCCCAGCAAAGGAATAGGGCATCGGAATGAGTCTTCAGCGATGACTCTTGTGACAGAAAACAAAACCTGCTTTTGTTGTGCTTATTGGGACAATTCCTATGATAACGATGGTGTAACAGAAATAGTCATTCAAAGGGGAAAAAAAATCCTATCATCTCAAGCATGGACACAGGCAGCACGTATGTTTGCCTGGTGTTTGAGCATCTAGCGCACAAAGTCCCAACTGTAATTTGCCATAGACTTACAGAAAACAAAGCAGCTACTAACTATGCTGGCTGATGGAGGCAGGTGATTTTGAGGGCATGTCAGCCAGTCAGTGAGTTTAACAAGACATTACAGCCTCTATTCCAGGTAAATGCTATTGAATTCACTTAGTCTGCAACATGATGGGTTTTGTCATTTATAAAAAACTATTCTGGTCTCTTTTCATTTTTTTCTCATAGCTGCTAAGTGGTATTATAAAACCATTTATGACTGATAGTTCAGGTAAATGAATGTTCATGTTTACCAAAACTCAGAGGTGCCTACCAGTCTTTTTATTTCATTAAGTTCTGGCAAGCTGTTCTTTGCAAGTCTGCTGCCACTGCAAAAGCAACACTTCCCTAAATGATGGTAGAGCACATTTAGTGCTAATCTGACAGGCAGGCACCTTGCTTGCCTTAACCCGCAGTCCTTGCTCTGCACAAAGCTCCTCTCCTGTGTCCATACAGTACCAGCCTAACGGGACCTCAGCCTAGGTGGACGCTGCTGTAGGAAGTAAAAATCATTCCTTGAGACTATATGTACTTCCTTTCATGGTTTTTCAGAACTATAATAGCATTTTCTAAAATGCCACAATTTGCCAACAGTTGCATTGCATCTTAAATACCCAGTTTTCTGTATACATGAAATAATAGGCAAGTTATTCTACCTTAATGCCTGGCTTTTGTTGACTTGTTAGTGCCTTTTGTCCTGTTCATACAATGCATCCAATTCAGCAACACCCCAAGTAGTTAGGTCCAAAATGTTATTTATTTACAATGACCATCCAAGGATGTTTTGCAGTAACTTAAAAAAAACCAAACCCAAACCTGTTTGCTCCTCTCTGCAAGTTGTTGTCTACTGCAAACAATCCTTAACCTCTTCTTCCCTCCCCAAATAGGTAACCACAGTTTGCTGCAATTCTGGCTCCTGCTATCATCAGTAAACACCATGGCTTACTAAATCACTGCTGCTGAAAGGCATTTCGCAGACTTGTTCATGCTCCATAGGATGCAGGCAGAGGGTTCCCCTGCTTGTGCCTGAAGAGAGTCTTCTGCTGCCTCTTTAGTAGTCTGCTCCCTGCCACAATGAGATCTTGACGCTGAAGCCATGCCAACCGTGTCTCAACTATCGCTTATCTGATCTGATGGAGATGGGGATTCTTGCTGCTATTCACAGGAGCAGATGACGGGCAGGACCTCACCCACCACCCGCTCGGTGCCTGCTGCCATCGCATGCCCAGGGCAGAGCTGGTCCCTGGACCCCGCTGCCACGAGCTCCAGCTCTGTCCTTTGGTGGCTTTTGCCAGCCCCAGATGGTCCCAGGGGGTGTGCTGGTGCTGCAGGACTCATGGCATGCAGAGACAGTTACTGTGGCTGGATGTGTGTTAATTTGGGGCATTTGTTCTAAGTACAAGCAAAACCTGAAAAAACTCCATTGATGTATGGGGTTTTTTCTTTTTTTGCCCAAATGACAGCATGTTTCAATGCTTTTTTTTTTAAGTTTTATGAGTTATTTGTTGCAAAATAAGCATTTCACAAGGGTGATTTCAAAAGGAAAAAATCCATTTTAGCATCCAGTCATATCATTCCATTCCCAAACTGGATGTTCACCAATGCTGTCAGACCTTCCACCCTCCTCTCCCCTGCATCCCACTCTGGGTGTGAAATTTCAGCAAATATTACACAGCATTTTGCAAGACATTTTCAGTTTGGTTATCCTCTGACAACATAACAGGTTCTTCAGCTTTCTCCATATGTCCCCATCCAGCCCCAAGAGGTGGGCAAGGCTCTGCCTGGGAGGTTGGGGCCGGCTGCGAGGAACTGCCATCCAGTACCTGTGGGGATCCAGTGGATGTCACAGGTTTGTTTGTTGGAGTCCAAATCTTGTTTTCACCTTTCACTCCTCTACATTTCTTTCCTGGACAATATTCAGTACTGAGGCAATCGTTTGCTCTCATATTTATTACCCTTGGCTCTTCTCTGTTATATAAACCAGCTAATTTTCAAAGTCATCTTCTGACATATACGGAGATACAAGCTGGGCACAAAAATGTTCTGGGCAATGTTTCAAAGCAGTGGCAAGGCTTCCTGATGGCAGCAAAGTAAAGGCAGCCTCTCTTGTTTTTCTATCTTGCAGTACCCATTGTTTTGTTTTGCTACATAATACAAAGGAAAATTTATTTTACCACTAATAGTTCCTATCAGTAGCGAATGAAGTAAAAAAACAACAGTGGTATCTTTCAAGGGCTGTTCTTCTCCGAATCTTGAACATAGGCAGTATAGTGACTGAAATTCATGCTTGTCCAACACTTACTGGAGTTTACCCTAGACCATTGCTACAGAAACAGGGCTCTGCTTACAGCATCAGAAGGGGGGGGGGGGGGGGGGGGGGGGTGTATATATATATATACACACAGAAGGTATATATAAACTTTGTAAAGTTTTCTGAGTGAAACAAAACCAAATACTCCATAAGAGCTGAAAGCAGAAATCTCATTTCAAACTTTCTTTTTAGGACAGTGGGTTAAAACCATCTAGATGGTCACATCCCTTGTATTGATATACTTTTTCACCTCAAGAGCTGCTAACCTACAAATAAGGATCTAAAGCTCTTGAAACACCTACCCTTCAAACACTGTTTTTTATTATTGCTGGTTTCTTTTATTATTGTTGTTGTTTTCTTGGCATGTATGTGGTATCGTCACAGAGCAGGGTCCTACTGGGGACAATCGCTCTGCGAGCACAGATAGTGCTATAACCAGTGTGACTTGGGTGTTGCATTTCCAAGCTAGCATAAAACTGCCACCAAGAATGTGGAGTCAGCATGGTAGAGAAAAGAGAATGAAAGAGAAAACTAAGCCTTTAATCTCAAAGGACCATGTTATGCAATATTAACTCTTAAAAACCTGGTAAGGGAAAAACTATTAGGAACATGATTGACTAGAAGGCTGCAGGCAGAGAAGCTTTCGAAGCATCCAACCTGGGCCAGTGACTGGAAAAATAATATCCATATGCCTTATGAAAGCAGAAGCTATGCAGTAGAAAATGTCTTTATTTGCCATGTGATGCTTTTTTCCACTGACTCTTCTTATATACCATCAAGTATGTATGGTTTCATAAAAAATTAGTGTGTGTCTATACAGACATTTACGTTAAAATGTCTCATTTTAAGAAAAAAAATCATTCCAGACTGTTACTGGACTGACTGCAGTCATTAAGCATTATACACTGATAGCTTATTGTTCACTTATGTGATAATTTTACTTCCAATTATATCTGGGTAATGAATAAAGACAGTTAAGACTTTAACCTATTTTCAGAAACTAGAGTTCTATCAACATGCAGTTATTTATGCTAATGAAAATAATGATCTTTTTATAGTGCTTGTCACTGAAATGGAATGATGTCCTGCCAACTGTGCATGTTTGCCAGTGGCTACAAATTAATCAGCTAAACTGGAGTGGTAATTGGAGTAAAGACAAGTCAAGGGGCAGCAAGGCCAGCTATGGCAGAAAAGCTTTTGAAGATGAATACCCTGTTCAGCGCACAAAACAAAAGAACTTGTTTATATAATGCTGTTGTTTAATTAAATCTAAACAGCTGTTTCATCAAGAGGTCTCTGAAGATAAATGTGGAAGGTGCTGGGCAGGGGAATCAAAATGTGATGATGATTGTGTTATACTGGATTACACTGTAGATTTACCTCACACCTGCCTAATGAAATGATTTCATGGAGCTCCTGATTATAAACTGCAAAGAGACACCCGAGTGTAACCCCTGGCACTGAATACACACAAAGCTCTGCTTTGGTGGTCCACGTGTGACTGCCCATGACAGATGTCCCTGTGTACAGACAGTGGGCAGATAGGTGATACCCTCAGTATCCTCCCTTGGTTTGTTTTGGCTCCCTGTTGTAAACTGCAGGGGTGAAACATGGGAAGTGCTTGTGACTTGCTTTGTGCAAACAGCCTTTTTTTTTTTTTTACCATTCCTTTTTTTCACCACCTTAACTTCTCACCACTTTCTCTGCTGAGGTTGTTTATTTTACCTTGTAGGCACAACTAGTAATTGCTTTGAGTAAGACGTGTAACTAAGCAGTGGTCTGTGCTGGACATTTCTTTCCCATCAGGGGGTGGATTCCTCCTGACAACTGCAGCAGTGGCTGGGGAGAAGCTTGCAGTGAATTGTGGTGGTCCCATAACATGCTGCAGAAGAGGGATGGGTGAAACCTCCTAAAGTGCATGCTCCATGGGCTGAAATGCTTTCTGTTCTCTTTGGTGCTGATCCATTCTAGGAGGTTCTTCCTGTTCCCTGCCCTTCATCCCACCCTGACCTTGTGCCAAGAGCTAAAGCAATTATAAGGGGGGTGTTCCTTAGCTGGGGGCTCAGAAGCTGTGGTTGGTTGTGTAGGAATAAGCAGCCATGGATAGGAGCCAAAAAATGTCGTAGGAATAGCAGGACATTTATAATTATTCATGCATATGACATTTGAAAACACACTTTGAACCTCCACAGTTGCAAAGGAAAAATTGGAAAACATGACGCTAGTCTACTGTAAGGACTCAGAAACCATAAGGCAGAGAAAAAATATGCTAGACTTCCACCTCCCCTAAGCATCCCATGATTTTCTGCATTGACTTTGCATTAACACAAAATTCATGATTTTGCCCACAAAGGAATTTGGGATATGGAGGCTGAAGGTTTCCACTGTTTTTTGGTCCAGTCTGCTGCAGCTCAAATCTCATCGGTAGCTGCAGACTCCCTGCCTTGAGAGCCACGGATAGCAAGGAGCTTTGCTGACATATTGGTCCTTGTGGGGTCTGATACATATGTCTTGCACACATTTAGTAAATATTTTGAAATGCGTTTTCAGAGGCCCATTAGTAAAAAAGGCACATTTTGTTGGTCTGTTTTTGAAATTATGAGATCCTTAAGCATTTTTGCAATATAAGTAATAATAATTAAAAACTGGCACTGGTTGAAAAAGTCTTCACAAGGGTTTTAATTTCATCCAGAAAAATAGTATTTCATAACAGTCAAAGCACGTTACAGGAGTATTTCATTTGGACTTCCTTCTTTTATTTTGTTCAGACTCAATATTTCCTCAATGATAGATGTGGAAGCTTTTTGCTTAAACATGAAAAATAGATTTCCAAATTTTAATTTTCCAATCAAATGTATTACAAGCAATTCACCTACTGCAAATCATGTAGCCATTTTCCTCTGACAAAGACAAAATGCTTACTTGATGAGAAACTTATCGTATCACAGACTCAATAGGATCTTTGTTTGTCATTCATTCCTATTTAAGAACTTTCTACAGCCCTTATAAGAGCTGCCGCTGCTGTGTGTTGTTGAAGGCAGAGACCACATTGCATCCCAGAAGACACCGCAAGTCATTCCCTTGGGAATATCTTTCTTTCTTTAATAGGTCAACAATTTTGATCTGTGCCGGATGGGAACAAGACAGGAAAAAGGAGCTTACTAGCACTATTTAAAGACTGTTTAACACACTACTGACAAGTCGCTTTTCATCAGAGATCATCAGGTGTCTTTGTGCTGTTAGAACCCAAATCCTATTTCTCTTGCCATACAACACCACTTCCAGTCTAAGAGGGTGTTTTCTGATCCTTAAATTCAATTGCCTTTCCTCAGTGTCTTGGGACGGAGAATGGCAGTATCCTGCAGCCCTGCGCTCAGCAGCTGCAGGTGTGATTCTGCTGTCCTTTGTGGCAATGAAGGTGAACTTCTGTAGGATCAGGCCGTATTTGAGTAAAGCAGTGTACCGTATCATATTAAATTGGCACCCCTGACTGCTTCTGTGAACTTGGCCCTGTGGAGTTTTCAATAAAATGTGAGTAATTATTTTATAAGGTGTATAAAGAGCTTATTCAAGGCACATGCTCATTAAGCTCTTTCAGTCGTTATTAACATCAACCCCTAAAGGACAACAATGGTAATAATGCGATATGGGGCTGAAAACTGTGGCATTTAATAAGAGAGCACAGTGGAGTGATTTGAAAGCACTAAGCTTCTCTCACAGCCTTCTGCTAGGGCCAGGAGAACGTGAATGTTCGGAATTAGTTAACGATTCTTAAATTACACTTGCACTAATCTGGAAGCTTGGTATTTAATTGAAGTGAATCTAGCATTCCAGATCAATTTTATGGTGATACACGGGAATGAGTAGTTGTTCCAGACCAAAGTTAAGAGGCAAGGTGAAAGACGCTCTCTGTTTCAAACAGCAGAATAAGCCACCATCATGGAAGAAGCCTCTGGTGGCCTTTCAGCTGCAGAGGGGCTGGGGAGCCGCTCTGCGTGTGCGGGCATATGGGAAGGCTTAACGCAGTGGATTCAGCAGGGAGCTGGAAGGGTGACTACACGTGGAGGACTGATGTGCTCCCGTTTGTTCTTCACCACAGCAGAAGAACAGGTCAGATTTAACAGGCTGTTCTAGGTTTGCATTGCAGGAACCGGGACCAGATTCGGTCCTTTAGGCTCCTGCATCATGGCAGTCCCCAAATCATCATGGCTGTGTTGTCACAGCTGTCCCCTGTGAGCTCTCAGAGACCAGTATGAGGTCCTGGACCTTTTCCTTCTTCCAATTTGGAGTTGCAGTCTCTCAGTTTGGTCTCCTCTGTCTTTCCATCAAGGCGTCAGGGCTGTAATATCCTCTAGACCAACCTGTTCTCACCCACATGATCCGCTGCATTCAGAAAAAAAGAGGGTAATTCTTCCCTGGCCCAGAATTTGTGAACAGTAAGACTCTCTGAAGGCTTACCAATGAATTGTGTACTTCAGAGGAAAAGCAAAACACGTGCACGCTTCATTGACTTGCAGTCCTGCCACTGGAGCAGCCCATCACAGCACCCGCAGCCTAAGCCCCACTGCCCTTCACCTCTGCTCTCCCCCGCTGCCTCAGCACACCTGGCAACCCCAAAGCCTGACTGCCTCCTCCTTCAGCAGGAACAGGGAAAAGGCACTTTGATTCCTGTATTCACAACCTGGGCTTCCTCACTTGCCAAATCCACCTGACACGCACCAGGCATTTAAGTCCCCACCTCACCCAGTTGCTCGAAGGACGGTCCCTGTGTGAGCAGGTTCAGTTAGCTCAGTAAGACCTACAGAAAACCGTGCTCCTGCAAAGGAGAAATGCTCTGTCTGTGTAAGGATTGATCTCCAAGTCCGCTGGGACGCTATGTGCAATGAGAGCTAACTGGCCATCATACACAGCTGCACCACAGGTTTGACCATTACACAAAAAGCAGAGGCCAAGGGGCAGAGCTCATACTGCAGGGACAGCCCTCTGGGTATTGCAAATTTAACAAAAGTCTGGAAATATTTTATAGCAAGGTGAGGAAGGAATAGGGGAGGCAGAGGAGGACCGTTAGAAGCGGTTGATAGCTGACAGTTGAGCCAGAGGTGACTATGCAAACCACGGTCTCAAGCCCTGCTCGGGTGCTACTCCTGTGGTGCTGTCCTCCCTGCCCAGCACCTCCAGCACCCCCAAGAGACCTGCAGACACCGTCACCTGCAGCCGCTGGGGACCAGCGGCTCAGCACTCACGTGGCCTCGCTCACGGCCCCTCTCCCGCTGCTGCCTTCTCTCCCATCAGGATTAGCAACCAAGCTCCTCCTGGGCATTACAAAGAGGTGGCTGCTAATGAGCATGCAGCCCTGAAGTAAGGGGGTGGACTAATAACAAAGGTGGGAAGAAACATACGCTTTCCTCAGCTCTAGCAGTGCTCAGAAACCTTTTTCACATGATTGATAGGTTTCGTCCACAAGGGCCTGCTGGAGCCCAGATGGAAAAGCAGCGCTATTTCCCCAGCTGCCTCATCTCACTCCCCAGCCTCAACTCCCCACCCAGTAGAGGCTGTGCACAAAAGCCACTAATCAAGTTAAAAAGCCAGCTTGCGGTGCCAGAGGAGGGGCTGGCAAGAATCATGTAAAGAAGATTAAATTCAGCAATGGGAAGGGACAAGTAATGAGGGTTAGAAGTTGAACCGATGGGTCTCTACCCATTTGGCTGCTCCAAGGTTAGCTACTCTTTTTTTGTTTCCTCTGGTGTATCTTTAATATCCTACTTCCTCTCTGATACAAATCATTGATTCCTGCTTGGGTATTCGGCTCCTATAAGATTTTAGAGCAGAGCTGAAGGCTACAAGGTTACTGAACAACAAGCAGAACCTGCTTTATTGCCAAGCATTTAATATCCTGTTTCCAACAGTGGAGGCTTAGAGGAAAAGTATGGCATGAGCCTTCCCCCAGCATATCCACTGTGCCTCTAGCATAAAGAAGGTGAGGAGGGGGGGTACATTCAGAGCCATCAAAATAAGAAGCCATCCTTCTCATATTAGTCCCTTTTTCAAATAAATCTGCACCTGAAAAGTCATTCACAGTCAAACAAGGCCAAAACTGTTTTCACAGTTATGTCCATCACTCCCAGTCTTACTACTTGCTCATTTCTTGCATATGTCCAGTATGGGATAGTAAGTGCAATGGGACAAAGAGCTAGTCTCAGAGTTGTCCACGAAATGTCCAAAAATGTGGACCACTATAAAAAAAAAGTATTTATAAATGTATTGTGTGAAACAAAGGGGTTTTTTTTCTTTTTTTTTTTTTTTTTTGCAACTGATGCTGACTTTCTACCTTTGGCTTGTATTTTTTATTAAGCAATTTGCTCAAAGATGGAATTTTTTCTTATAGAAATTACTCCTTGTCATTGCAAAACACTCTGTCTAGCTTTCAGGAAGGTCTTTTGCTTCTGACCTGCAAAGCAGAGGCCAAGTTGTCCAAAAATTATTTTAATCCTTTTACTTCTAGGATACGCACAGGTTTGTATTACGGAAAGCTGTGTATATTGCATATTCACCACAGCTCACCAGTAGCTTCACACAGCATACCATTACTACTACAAAAATCCAGAAAATCTATTGTGATCAGAGAGTTTTAGGACAGGGGGTTCTAAGGGTCTGAGTGAAAAGCTGCCTTTGTTAGAGCACATGTAGCTTGAGGAATAAACATCTAAAGATGACTGTGGAGTAGATTTTGTAATGCCACGAATTTGCAGCAGCTCGTGGTCCCTACAGCTTATTTCATGGTGTGTTGTTTCTCAGGATACTCCTGCTCTGCTGCTTGCTGGTGGCAAAGCAGCACGGATGGACCTTCCACCCTTTACATGCTGAAGTCCCCGTGGGGCTCTCCCCCCACGCCCGGGTGTCTCCCTGCAGTGCCTGCGGCAGCTGCATCCCCCAGCCCCAGCCGGGGGCTGCCTGTCCCCCAGCAGCCACGTGTCCAGGCTGGCACTGTCCCCATCACCGCCTGCACGTGGCTCTGGGACACCTCACTTCTCAGAAGTCCACAGCCTTGTGCTTGTCATAATCATTCCCCAAGTTATTTCCTCATGTGTAGGGATCGGAATATGGCTCTGGTTCAACAAGGTATTTAACCATCTGCTGAACTAATCAGTTCCTTCAGCTGGAATTTGCAGACTGTGA
This sequence comes from Harpia harpyja, assembly GCF_026419915.1. Classification (NCBI taxonomy): domain Eukaryota; kingdom Metazoa; phylum Chordata; class Aves; order Accipitriformes; family Accipitridae; genus Harpia; species Harpia harpyja. The sequence continues at coordinate 14,328,021 of NC_068960.1, read as the reverse complement.
TGCAGAGAAAACAGCCTGAGCATTCATTGCACCCCACAACAAATAACATCAAACCTTTCCCAAGCAGAGAACTTGCCAACTTCAAAACAAATTTTGTGTCACCTCCAAGGTGGCCGCCTGGTCAGCGGAGAAGTCCCATGTAGTGCAGCCCTCAGCAGCACTGCCACCTCTTTGGTCAAAGCTGCAGATTGTGCTTTTAGCTCTGGAAAGCTGCAGTTCATAGTTCCAGCTAAGGTGATTGTCACTGCACCTGAATCACAACCCACCAGATCACTGCTTCTCTGCAGACTCCTCTACACCCAACTTCTGCTCAGCTGGGATTTTTTTTCTACAGCTGAAAAAAAAGGCTTATTTTGAATAGCATCTCAACTGATATTCAAAACAAAGGTATGCATGTAGTTTGTTGTAGCTAAAGGCTAAAGATTTTTATTATTAAAAATATTTCCAGCTTACCATTTTCCATTCTCAAGGTGTTCATCTATGGACGGGCCATTATGTACTATATTTAGCAGTAGAAGTGAATTTGAAAAAAATTACATTTTAAAGTAAAATGTGGTGAAATTTATTTACCTAGAGAAACATTTATGTAGCTATAGATTGACAGGTAAGAGAGATCATAACATCTCAGGGTGCACTTGTGTGCGTGAAAAGGTATGCATGAATAAAAAAAGACAGTGCTGAATAATATATATATATGTGTACATAGAAATCTAAGGAACAAAGACATTCAGGCTGAAAACAATGCATATATTTTTGCTTATATTCACATTGTATTTGGAAAAGATCATTAAAAAAAAAAAAAAGACAACTCGAGAGACACAGGTGCATGTGTATATCCATGCCTGCATGCAGGACTGATGGCAAAATGTCACAAATTGACATTGCCACTAAACAAAAATCCTCACATATTTAATGCTGAGTGGTTTTCACTGCCCTTTGTTGAAGGCATCTTTTTCTGGTCATAAAACTATTTTAGCCATCTCAGTCACTAACAAGTGTCTACAAAATGGGGACAGTGTTTCTCCCGTTAACACTTTGAAAACTATACAGGCAGCTGCCACTGAGAGAGATGTTCTGTAAGAGCTGGATTCAGACATTAGATATTTTCTTAGATCCTAAGCTCCTCTAAAATCAGATCATACTGTATGTCTTAACATTAGGACTCAGTTAGACCCTGAGGCTAAATGCACTAGAAACCCGTGAAAGAATTGGAGGCAACTGTTACAGATGCCCTTTGGTGAACAAATTACCAAGCTGTGCCCTGGATGAGCAACCTTGCTCCATCTCCCTGTGCAGCAGGGGAGCAGTAGTTAAACCAGCAACAGCACTTAATGAGTTAAACTGATGAGTCCTGAAGACTGTGCCATGCAAATAATGATGTATCTGAATAGCTCCAGTAAACTGAGTTGTTAAACTATTGACATGTCTGGTTGCAAGAAAAAGGTCTGCGGAATCTTTCTTGCAACCTGTGGTTGCAAGAAAAAGGCCCAGGAACCAGCAAGAGGACTCAGTACAACCATGCCTGCCTATGGCTCCCTTGGTAATAACTGCTCAGGGCTTCTATTTCAGATAGGAGCAGAAGTCTTTAAAGTCCTATATAACTCTGCACACAAATTGAGCTGCTTTCCGAGTTTTGCACATACTAGAAGGAAACGACCGTGGCTCGGGGGTAGGCCGTCTGTGCTCACCTCAGCACTGCAGGACTCAGAGAGGGCAGCAGATCAGGCAACCCGTGTGCCCCAGCGATCCTCGCCGTGGGGCAGGCAACACTACAGGCTTGGCACCACAGCCTTAGAGTTTTAATCAGTTTGGTCTATTTTTGGGTGCCTCTGTTTTTCAGGCCCACCTTTAAAGAAAGCAGATCTTTCAGAGAATGAGCAATTAGCTTTTATTGTCAGTGAATAAATAAATAATGCTTTCTAAATTGTTGCTGGTTTCCCACCAAAGTCCCCATTTATTTCTGAGGACGTAAATCCTTTGAGCTTGGACTTCCTTGCAGTTCTCCCAGCAAACGCACAAGAAATATATTGCACTTCAGCTTGTGTAAATTGAGCTGAGCTCTGGGCACACTGGTGAACTTCTGAGGGTGCCACAGATTAGATGCTTGTATGTATGGGTATGTATCCATTTCCTCATTTGGGCGGCCCCTAAAATACAATAAGCACCAGCTGGAAATGGAATACCTAAGTCAGACCTTCACTTTCTATTAGTTACATGGGGGAAAAAAAAAAAAATCGCCTTGTTTAGTCCGTTTTTGCAAAGTACACTAATGTAATAACAACAACAACAAAAAATCAGTTTCCTTTGGGTTATAAATATTCCAGGGCAAAGAGCACAAGTACTCCATGTCATGTATGATGTCCCAATAAACTGTTCAATTACAGGTAATAAATAATAACATATAATAATAAATTAAAACATATAAACCCACAGTGACTGCAGAAATATTAATATTTTGCCATACTTAAATGGAGCTTAGTCCAACTTGCCATGGCAGATGAACAATCCTTAGGGAGCTTTAAGGACTGTTGGGTACTAGAAGGTCAGGTTTCTTTTAGATCTGGACATCCTAATTTAATTCCAGCTAATGCCTGATGTATGAATAATTCATTAGTATTTCTCAGTTTGGAACTAAACTTCTCAGAGAATTTAGTAAGTGTGAATGTTGCTGCAGTAAACATATGCCGATTATTTTTTTAGAAACCAGAAAATGAGGTTACTCCCAAAAAAGTGGGTAAAATAATTAAAATGTAAATTGAAATAAATTATTCACACTACTAAATTTAAATAAATGACTCAAACACCTAAACTCAATTAAGGCATGTTGTTAGTTAGAATACTCAGTATTGTATAGCAGATGTACAAAGCCAAGAACTGGCACCAAAAAAGTGTTCAATGTGCATGAATGTTTTATAGGTAACAGAGTGTATACCCTAAGGGCCTTGAATATTACATTAAATTATACATTTCTAATAAAGAAAATATAAATGAATATGGAACAAATGTCGGCTTTCAGCTTAAAACACCAAATACTTCTTTCAAGAGCAAGCTTTACCATTGCATAACAGTTGCAATATTATCGTGTTTAATGGCTTAAACACTGTTGTCAGCTAAATAGCTGTGTGTGTATGTATGAGAAGGCATAAGTGCCATTGGCAACTGTTGTGTAGTGTTATGGAAACCATTCTAAAATAAGACCACATTTTCTGTCACTTCAAACTCTTTTAAAATTTTAATAGAAATAACATATTCAGCAGAGGAGACTTATTAATTTGCTGTAACTCTCTTCTTTCTTTTTTTTCTTTTTAATGGCTCACTTGCAATGACAAAAGCAAGCTACTGTCAAAACCTAGATATGGGGAGGGAATATTGCTAGCTCTACAATAGGTGCCTTGTGTCAGGAGCAGGACTGAGGAGGAGGAATCTGGCAAGCATTCAATATATTTTCTCTGCCATGGTTTTATAAAATATAATATTGCATGTTGAAAGTTCATGTATATATAGTATTTAAGCCTACAGCCTAAGCTGCAAAATAGAAAGAATTCTTTGTTTCTTTTTTTGGATGAGGAGGGGGAGGAGCAGCTATAAAGCAGCTTCATATTTGACATACCATGCCATCAGTCATATTTGGATGCACAGCCTCACTTCAGACTTTACGTGGGATGGGAAGTTTCAGCCGTGCAAAGAGAGCAGGCAAAGGCCCACTCCAGCTCCAGCAGCCGCAGCATCCTGCACTTACACGGAGGTTAACACAGAGCTGGGCCACGTTGTGACTTGTGGGCAGTTTTAAAGACTGCTGGAGCCACGGCACGCTGTCATGAATCGTGGGCTGGAAGGAGCTAGCAATGTGACTACAGAAATGCCACTTCATGGCAGACTGCAGACTCGGGCAGCCTGCAGTGGAAGTTACCACGCTGCTGAAGATACACATGTAAATCCAAATACTTTCAGAGACAGAGAAGATACACTGGGAAAGAACTTCAGAAAGATTTTTTTCTCTAATCAGGTTTGAAGTTAAGATGTAAGCCAGTTTTGGTCCTCTGCAAAGCAGCATAACAGATATTGAACTCAGCCCTAATTGGATCTGTTAACCACCTAGCAAAGCCATTGCACACGAGCCATTTCCAATTACAGCGGCTATGACTAAAGATCCAAACACAAGTACAAGTGAGGAAAACAGTGTGCAGACATTTTAGTCCAGGGAACCAAACTAAATAGGGGTATTGTTTTGAGAGCATTGGGCTTTAAGGAGAGGGAGCAGTGGCGAGTTACCAGCTCAGTCTCTCCCTCGAACTGAAACAGCAAGCAGCCTGAACCTGCTCCACGTAGACACAAATACTTAAAGCTGCTTATTCTCTCAGCCAGCAGCTGAGTGAACAGGAGTGCTGCAAAGCAACTTGAAAAATGCAACCTATTAAGAAGCCAAGCTCTGATCCTTTACCTCCAACATTAGCACAGGCTTGAAGCCAGCCCAGCGCAGAATTCACTCGGGGAGAGCTTCCCCTTGACGCCAGGCAACTTTGGGGCAGAGCCTACAGGTCTGAATGATTCCTTCATAAATCCTACAGACCCCATCAGACGGGTGATAAGAAGAGGGTTAATGCTCTTCGCCTTGGCAGAGGACACCTCACAGCTGCCTGTCCTCATTTCAGGGACTGCCAGGGAACCCTGCCATGGGGGAAAGAGGAGGGAGGTAGAATGTGTGCCTGGGCCCAGCTGGAGTGAGTTGCCATATCCCACAGGGAGCTATAAAACTGCTCTGGTGAGGCTGGCATTCCTCCTGGTTTAACTCAGCAGCCAGGTCTTTCCTGTAGGAAGGATGAGAAACCTTTACCAGAAAGGAAGACTTCCATGTCAGGAGTGAATGAATCAGTTTTACGTGTGATTTTTTGCTTACCTTTGCTGTGCTCTTGAATAAAGGGAAAATACCTACACCAAGGACCAGTCTTTGCTTCATTATTGACATATGAGTGGTAATAATTCAACTAGTGTTGCTATACGCAAGCAAAATGAAGTTTGAACCAGTACAATATACAGTGGTGCCTTAAGAAAGTAAGTAGGCTTTATAAAGCCAAAAACCATTATGAGCAAAATCAACTAGAAGAAGGAAATAAGGCAGAAAATATGAGAGCTTTGTAAGAACTACTTAAGAATATCTTTTTTAACAGGAGAAAGAAGGTTGTATCTGTGTAAAAACACAACAGAATAAGCTCAGCATAATAAATCAAAAACCTCTGCAGCAGGAAGTGAATGCAGTCATAAAAGTAAGTCTTACCGATAAGAAGAAAAAAGATGAATTTGATAGTAAAAGAAGATAGATAATTGACAAGAAAAACAAAAATGTGTAGTTGAGAACATTAATAAGGGAACAGTTTTAGCAAAACATTTCTGGAGCGGTAAAAAAAAAAATTGAAACAGACCAATAGGTCTGTTCCCAAAGAGAAACAATAGATACTACTTTTTTATTTAGTAACAATGCAAGAGAATTCAATAAAGATGTCTGTTCTGTACTGGGGAGAAAGGGTGATGTATTTGTTATATCATGATGGTAATATACTTTCTATTCCTACTGTAACTAAAGAGGGTATTAATCAACAGCTACTGTAGTTAGACATACTTAAATCAGAAGTTCTGGGTAATTTGCATTGAGGAATTTTAAAGCAGCTGGCTGAGAAGCTTTTTTGGCAGCTAATGTTGATTTTTCAGTAACCCGTGGACAGGGGAGAATTCCAGAAAACTTAAAGAATGCTAGTTCCTTGTTAGTTCATTAAAAAGTATGGGCAAGATGGCTGAGATTACAGAGGTTGTCAGGCTGACAACAGTATGGGAAAACAAAGGAAAAGCTCATATTTAATTCCATTAACAGAGACTGAAAGGTGCATGCTACTGTTAATGCTGATCAACAAAGTATGGAAAATATATCTTCTCAAAGTAACTTCAATCTTCTTAGAGAGATTATTAACCTGGTTGATATCGGAAGAGCATTTAATAAATATACTTAGGCTTCAGTAAAACATTGCTATACAGCTGACAAAATAAAACTATGAACTTAGAAACTTTAAAAGAAAATAAATCAATAGGTGTACTAAAAGGTCAAACAGAATAGAAAGATACACATAACTTGGCTATTGAGTGAGTAACTGGAAAGGTAAAAGCCACCAGAAAGCAGGAACCTCTGCTGAACAAGGAAATCTACAGCAGAAACAGAGTTGCTTCAACTTTAAGCAACCCACATTGTGTATATTCCACACATATTTTTCAAGTTGCTAACAGTGAAGCTTCCTAAGCAGAGGAACAATTTAATGGAGGTTGTGATAGTTTTCATCACTAGGAATCTTTATATTAAAGGTGGATATTTTTTCCATCTGAGGCTATAGCTGCACTATCACTACTGGAAGTTAATAAAGCAGGCAAAATGTTTCAAGCCCAGTAGGAAATGCAGTTTGCCCCTGTGGCTCTGGATGCTCTGTTGGGTTACAACATGTATATTACACTTGGAGATCCTCACCTCTCTTAGCTTTCTTTTCTTCTAATTGCTTTTTTTCCAGCATGTGGCATTGACTCTTGCAATAGTATCCTAAAAAGTTTATTTATAATGTACTAAAAGATGCAATCTTTGTAGCTGAACCAAATTTACAGTAGCAGCATTGTGGATGATGAAACTGCAGTGCTCCAAGCTTTGTGAGTGATGCTTTACTTGGCTTGGGGTTTTTTATTTGAATTTAAATAGAACTATCTTACTTGTTTTACATCAAAGAACAGTGGAAGCAGAAGTGACTAATTTGATTGCTCAGGCAGAAGCTACTCACACCAGCTCCTGGAAATTAATATTCTTCAATGTTAGGAGATACAAATTTCAGCCAGCCATACAAAATCAAACCTCTTTCCCAGGTGAATTTCACTGTCTCAGTCTGTGACTCTTAAGTAGTAAACTGATGCTGAGCATATGAGCTTTAGGGACAAATCAGCTGACCTTTAATGATTCTTTAAGTCCTTCCCTCATTTTCCATCAATAGCATATTTATTGATCACAGAGCTGGCTGGTACTGAATTCCTCTGGAGAAATGCAGTATCAGAAAGGCTAGGAAAAATCTTTAAAGTGCATAGCTTAATTCTCTGGTCTGTTGTCATCAAAACTGAACCTCTGAAACTGCACTTTACTAACTAAAAAGGAGTCTCTTCCCTTGACTCTAACATCTTGGTATTGCCACTTTGGCTTCCAAAGTAAAATCTTTCCTTCTTTTTAAACTTACTTGTAGGCAGGTGACTCAGCATGACTCCCCAAACTCACATCACTGTTTGGGAGCTAGGATGCCTCAGTTCTTCAGGAAATTTCGCTGGAAATTAATCTATGAATGACGTCCTCTGAGAAGACTTGAGTGAAAATGTCACTGCTGTGATGCCTTACATCTGTATAAGCTTCCCGTGAAGACAGCTGCCAAATGAAAGAAATAAGGAATAAGAATAAGGAATGAGAAATACCTTCAATTTTTCCCTCCAATTACTTGGTCCATCTGCATGCATATCAGGTGTAATATTATACCATTATTGCAGAAGAGTTGGTTGGTACTCACAAAATAGTTTGAGAGCCCTCTGGCAGTAATCACTGTCTTGGGAACAAGCTCAGAAGCAGTCGCAAATTAAATCGAAAGCCTGCTGACCCTGACCTGTCATGCCAAGGCTCTACATATCATTTTGGTGTGTAAATACTACGGGAGACAATCACCCAACACACTCACATTGCAATGCAAGAGAGTGAAAATTTGGAGAGCTGATTCCCAAGCAGCTCCACCACTCAATGGTCTTAGGGGTCTTTTCCAACCTAAATGGTTCTATGACTCTATTCTATGATTGTTTGAACACTCACATTCCTTTTAGATTTTAAGTATTCAAATGAGTAACAAAACCCCGTATATGCAGTATACATTTCACATACAGTTACTACTGAACACACATACACAGTGCATATGGTACATTATGTCGTACACCGTGTTCAGTATATGTATATTGAAGTTTGCCTCTTCCACTAATGCTTAAACTCCATTGCCTGATGATGTATTGCAATAGTACATCACTGGAGTGATGATGATCTGATGGTATATTACCATCATTTATTACTGGAATATCATCACTGGCATATTATTGCAATGTATCACCACAGCAGCAGCCAGCAGGAATATAGCTGCAAGAGAGTCATGTTATATGTTTTATTAATTCCTGAGTGATAGTTGTAGAATTAGTATGACACGGAATCAGCATATACCCTGCTTTCCTCTCATGCACATACTTGCAACGTGAACTGGTATATTTTGTTATTTTCAGCATAGCCTGTTATTTTCCAGGTGTCAATCATTTCCTTGCTGAAATTTTAGATTGGGACCCTCATTTTGAAAATTTTGTTAGCAATTATGAAATAACACGAACCAAAAGAAAATGGAAAGCTGATCTTGACTGTCTTGTTTTATCATCATGTCTATCATATATTTGAGGATGATTTTTGTGGCCCTGACTAGGAAATTGCTTCCTATTACCCAAGATATTATACAAAGACTTATAAAATGGACAAGTCATTAAGGTATAATACCCATTTACAATGATTTTTTTCTTTTGCATCTGCATGTGCATTTTAAAATTCAGTATCATCTCAGTTGCTGCCAAAAATAAAGTAGAAAACCCAGTATATTCGTGCCACTCAACCACTCAAATTGGCAAAACAATATCAGATATTTAAACATCTTCATGAAAACCAAGGGTGCTTTCTCCCATCATTGTTAATTCCACCTATCTCACTGTGCTTTGCCCAAAGCAAGAGTGTACTTACATTACAGTCTCTCTTCCACAGTCATTGCCTGAAGGAATTCTGAAAACTCTCCTGTAAACATCCCCTGGATTTATTTCATCGTACCACCAGAAAATAATGTTTGCTGCAAGCTTTATATAGAGCAACTTCTGCAAAGTGATGTCAGTATCAGCCTGTCTGATTCAGTCAGGAGGACTCTGTTTCAGTTAGTGGTAAGGCTCCTATCTGCATCCCACTAGAATCAGATGGGAATATTGGATAACCATAGTTAGTTCTAGCTACCCACTGGAGGGTTGCATTAGTCATATCTCTGCTACTTCTGGCCATTATCTATCAGTACATAAATATCTTCATCTTTTTTAGCTAAAAAAGTCCCTCTGATAGACCACTTCAAATTTCCATCGTTCATCTCTGATATACTGTAGTAGAACTATTAGGATTGAAATTGAGAGCTATGAGTGCTGTATATATTTAAGAAATACTGAGCTAGTTTCAAGTTGCTGCACTAGCAGAGACAGCTTGCTTGACCGTGATTGTTCAAGACACAGACAAGCAGGAACAGGCAACCTTGGAGAGGAGCCGTCTATACGGTTGATAAGATGTAATACCAAACTAGAAGTAGGCCATAACAGCACAGCACTTTCTCTGGAATTAATTTTTGGCTAAACCTAGCACTTGGATAACTGTAATACCCACCCCCCCCACCCCGCTCCTGGAAGATCCTGAATAGTAGAGCAAACTGTGAGAGAAGAGGTGGGGAGTAGTAGATGAGAAACCAGAGGGATACAGACTCTCTGGAGAGATGCTGAGAAGCACTTTGGCAGGAAGCAGCCCTTTTAGTGGCACATTTGGCTGTGTCCAGCTCCCTAAGAGCACCACTCAGGACTGGCCATCGTCACTGAAAGCACAGGGCATGCTAGTGATAAAAGTGAAGTGTCAAAGGTTATACCAACCTGTCTGAAAACAATTTCTTGTTGCTGAAGAAAGACTGCCAATATTTTGTAAAATTTTCCCTTCCTCTCTCCCAAGAAACAGTTAATGCTCATGTAGCAACATATAGATCACGAGGTTAACCCTAGTATGTGCAGTGTATTAGGTAGGACAAAAGTGTACGAAACAGCAACATGTGTTTCAAATGACTGTTTCTTGTTTATCTGCACATCCACTGTTGACAAAAATGGATTACACTCAGCAACAACCCTACCTTAGATTAGTAGTTTGGAAGCCCAAGTCCTCTTGCCTATTGTCAGCTAGATTCTCCCTTGCTGAACACAGTGACTTTCCCAGGACCGACTACTGTCATAATGGACATTCATTTAATCATGCTGCCTGACATGTTGCAGACAATTCCATAAAAACTGGTGGAAGGGATACAGAACTAATGGAGATTTAACGTCTCTTCCTTCTTTTTGTATATGTTGGCTGGATAATAGTGTTTAAGCTCAGCCTTAGATGTTGATGTCATTCTCTGACCATCAGTAGCTGTACTCTTCCAACACAGTCTGGCTTCTGCCATCACAAGAAAACATCTGGAGGACGGCACAGATTTTGGCATTCCTTCAGAAGGATGTTTAAAACGTTTTCTCTTCTTTCCTCTCAAGACCCCAGTACAAGACTGAGAAAGGACGGGTTGGGAAATGAAGGAAGGTTCTGAATGTGAGTCTGATTAGAATTTAAAAAAGAAACAAACAAAAAAACCACACACAACACAATTTGTACACTGCTACCATCTAGCGAATTAAAAGAAAACAATATCTTCCTCTGAAGTGAGATGAACCATATCTAAGGGTGTGAACCTTCATCACTGAAGTCACTGGGACTTTTGCCATTGACTTTACTTGGAACAATCCTTAATCAAACAGGCCATACTAAACATCAGGCATTTGAACTTCATGTGCAATTACAGAAAGTATCAAAGACTGTTACATATATTTGTGATCTAGATAATTGCCATAATTTGTCCAGAATAACACTGAACCAAAAGAATCATTAGCAATTACTGCTTTAAGGCAGTGCAAATAGGTTCAACTGGATGAAAAGGCACTTTTTAAGACTGGAACAAAGGGAAGCTTTTTCATAGGTACTGCATTTTCTGTTTTAAATTAACTTAAACCTTAGGAAAGAGGTTTACCCAGCAGCTTTGGAAACCTCAGTTCTCAATTTATGCAAAGAATTTCTTCATAGAATTCGGCCACCTTGCCTTCTTGCTCTTTGGTGCTTCCCCAAAGCAGGAAGGACCAAGTCACTCCAATTCAGTCTCCAGCTCTTATTTAGTGGGCATTTTTCTCAATTAGTTTGGCACATGCTAACTCATCTCAGAAGTCTGTCACGCTGAAATGTCAGTGCTAACATCCAGTGCTATTAAAATCCACACTGACTTTGACACTTCCCTTTGCAGAGTCAGCATTTTATTTACCCCAAGGCATACTTTCACCTGCAATGTGAATCAAGGTACAAAGTGTCAGGATTAAATGATTTGTACCATTTTTGCAGTACTTGATCCTTTCTTCCCTATCCTATGCCAGGAGAAATCCCTTCCAAAATGATCTGCAGGTTAGATATGAAACCAGATGACTTATGCCACTGCTCAGCTGCCCTGTGACTTTAAGCAAGATGTCTGGAGATGCTAAATATAATCATGGCACACAGAAAAGAGTGGCAACACTTCTGAAAATGAAGGTATCAATTTAACTGTGTTTCCTCTTACCTATCTGTAAGCATAGCTAGGAAGAATGCAAGGACTTTAATTACCTAATATTAGAAATACAAATGCATTTCTATGCGATCGTGCTTTAATCACTTTCACAATATTTATCATCATCAGTCTCACATCAAAGGTCAGCAAAGACCTTAAGCATATTCATAACTCAAAGCACCAGTATTTTACCCTTTACTTCTCAGCCTTAAAATTAGGGACATTACTTGAGGCTGAGCCTAGAATCAGATCTCACAACTGCCCTAGTTTTCCCTAATTCTGCTGTGTTTATTTGGAGCTCGGCTTCGTTCAAAAGAGAATCCTTCTGACAATGCAGAACATCTGATTAATTTCCTCTTTCTTTTTTTGTTTGCAATTGGAATTGCTTATGTTAAAGCTAGTTCCAAAACAGCTCTGCAGAACCTTCTGCAAAGCAGTTTTCTGTCACAAAAACTTATTCTTTCAGTAATTAAATCTTTCATAAGTTTGATCTTTTAGAAAGATTACAATTTATATATCAAAAAAATCATGCTTTAGAGGAAGAAAAGAGCTTTAACATTTTATCAATGTTATTTTCATTTTGAAAATAGGTTCTTAAATAGTCTATATTACAGAACATAATGTTGAAAGCAAAATCAAACCTTCCTGAAATTTCTGTAATGTAGGTTTTCATAATACAGGGGGTCTCTTCAAAAACTTAATTTAGATATCTTAAAATCTTCCATGAAATCACAGTGTGTATAATCCTCCTTGCATTGTCCTCCCAGCTTCCTTAAAAAATATCTCGTTTTAAGGATCTGTTTTAAACATGTTAAACACACCCTCACAGTGGCTGATGTAGCATTTCATGGCAGTGCTGGGTTGCTGGCTGGTTCCCCCCTGAGCCTCCTGTAGTGGCTCACCCATATTCATTTTAACTTGTACTTCGTGTTGCTACATAAAGCATTATTTTTTCTTTCTTCAGGGCAAATGGATGGGATCTGTAAAGCAAGTGATTTTGAAATGCATCTTAACTTCCAGATCAGCCTTTGAGAAATTAATTTCCACTTAGTTTTTGGAGTCATTCCAACTCATTCTCATGAGTGAAATATGGGCATCAGAAGGTGGAACAGAAAATACAAAGCTAATGATCTGGTTCATGTTAGTTAGTTCTCTCTTAATCCTTTGAAAGATTGCATTTCCCGTCTCTGGAATTTCCTCTCACTGACGGTTTTTAAAAGAAACAAGACAATATTTGCCATGCATTATATATCAAGATTAACTCAAGGAGCAAAGATGATCTATTCACCATCCCTATAAGCCTCTCATAATTAGGTCTACCAGCTTTCAAGGACAGGACTGCCTTAGCTTTACGAATAAGAATTCCCAGTGAAATTTAAACTGTTTCCCAGAGTAAAGTTAGAAAGGACAAAAGGACCTAATCTTCACCCCTTATCCACCTGCCATTTTTACTGGCCTCAGAGTTGCGAGTACACAAGAGCGGCAGACCTGGAGTCACTTTGCTCCTGAAAAAAGGACACTGCTCCTTCCCAGCCAGCCTTGCACCACAGCTTGCTTCAGTTCTGATCTGCCCTACAGCAGGGACCACATTTAAATTTCCTCACACTTCAAGCTTCTGAAGTGTTGTAGGCTTTTCATTCAGTTTTTTGCAAACCTGCATTGCCTTCAGCTGAGCCACCTACAACATTTTTGCTAGAAGGTCCCTCAGGAGGAGGAGGTGGGAGTCTGTGCTCACTTTTTCAACAGTGTTTGGTGGATTTTGCATTACGATACTGTGCAAGACAAAGAGCTGGTAGTTGACCTTGTGCATAGCGATATCTTGGGACGTCTCTGCATTTCTGTCATTGGTGGGATTAAGAGCAGGTGATGCAATGTGGTGCGGCTTGGTGGCCCATCGGTTAGATCATGCCTGCTGAAGGCTTCCCTGCAGCCAGCTTCTGCCCAGAGAAGATGGGAACCTACCAGTCACTCAGAGAAGCTTGTCCTGAGAGCTGAGCACCTTCTTCTCGCCCAGAGGCTGCTGCCATGACAAGGACAGGGGATAGCAGTCGCCTCTGAAGAGCTGGGGGCAGTTGATCCTTTTGAGTACCTGAAGACCACCCGTACTTGTCGCTCTGCTTTCGTCCTCCTGCTTGCTCTCCCTAGCCCCGTGTCAGGCCATGCACAGGAGAGCAGCCATTCTACTCCCTGCCCTGCTCCAGGAGCAGCCTTGCTCCCTGGGCCAGGTGCACAAGTGTGTGCTCAACACTGCTGCTGCCTACGGAAGGCTGCCTGTGGCCCAGTACAAACCCCAGGTACAATTCCTAGGCTAGGAAGTTTGAACCACCCCTGCAGGCTGGCTGGAGTTGGTTTTGATGGATATCCTGGAAAGATATTCAGTAGATGTGTATCTATCTGAATGAGAAATGAGAATTAAAATAGTATCAAGTATTTCTCCTTCTGCCCCCAAATTTCCTCTTTTGTCCAGCCAGCTCTATCGACAGAGATACAACAATGATGTATGAATGGAAGTTAATAGCGGTATTACTGATATGCAAAGATAACAAACAATATTTGTTTGATGTTGTGAAATGAACAGTAGATTTACAGAGCTAGCAAGATTTTCTGTTTACTTACACATATGTGTTGGGGGTGGGGGCGGCGTGTATTTGCATGAAACCATCTCAGACATCATATTTTTCCTCTCCTGGAGAGGAAATTCCTGGAGAATGTTTTCAGAGACCCATCCGCTTAAAGAAATAGCATCCTATCACAGTCAGATAAAGAAGGGTAAATTTGAAGAGACAGTCTATTCAATTTTATTCCAATAGAATTGCAAGCAGTTTACTTTTTCCTACTTTTCTTTCAAATGTTAAGCTGCAAAATTCAGTCCAGCTTCCAGTTCTGGTACTCAGAAGCTGCAAAGAAAATGTATTTGTTCATTTCCAAATAGTAAGGAAAATTTGGGTTTTTAAATGAATGAACGTTTCTTGGAAACAGCTAATTTCAGTCTTCATTACTGAAGATCAAACTTCAGCATGGAGGGACTCTCATCATTTCTCTCAGAAAAGGTAGCTTGTGTTCAGATCTTCAGAATTTCTCATCTTTCTTCTCCTCTCCCCCCCATTATATTATACAGCTGGTGGGGCTCGGACTCTAAAATAAGACATTAAATCAGAGAGCCTGTGTCTGTCCTACTTTCTTCACTTTTCTACATTCAATTCCACACTTAATATCAGGGAAGACAAAAGAAGGAGACATTTTCAATACTCAGACCCTAATAATATCCCTCTGGGATTACCTGCAGCTCAATACATCATTCAAAAGCAAAGATTAAAAGTAATAGTCACGTTAATATTATTTCACAATCCACAAACATAAATCCTCATTTGTTATTCATGAGCTTATCACACACACCTCTTAAGGAGCAAAATACTGCAGCATGTGCAGAAAATGGTAACACAAAGTAAACAGAGAAGGAGAGGCAGACAACTTTATAGCTCATTTAAGGTAAAGATATTGCAGGTATGTTTGCTAACAGAGTAGAAGTGTTCCTGCCTGGCTTTGACGATGCACCATGCAGTAGTATTTATTGTCTCCCTAATCATTACTTAACCAGATCCCAGTCCTTATGTGCCAACTTCCTAAGTATGTTGCTTTTTCGTGATGGGTACTCATAGAAATGACTGTTCTGTAAGGGGTCTGAGGTGGTGCAGGGCATCAGCGCCTTGCACCCCTCTCTTCACGTGGGGTGACAGACCCAAGTCTTTCACATGTAATGAATGACATGGACCCCCTTTCCCCAGGAAATTCAGAGCTAAATCTAAACCTTTTACCCACCACCTATCAGGGTATTTCTGCTTTCTACATAGAAATGAGCTGCTGACCTTGAGCACTGCGTGTTTCCTGGGCTTGTAACACGCTGCCTTCTGCACACAAATCTATTCACAGAAAGCTTGGAAGCAGAAGAGGCTGCAAGAATCACTTGCAGGCAGGCAGGCATGGGTGGGCCCCCATCCAAACACCCTGTCACTGGCCAGAGGCAGATGCAAATTCAGAGCCGATTTTTATTTCACAAGTGATCTCCTTCAGGTGCTAACTCATCACTTTAATGCCCACTATCTGAACACTCTGAGCTTGGAAAAGTTTGAGGCAAAGCAAGTGGCGCTCTGTACGTGACATGCATAGACTGTTTTTGCTCTGTAGCCATGCAGTTTTGAAACACTAAGCGTGAACCCCAGCTAGAGTAAACATATACACAGTCCTCCTGATGGTGGTTACTGTAGAAACAGAAAGGAAACTTTCACCAATGTTTCTCTCTTATTTCCCAATAAATAGCAGCATCTCCCCTAGAAACTATATCGATCTCTAGTTGTTCAAATAACTACTATTATAGAAGTAGATGAACTCTCCCCTGATAGACCTGTCAGACTCCCTGCTGATGAGAAGGCTTCCATGCAATCCATATCCACAATTGCTTTGGAAGTAGACAACTGACATTCCCTCCCTTTTCCCCCTCCAGCTATATCCCTGTAGCTTTTTTTGGTTTCCTCCATCTATGCTTTTTTAAGCTGATACTTGTTTTGAGAAACTGCTCGAGTTGTGACAGAAACTTCTGAGCTATTCCAGTAATTGGCCTGCCTATGAGGAATGGAAAGGTTGAGAATGACAGTGCAAGGGAAGAGAACCTTGAAAACATCATGTCTTGGGAAGCTCCTATCATAAATAGGGTCATGTTATGCAAGCTTGCCATACATGTGTAGTGCTCTGTACAATGAGTATTTCCTCTCAACTCAATGTCTTCTCACATATTTATAGATACAGGGTTTGATTTTATATATTAATCCTATTATGTCGGTCTTTTGTATTTCTGTAACTATTGCAAACCGTTTTCTCCAGCTCAGAGGAAAAGGCATTAAATACACAACTCGTTTAATTGGAACTGTTGCAAGTTTGCTGATGAAGACTCAAACGCTGAAGAGTTAACCTAAGAAATCAGAATCTCATTATTACCTGGAACTTCCAAGAAACATAACATTCATCGTGTTAAAACATTCTATTGTACAAGGTTTAAGCAAAAATCAGCATAGGCCATATCCTCAGCTGTTACAAGCCAACAAAGTTGCATTGATTTCACTGGAACAACGTTGCTTTATGGAGCACAGGCTCTGGCCTGCAGTGGAGCTGTCATAAGCGAAGACAATTTGCATTCCTCCTAAAAAGAATTAATTGAAAGTTGTTTGTTAACTTTCTTGACAAATGCACAACACAGTCCACTGCCTGATTTTCTGATGCTCATGGAGTGACCTGACTGAGCCAGAAAAGTTCTTAGTACTTCACCACCTTGGCATCTAGGGAAAGAGTCAGGCATCTAGCTTTTAAATGTGTCTTTGTTTTCTTAAGTGTTTAGTGAAATAGACAGAAAAACAGTACTGCTTATGCTCTGTTTTTCTTGTCACAAAAGGGGTGAACGAACACCCTCCTGAGCAGGCTTAATGGCACACAGTCTGAACGTAGCTGAACTAGAGCTGTCAGCTTTCCCATGCTCTTGTTCAGTCCTCCCACATCTGACTCGATGCTGCGCAGGAGGACAAGACAACCTGCTAGACAGCACCACCTCCAGCTTCCCCAACAGCTCTCACCACACCAAGCAATCACCGTCCTGAACCTTCCCACAGGAACAGCTAGAAGTGGGCTAACTGGGAAAATGAGTGTATTCATCTGTCACCTATATGTGCAGGTAACAAAAACCATGGATACTCACCCTGATGCTGTTACCTCTGTAGTGTCCTTAAACAGTGTAGAAAACTGGGTGAGTGGTGGAAATCTGTTAGATTGCAAAGGAGCTGGATACACTGATCATTCAGTTCCAAACTTTATTATACAGAGTTGGGCAAGGGGGAGGTTATAACCATACTATG
This sequence comes from Harpia harpyja, assembly GCF_026419915.1. Lineage (NCBI taxonomy): Eukaryota > Metazoa > Chordata > Aves > Accipitriformes > Accipitridae > Harpia > Harpia harpyja. The sequence goes on along the minus strand of NC_068960.1, from coordinate 14,310,626 downwards.
GTAACAAAGCTTTAAAATTCTTCAGGTGTTAGCCATCTGCTGACAAGCTCCCTACTTAAACTGTCATCTAGCAATGTTTTTGGCAATGGCGTTTTCCTAAGTGTATTTCCCTATTTGTCTTCCAGAGAATTTCATTATCTGCCTGAGTGAGGCTCAGAGAAAGACTTATGTAAAGGTTCCTCATGTCTAGACACATCCCAGTTTGAAGCTGACTATTCCAGCCCTTTCCAGGATTAAAACCAAGTGCTCACTCCCAACCTCTCCTTCTCCTCCAACATAACAGACCTCCCTTTTCCACGCTTCTGTTTTTAAATGTAAAAAATATTGCTACTAGTCAGATATTGGAGCCTGTCCCTCTCATCTTAAGAATGGGCAGGTTTAGTGTAGAAACTACTGCTTTCAGACACCAGTAAGAATCAGCAGATACGTCTCCAAGTTTTTCGGTTTCGTTTAAAGTGACATCTGCTTGAAAATTTTCAGGTGTCTGGAAAATTACAGTAAGTCTCCTGGGAATGAATTAATAGGCCGCAGACATGTGAGGCAAAGCTAAATGCTAAATAAAATACCTCACCTAGCACCGCAGTTCATCATGTGGGTTCCCATACCTGCAATAAACTTCTCCCATCTGTGCCTGCAGGTACAGCTTTCAACCTTCTCCAAGGAGGGAACTCCAGTCACAGTAAGGTCGACCCTGGCACAAATGCTTTGGTATTATAAAGTACTCAATCCATTTAGCAGGAAAATTGCTGACTGTCTCTCAAAAGTAGAATGAGCAGGCAAGGATTAGGTTTTTTAGCAACTAAATACTCCAGAAAGTAAGACCTCCAAAGCCTGTGGGTGGCAACGCACTCTATTTTTACTAAAAGGCTACCAAATTGCCTAGGCTGTAATCTGAAAAATGCTGTCTCAGTGTTTGGTACTCGATTACTCTTAAGGGATGACTGAAGGACATTCTTTATAAGATACAGTGTGGTCTCCATGTGTTTATACTGGATGTGTTGAAGGACGGAGGGGAATGCTGCTAATGCTGTTTGAAAGTCTGACTCAGCAGAGCATGACTCTTCACGAAGTGTTGGGAGCACCTATATTTAACATCAAAGAGGTAAAGATAGTGACCTTCTTTCCACGCTTCGAAGGAGGGCTTGAGCTCATCCTAGTACCACCACCTCAGCTGAGAATCCAGCCACCAGATTCACTCACTCAACACAGAGGTGAGCTGTGGCATAAAGACCAACAACTACCAGCAACAGGAAGAGAGCAGATCACACTGTTCACTTAAGTTTTTGGTTAATACGTCAGTTACTGAGCTAGAATCATGCTGAGATTACATCTCAGACCCACACACACACGCCCCTGCCCTAGGGCTGGAGGGACGCCAGCATATCTGGAGTGAAGGTTGTTTCCCCTGGCAGCAAGTGCACAGCCTCCATCTAGCAGGGAGGGATGCACAGATTCAACAGGAGCCTCACAAGTGTTACAAGAAGTAAGACACAAAGGTGAAAGGGCCCAGGAACTTCCGAGCTGAAGAGAGATCAGGAACACCAGGAAAACCAAACAAATGGAGATGGGGAACAAGCTCTGAAAAGGGAGAAGGGCTGTAGGGGAGAAGGAGAGAGAAACTGTCCCTACAAAGACACCCAAATTGATAAAACAGAGGGTTAGGCCAGAGTTGCAGGAAAGAGGGACTCTTTTCCTCCCTATATTTAATAAGAACAATTAAAATAATTATCCAGTTAAAACAGTGTTCATTCTATGGTGACCACAACAGAGAAGCTTGGCAACCCTGCCCAATTCTAATTTCACATGGCTTGTAATACTCTGCCACTCCTTTGGTGATTCCAGGTATTGTTTTTACTAGTTGAGATGCCTGGATTGGCAATTCAGAAAATTGCAGACTGACATCAGAGTTGTTTCCTCCACAGAAAGCGCAAGGTAGCTGAGCTTAGCCTGCCTCATTCGGTCCAAGCCCATAAGCAAATGGAAGGTATTTTTCCTGAAGGATGCTTAGTGCACCCATCCCCAAACCAATAAAATTCTTACGTAGTGGCTTAACATTAACTCCAGTGAGCCTATTCACATCCTTAAATTTAAAGTCTGTATATAAGTACTTTTCTAGACTGAGCACTGGAGTGCACATCCCATGTCAAATCAAATCTTTACTACAAGATTTGCTGCTCCATTTTGTGCATATTAAAAAAAAAAATCCCTTCAACTATCATGTCTTTTTATGTTTTTATATATCTATCTTATAGGATTGAGATCCCCATATAAAATGCTTCATATGAGTGAGATTTCAACCTGACAGGCAAATTCTTTACTCAATCCTCGTCTGCATCAGTGGTCTGCCTTAAAAGCCAGCCATTAGCCTACTCTTCTGTTGTGTATCTCTAGAGAGCAATGCCACATGGACATGACTGTATGGCACCCGCCCATATGGCAGGAGATACCAACTGACACTGCAAGAAGGCAACAAGGAGCTCCCTGCCCACTTAATGCTCTGAGAGTTGGTGTGTGGGCAGAATTCAGCAGAATTGTACTGTTAAGCCAACCAGCTCTTACAATTTTTCATAGACACTTGATAATTACAAGGGAAGACATGTTGGTATCTAGACCGTTTGCCTGATGTTTGATTAGTTCACAGAAGGGTAGCAATTCCAGTTCATGAACAGCGGCAACATACCAAAATTTGATTCAACTCACAATTACACACAACGCTCCAAGCTCCAAACTTCTTGCATGAAACCCTGAATGACAGCCTAATTGGCTGTATCAGATCACAAACTCTAGCGTCAGGGACCAGCAAGAGCAGGGCTGCTCCACGAGGGAAGGAGAACCAGAAAGGAAGGCAGCGCAGCCAGGCTGTACCCGCAGCACAGCAGACAGAGCTGAGGGCTGATAACAGGGTCCGTGAGGAGTCCCAGACCAGGGGAGGGGATGAGCCATGGGCAGAGGGGGAGGGTGGAGGCCACAGATGAGGATGCTCAGGGCCATTAAGGACTATTAGTGCCCCCAGAGCCCAGATATCTAGGTGGCTGAGGAGCCACAAATGGTGAAAACAAGGTCTCCAGGTTCTCACTTACCAGGCAGGTTGCCATGAAGCAGAGTTGCTGAGGTGTCAGGAATCAAAGCAGAGATCCATAACTCTGGCCTCTATTTTAGAAAATCAGATTATTTCCATGCACTGTTTAAATTTTATTGAATTGGTCTATGGCCACAGAAAACCCTTATTTTATCTCTTTTTCTCTCTCTCCAACCAGCTTTATCTATAGTACAAAGGACGGAAGTGTTAAGAGAATTAATACTTATTCTCATCACTTCCCTCTTTGCAGACATCAAGATAGAGACTGAACGAGGAGCAGAACGCAGAGTGCCTGCATCCCCCTAGCCACACCACTCAGTCTATACTTGCACCTACGTCTCCATAAATAAGGATCATATAACATTATATGCCAGGCATGACTTATTTACTGTTGATTGCCCAATGAAAAGATTTCTGGGTGAGAGTTAGCCTTGGATCTTGTGAAAATGTCTCTATCTTCAAAGCACCACAGTGTTACCTGAACTAAGCTTCTGCTGGCTTGACTTCAGATTTCAGACTTGCTCTGTGATGGGAATGAATGCTGCCTCTTCAGCATCTTCCGAAGTGTGATTTTGGTGAAGGAGCCATATGCTGAAGAAAGAAAGAAAAAGTTCCTGATTTTTTTCTTTTATTTTTTAAATGTTTTCATTAATTAATGATTCTTTGAAGCAGATGAAAAAATATTGAACTTTATGTGGTAATCTTGGTGCAAATAAGGGACAGGTAGAGACAGCGATTTTTAGTAAATTCAGTTTGGAACCCAGCTCTGTCATTTATTTGATGATGGCCATCACATATGTTATGCATAACTGAGTGCACTTGTGTGTGCATGTGTATATAATACATAACTTTTTAGTTTGACAATATTGATTGAAATCCTTTCAGTTTGATGAATGAGTGCATTATGCAGTGAACAGTGAAACTAGCCTTGATGAGTCATTGGCAGGATTTTCCCAACTTTTTGAAGGCATCCTCTCCCGTGGGCTAGAAGTCAGAAATGTCCTCCCAGCATGTCTGCTAGAGCTCAGTTTTTGACTGTGACAAGACAAGCCCAGGTATTACTTCAAGCCTGTCAGTTCCTCCCACCTCTTCAAATCCCTCTACACATATCCTAATATACACATGGAGGATCAAGGGATGGAAAGTCTCTCAGGGTTCATTTGGACTTGCAATGCAGCTCTTTCATGTTAATTTTCCTTTTCCTTTTTCTTTACCTCAATTCACTCTGACGTCTTGCCACAATATTGTCAGTCTCAGAGAAAACAACAAGCCAAAGCAGATGTGCTGAACACATGGTCACCAACAGGAGCAGTTCCCAAGCAAAGTTAGCATGTGAAATCACTCCAAAGGAGGGATGTCTTATCCAAAAAATAATCTGCATCTGCTCCTGTTGTTTGGTGGATTGAAAAAACTTCCATGTCTAAGTTTACAGTTTGAATTTATCCAGTGCTCTGAAGTTAGAAGGGTCATGATTTTAGACAGTCCCTGCTGATATCATTATAATGAATTTCTCTTTTGTTGAATAACAGACACCTACAACTTTTGTAATTTTTTTTTATAAACAGTATAATACTGCAAAGGCCCCTTATGTTTTGGTGTCACAGAGGTTATGATGGATAACTCCACTTTTCTGCAGATACTCTAAGAATATGAAATTGGGTAAAAATTATTATTCTTTGAAAGAAAGATGTGGTTTTCCAATTTAAAAAAAGGGGGAGGGGCTACTTCACATATAATGTTTCTCTATTCATTTTCTTTGCGTTATAGAATTTAGGTGACTAATCTTAAACTTGGCTGTGAATTCATCCAAATGCAATGTATAGAACAGCAATTATACATTTTTACTGCTATTTCTGTTCCCTTTGAGATCTGTAGTCACTGAAAATGGGAGTATACGAAGTAAACCCCCTGAAGAGCAAGACACATCTGGCAAGCTCTAAAGATAACCTCAGCCTGCCAAGGAGAGAGTACAGAGTGCTGAGGTCTGGCTTGGGTCTGAAGAAAGATGAGGAAGCAGCTTTCCAGCTGAATCCTGAATTTTTAGCTGAAGTTTTGTGCTGGATAAACCCATTCACTGTTCTCCCTGAAAGAGGCCATCACTGCCCTGCAATATAAATAGAATAGGTACAGAAAAGCAAACCATAACAGTTAATGTGATAGCAAAATCCATGCCCATGTTTGGGAGGAGTGGACAGGAAGCTCAGATAGTCAAAACATGCAGCCTCTGAATTTATAAGGATTTGTCCAACTTCAGCACAACACCCTGAGAGACTTGCCTATTGCTATGATTTGATTACCCATACATTCAGATTGAGTATGCACCACCTGTTAACATACAGAACAAAACACTTCCACCAAGAGCATTTGGTAAATAAATGACTTGGAAAATATTATTAAGCTCAAAAACAACATTTTACCATGTTTGATTTGCCACCAGATGCTGTGGGATCTGAAGATACAGGGGGAAAAAAAAAACCCAGCCAAACAGTGGCAATGAGAGACTAAAATACAAGGAAAAGGCAAGTTTTGTTGTAAAATTATGGTGAGAAATGAAGTCAAGGCTCTTATTCTACTCTGGACTATGTCATGTACAATAAACCCAGCCTATTCATGGAGAGTAAGCACCCCTGCCAGTAAGAGCCGCTGGTAATGATGCCAGTTAAACTTTCATCTTTCTGCCCCTCTCCTCTTCTCAAGTTGAGGAGGAGGGACTGCTAGTATAAACAAGTAATAACATTCCTCTTAAATACCATGAATTTAGCAAACATGTACAGCACTTTCAGTTTTCAGGGCTCCTTCCTTTAACTGATAAACATTTGCAGGTTCCCTTTGAGAGTGACATGTGATTCTTGGAAAATTCAGTTAGAAATTTTAGTAACATGCCAAAGACCGTGGTTAGAAATGAGCAATGGCCATTGAAAAGACACAGTAAGAGCTGTTTGAGTCTTCCCAGATGACTCTGCTTGGCACCTTTTCACCCTAAACTGAGTTCACAATGGGGCCAACAACCCCATCACAGGCCAGACAAGACCCTAGGGAAGGCCATCATGCATGGTCCAGCAGTCTTGCTGCAGCCTAGAAAGAGAGGTAGTGCTCTGTAACATCTCTATGCTTCTAGAAGAAGGACAGTCTGCCTTCTAAAGCATGGGACCGTTAGTGTTGGGCAACTCAGCCTTAATATTGCTGAATTCTTTTTTCGTTCTTAATCTAGATCCAGGCCCCAAATTCAGATATAGCTCTAGACACCTACAGTAGATTGAGCTAAATCCACTAAATGCCCTCACACTGAAATATGCACAAAGATTTTTTTTTAAGCTGATATGGTTCTCTTACTACTGTCCGCAGCACTGTTACATGGTCATACCAGAGAGCACCAAAGGTGGTTGCCCAGGAGCGTGTGCTTCACAGCCAGCTCAGCTGGCTGCAGAGACCAATGCTAGCTACTGTGCCAGTTTATTCTGTTCTGATATTTTTCCTCTCTTTTTAGTATATTTGAACAGAACTTTACTCCAAATCAAACTGACTCCAACACCGATGGGGAGATGAGACCTCCTGCAAATACATGACCACAAAGTGGATGTGTGCTAAACAAACCCATGCTACACTGAAACCAAGACCCTCACTGGAGTCCTTGCTGTTTTCCAAGTCATAGGGTACTGCATTTGGCATCTTGGTCCCCAAGAGAGATGACACTAAGAAAGACTATTTCTTCAAGTACCCAAGTTTTAAAGTTATCTAGTGACTTGGGAAGAAGAGACTTCCTTTTTTTTTTTTTCTTCCCTTTTGCTTCAAAGTGAGCGCAGGATGAGGTTATTCGACTAGTTGGAACCAATGCAGGTTCTTAATGGTGCATGAAATGAAATATTGCTGTCCAGTGCACAGTGACTATTCAGTGTTCTGCTCTATGATAGATACATCCTGTGCTGATCTGACAGGGGAGAAACGCCCAGCACAGCAGCTGCAAACTCTGCCCTGCACCCCAGCCCATACTTTGGGTTAAATGGATTGGTATCTTCTGCTGCTACACGCTCTTCTCTAGGCTAATACATCTGGCAGCCAGTTAAGTTCTTTAGCCAAGAGGCAAGTAGAAAGCATGTTCCATGTCATGGTTCCTGCTTTGAGAAAACAAAAAAATCATTGACCTTATGGAATTTCTAAACAACTACATATCTTTATCTGGGACCTCTGCAGTCCAGGCCTGGATTATTTGTACATGGTACTTGTACATGGCTTTTTGCCCTTTTAATACTTGTGGAATCATTGCCAATTGAAACTGGACCTAGATGGATTAAAGCACTGCTCTGTCAGGGCCAGTGTATCTGTAGCTCTGAAAGCTTTCTTACATCAGAAGGGAGAAGCAGCATGGAAAGGGTTGAGTTACTACTTACAGAAGATGGGAGGAACATATGTACCTGTAAGAGATATACTGGAGCAAAAGCAGGGAAACAGCCTGTGAGTAGACGTCGTGGTTTAACCCCAGCCAGCAACTAAACACCACGCAGCCGCTCACTCACTCCCCCCCCACCCAGTGGGATGGGGGAGAAAATCGGGAAAAGAAGCAAAACCCGTGGGTTGAGATAAGAACGGTTTAATAGAACAGAAAAGAAGAAACTAATAATGGTAATGATAACACTAATAAAATGACAACAGTAATAATGAAAGGATTGGAATGTACAAATGATGCGCAGTGCAATTGCTCACCACCCGCTGATCGACACCCAGCCAGTCCCCGAGTGGCCATTCCCCACCCCCACTTCCCCGTTCCTATACTGGATGGGACGTCACATGGTATGGAATACCCCGTTGGCCACTTTGGGTCAGGTGCCCTGGCTGTGTCCTGTGCCAACTTCTTGTGCCCCTCCAGCTTTCTCGCTGGCTGGACATGAGAAGCTGAAAAATCCTTGACTTTAGTCTAAACACTACTGAGCAACAACTGAAAACATCAGTGTTATCAACATTCTTCGCATACTGAACTCAAAACATAGCACCGTACCAGCTACTAGGAAGACAGTTAACTCTATCCCAGCTGAAACCAGGACAGTAGAATACAAGCCATCCATAGGTTTGTGTTGTTTTAAAAACATGTGATGCTCTACTTGAAATAGAGCAAAACTTTCACAAACTGCTGAAAAGGTAAACCACTTCAGGGCTTTCTACCCAAGAAAACTGACCAGCAAATATATAGTAAAGTGGAACAGGACTGTAGAGTAACAGTGGCTACATAGCTTCTGAACAGCAGCTGCCTTTCCAAAGGGAAAATGTCCTTCTGGATTTGTGCCCACAAGAATATTACTCTGAACAGTTTGTTCTGCTTTAATTGTGCTTGCTTTCTTATGCAGACAAGCAGCATCATCTTTGTCACTCTTATGGAGATGAATTTAGTATAATAGAGAGAAGAATTAGAGAATAAACAAATGAGAAGAGAAAGGTGTAGGCTTCCCTTCAGTACAGTCCCATCTCCAGTATAATTTCCTCCTTCTCCTTAAAGAGTAGACACAAGTGACCAGGGGACACACGCCTTTAAAGACCTAGTACCAAAACCAACCCTCTATCTGATGCAGGTTGCTGAAACATTTTAGATTTGTAACCTGAGCATGACCAGATGGCTCTGAAACACTGCAGGCAAATCCCAAAATGAAGGCAGAGTTCAGAGGGATTCTGTGTAATTTCAGAAAGAGAATTTATTGCCCTTTTGCCTGTGGCATAACGAGGCAGACTGGGGCAATTGTAGCAGAGATGTCTGGCTGCCAAAAGGCCCATCTTTGCACTGATTTCAGGGGCATCAGCTGGTTCACAGTAGCAGCCAGGCAGGATTGGGTCAGATCTGGGAGGAGCACGCATGGGACAAGCAGTGGCATGGGGCGCTGGCAGCTGCTGCCTTCTACTCTGTGTTGCCCAAATCAGCAGGACTGCTTCATCTGATAAACCCCTTGAACAGTCAATGATACAGCACCTAATGCAACAGGAGAACCTGTTCCTGGTGCCTTTCATATTTAATGGTACACACAGATTTCCGTATTCCTCCTGTTTCTGTTGGTAAATAATCTGGATGCTCCTTCTTATTGCTTTTATCCAGGTACAAAGGACAGCGAAAGCTACATGCTGTGCCTCATCTTTTCTCCTGATTAGCTCTATTCAAAATGAAAATCCAGCCAGAGAAAGGACACCAAGGGCTGCTTGTTCAGTATGCTCTCTGTGATTAGATGATTACACCGGGAAAGAGAAAAGGAGGGACAGCTAAACCAAATAGTAGGAAGCCAAGACCCAATAGTAGGAGAGAAGAAACCTTTTTATCCCATGACTAGTGCAGATAGTCAGAAGAGGAGCTGTTACTGAATTGCAATTTGTTCTCTCCTGTCCCTTGTCCAGGGAAGATTGTAGTTTTGTTATCTCAGGCTCAAGTGTTTCAGCCAGTCTGTGCTAATTCTCCATGCTAATTCCTCCCCACACCCATCAGCTCCTGCTTCTACACACCTGACTTGAGCTTTATCTTCATCTTTTAAAGCAGCTTGAATCACCATTTCAGACCCTCCAGATTTATGGTTAAAACTGAAGTTTTGGCAAGCCTCTGTTACTACGTTGCCCATTACTGTGATACAATATAATGTAATTAATGTTTTTATGTTTAAGAAAGAGGAGGCACATATGTTCCTCAGCTGCTGATGAACAGATTTATAGGTAACACATCTGAGTCTGTGCCCATGTTTAGACGTTAGCCTGACAGATCACTAATCATTTTCTAAAAGCTGTGCACCACTGCCCTGCTTCCCTAGATTTGTAAGCAGGACTGTGCTGGGATACCATAGCGAGATGATAGATTTCAGGTGACACAAGGGGAGGAAGCAAAACATCAGTAAATGTTTCAGCATATCTATCTCTTCATAAGCAGATGTTCTTGCTTAACATGTACCATTAAGCTAGAGTACACCGTGTGCTTTCTTAAAGAGAAAGCCAGCCTGCTCAGGGTAGGCAGTTTGCAAAGGCCCTCGACCCAGCCTGTGTTCTGGCCCCAGAAACTTAAGCCCTTATTCAAGCAAAATCCTCTCCATGGAAGAGGGGAAGCTGTTGCATCCACAGCTGCCCAGGAGGAGTGAACTTGTAACTTCGATGGATCCTTTCCATCTCTTGTCGCCATTCCTGTTTTGATTGGACTTAGCCAAGGGGTATGAGTCTCATGGTGCTGGAACGCTGGCAGGTGGCACCCACCTGGGCTGAGTCGCCCCAAGCAGAAAGACTGCACCCGCAGCTAGAGGTAACCAACCCTCCTGCTGCCTCAGGAGGGTGTTCCAGATGTCTGTCAGAGCACTGTCCAATGTCTTGGTTACAAGACAGAAGCGTGCGTGTGTTTAAACGCCACCAGTTTTCACAGCATTTCTTCAAACTGGCACTGATCTAGCCACGATAAGGCCCAGCAGTGGGCTGACCTTGGCCGGGTGCCCACTCAGCCACTCTCACACTCCCCCTCCTCGACAAGCCGGGAGAAAATAAGATGGAAAAGCTCATGGCTCAAGATAAAGAAGGGAGATCACTTACCAATTACCATCACAGGCAAAACAGACTTTACTTGGGGAAAATTAATCTAATTTATTACCAGTTAAAAATAGAGTAGGATTGTGAGAAACAAAGACAAAAACTAAAACACACACACATCCCATGGCCCCTTCTTCACCGACCTCGCCTTCACTCCATCCCGGACTCCTCTGCCTCCTGTCCCCCCGCCCCCAGTGGTGCGGGGCACTGGGGGCTGTGGGCAGCCCATAGCAGCTCCTCTCTGCCGCTCCCTCCTCCTCACGCCTTCCCCTGCTCCAGCATGCGTCCTTCACACAGGCTGCAGGAGACTCTGGGCCAGTCCCTCACACCATTTCCCTCACCGCCCGGGCAGGGTTTTGCCCTTTCTTAAATCTGTTTTCCCAGAGGCGTCACCAGCTTCACTGAGGGGCTGAGCTCTGTCCCGAGGTGGGGCCGTTAGGCAAATGGCCGGAACCGGCTGGAACCGGCTGTGTCTCCTCACAGAGGGCCCTGCACCCTGCTGCCAGCGCCTGGGCACGGACACCCAGCGCAGTGCTACATGTCCAACGTGAAATAAACTGGAACTACATCCACCTGGATAACTGCAGCAGCGGACGTGCGGTGCAGAAAGTCTGACCTAGAGCACACTGAAGCCCACGGCTCTGCTGCACCGTCTGCTGCTCGCACCGGTTTGCACCCGCTGAGGAACTCAGAAAGACACTGATGGCCTTCCCTGGCCAGGGAACTAGAAGTGTGTGGTAAATATGTACGATAAATACAGAGATTTAAGTAAGAGAAACAAATGTCTTGCAACGAAGGAAAATCTGGAGGTTGTCTCCTTTGCAACAGTCAAGTTTCCCTTCGCTGTTTCTGGGTTTTTTATGGACCCCAATAAAGGGAGTCGGTAACCTGGGAGCTTGCTATCCTTTTTGGTTCTGTCCGTAGGGGAGAGCATACTGGTAAGAGGGGGAGGGCCAAGGCCTCGGCCCACTGCCCTGCACACCCGAGAAGGGAACTCCTCTTCTTTCGAAAGGTGCTCCAGGAGGCGGGAGTTGTGGGCTTGTTGTGGGATTTAATTAGCCTAAAAAATGTGAGTTTTCTCCTATACTTATAGCTGCGGGCTGCTTATGCATTTTGGTGAGTCATCCTCTACTTCCAAGCATAGGCTCTCTTTCAGAGCCCAGCGTATTCAATCTACTGACTACTGACTTAATGGCATTAAGAAAAAATAACGCAGTTTAAGAAAATCTTTGCACAGAGCAGATTTGTTAACCTATACTAAAGCCCATTCTGGGCAGTCTCATTCAGAATTAAAGTGGCTTTAATTCAAGTTAGTGTTTGAGTTAAATCTAAATTAAATTTGAATTTAAATCATTAAATCTGCGCAGGGATTTAGTGCAGTTTACATAATCAATTTTAAGTTCATACCCTTCATTAATTTGGATGACTATCATCCAGTCTTTGCTTACTTAAAAATAGTTCTAATGCATTTATTAATATTATAATACTCAAACTGGGTTATTCGTGAAGAAACATGGAGTTTGAGCCTTCTTTGAAGTTTCACAAAATGAGAGTATCTTGCTGAAGAAACTCATTTTGTTCTCACGCACATTAAGGGCAGGAAGGGCTTTTAATTCCACTTAAAGAGCTTCTGTGTTGTCACAGCCAGTAAAGCAGGCAGAAGGAGCATGGCTTTTCCCTCATTAGCACCAGCTAGGGAGCCCAGGCTGGTGTTGCATCCACATGGCCGCACAGCCTCCCTTCCCAAACAGGGGTGGCATCTGTTCTGCTCCAGCATTAGGTCCTCACTCTGCCTAGCCCTCTGCCTGCTTTAGTCCTGGAAGCATCCCCAAGCTGGCGTTGTGCTGTGAAGACCACGTTGAGTAGGTAGTGTTAGGTCTGCAAAGTCAGCCTTGCCAAACCTGCTCCCACAGCTTTGCAGGCACAGACATTCGCACGCCTCCGGCCCAGCCCCTGCGCTAACCCCACTCCACGCTATCCTCTTCTGGAGGCAAGGACCAAATGCAACGGTGTAAACCACGGCTGGGCGAGCAACTCGACTCCCACCTCCTGGAGCAAACTGCTAGACTAGAATAAGGGGGTTCTGTGGGCACTGTAGATTCATCTCTGCCACAGAGATTGAAGTGCCTTTGAAAAATGCAGCCTCCAGTGCAGAGTCCCTACTTTCTCCCCTTCTCCATGAAATGCCAGCCATTTTTGATCAAAATCCCCACTGTCACCAGATTTCAGAGGAATGCAGAGTGGATTCATTTTACAATATCAGAACCAGCTGCTCACAAAAATAGCTTTCACTCTCCCAAGGTCTACTAATCATTTCAGGAGACAAGCATAGAAGAGGATATCTCAGCTGACACCAGAGAGCACAAATGTTGACACAAATATGAATCTGAATTTTCTGACAGTAGTTGATTGTGTTGCTTTAGGAGGTTTAACAGACATGCCACTCAGCCGACAAGACCCTGTTTAATGCTTCACTTTAAGTCTTTGTGTGATCTTTGGGGTTGTCAGTTCTGGGAATTGCAGTTCTTTGAGAGCAGTTTCAGCAATCTCCCTGTATGTTACACCTGTAAAAATACAGTGCCTGCTTCTTTTTCAGGCTGGCCTGCTGATAATCTGGAATCACGTGACATCTACTTGCAAGAGTGGTTTCTAAATCTTTTTCATGCTTTCCCTGCTTCATAGCAACTAGTTTTCATTGGTGCCAAGTGCTCATTATGCCAACCAGATGTGTGCAAAAGCAGCAGTCGTGTCACATGAGGATGTGACCTGTCCACCGTCTCTGGAACTTCACCTCAGATTGCTCATGCTTCAGCGCCTCAGACTAGAAATCCCGTATTGGCCTGTTTTGTGTTGGTTCTAATTTTCAGTTGGTCAGGGAAATCTAGTTTCAAACAGTTCAAACAACATTGGAATGTTTCAATATAGGCTTTTCTCTTTTGCTCCACCAAAAATATTTGACTTGAATTCATAGCTAGTGATAGGTCTTCTCAAGTTACAGTTTGGGGCAACCAGAATATTCGGATGAAGGCTAGCCTGTTTCTAGCAGAGGTAAACTGCTGTGTTATACTTGTAAGGCTGCATTTGTATATTGCCTGCTTCTGGGGACCTCATATTTCATGGGAATGCACTGAAAATGATTAAAAATTAAACTTTGTATCTGCTTTATATGTTTGGCATTAACGTTGTCTCTCATTGTTTTCTAATAGTGATAATTAGGTGTTGCATTACTCTCGGGTATGCTTGTAGCACCCCTGGGAGGCTTTTATACACAAGATAAATACTAGTGTATATATAAAACTAAATTTTTTTGAGATAAAGCCTCTGTTGGTTTCATTTTCATAATGTTTGCTTTCACCTTCTTCCTCCAGACTCACAAGTTTCTTTTAGAATTTCCCTTTATCAGCTTTTTTTATTCCTTCTACATCTTAGTTGCCATTTATCTCAGAACTTTCATTCTGCACCAGCATCATCCTCACCACATGGGTGGACTTAACCAATCAGTTAATGCTATTACATTGTTGGATCCTCCTGTACCTGTACTGGACTGTGCTAGTGCACATCAGCATCAGCAAGGATGGAAGTCTGACAAGCACGTGGGAACCATCACGTAGGGACCAATGTCTGTTGGTCTGTAACTGATATGTTCCCAGTGTCCTGTTAGAACAAATAACTGTAGAGGCAAACTCTCCTTACAGTAAATATAACAGCAGACATTTTAAGTGCCTAACAGTGAGAGCTACAAAACCTGCATTCAGCCTGATTCAGGGACAGGCTGGGCCATCTCTGTATTGACTAGCATCTTCTTCCACAAGTAGTCCTTGTGGTCACTAGTGCTCTTTAGTGGGGACAAGGAAATAGAAGTTTGGCTGTATGTAGTAATAATAATGATGATGATGATGATGAGAAGAAGAAGAAGAAGAAGAAGAAGAAGAAGAAGAAGAAGAAGAAGAAGAAGAAGAAGAAAGGCCCATAGTGATGGGTATCTGCAAGTTTTCAACATTTCTGGACACCAAGACATTTTCTTAGCCTAAATTCTGGGTTCCAGTTTAAAATTCCTGACTGCTACATGATAATCTGAATTCTTTACATGTATCTACACACAGTGTCATAAAATGCTCCAAAGGGAATGACTATTCAGTTCTTCCCCCTGCCCAGGGAGATGGACATACGGAAGCTAACTAGATCGATTAATGTTTAGTGAAGCTAGGAGAAAAGCAGTAAGACGACTGCTGTCATACATGTCTATTTTAGACATTTTTAGTTATGATTCCTAGATGTTTTAAAATAGGTCATGTGTTCCTACTTTTAGGGTTTACAAAACTAAAAAATTCACTCTAGACAAAACTTGGGGCAGCAGTCATGTACAATAAAAAGGCACCCTGGAGCTCCAGGAAAGTATCTATCTGATCTGAAGGCCTGACTACAGGGATACAGGGATACTAATCCTAACCTTCAACAATAGGAAAATGGAGAAAGTGATCATAAAAATAAAGCTGCAGGCAATAATTTTCTGAGCATGAATTGTAAAAGTGGATCTTCAGTATTCAAACCCCCCATGAAAAAAACACATATATTGCTGAATGTTACTTATTTAGTATTATTACTATAGCTATTATTATAACAATCGGCATGAAAGTCTAGAGCTGAGTGACCACCTGCTGTTTGTGTTGATGCTCAATTTGCAAACTGTCAAGTACCATTTGGTTTGTACCAGCTTGCTGCATTACTTCAGTCATAAAAGATATTGTGTAACCTAACAGCAGCTTTTTAACTAAAAATAGGTGTTCTGCTTATATCCGGTAGAAAACTGGTATTTAATGATTACAATACAATGTATTCAGATTCTTTCAGCTGCTTCAAGCTGAAAGAACAGCTTTTTCAGCTGCTACAAATGGGACAATCCTGCTTAGAGGAAAATTTAGTAACACCAGCAAACTCTGAGACAAGACAATTGGACAAATTTACTGCTGCCATAGCACTGCAAAAGGCTGCCTGTGTGACCTTGGGCAAGCCTTCAGATGTGGTTTTAGAAAGGTTAAGCATTTAAAACTCCTCCTGAAGTTACTAGCAGGCCCAGGGACTAAGCACCTATGAAAATCAGACTTTAATCTTCACCATTTGTCATTCTGATACCACACAAGGGTGAAAGGGATCTTTTGTATTGACCTCAGAGAGTCAGACCAGGCCCTCGCTTACAGGGTCCAGTCTGAATTCAAGGGTTTTTATTTTTCTTATGATGACAGATCACCTGTCCAGAAAGAGGTCAGTTAGTGCAGCTACTGGAGAAGGGAAGTGTGCTGTTGTGTTTAGAGGGAGAAACTGAGAGTCAGAGCTCTTGGGAGCTGCTATTGTATCACATTGTGGCTTTGGGCAAGAGGCTTCACCTCTGTCTTTCGGTTAACCTGCCTGTAATACTTATATCACCCGAGTGTAATGATACTTAATTGTTATTTATAAAGTGCTTGGGGATCGCTGGAGATATAATCATCCAAAAATTAAACCCACTATCATTTGCAGCAAAGGTACAGAAGAGGGAATCTGTGTCTGGGCAGACAGAAAAGCTGTTCAGATCCCTGCTGCCGCTGCTTGGGCACAGAATGTGTTAAACTGCAGCATGCAGAGACGTTTCTTATTCATTAACAGCCTTATTGTGTGATGAAAGGAAAGGCAAACTCTGTGACCATTTTGCTGATGTTAAGGATTTCATACACATAATAAATTATACGTGAACGTTGTTGCCATGCATCCATCCCAGAATTCAGCCCCTCGGGGACTCAATCATGCTGTTCTCCTGTAGCTAGGAATATCAATGCACCGAAACAATGAGCTAAATCTACACGTATCTCATCAGTGGATGTTATGAAGATAACATAAAAGGGGAGTGAAGGAATGTGGACCTCGCTCCCTACCTGATCGGGGGAGAAGGTTACTGACCTCATCATCTAATGTAATAAACACCATCCAGGTAGGGAGCTATCGCAGAGCCCTGAGCAATATGAAGCCCCATGGAATGAGATACAGCACAGCACATGCAACTTTCATAAAGATTTCCGTGTGGGTAGTTTTTGGTTTTGATAAGAAGAAAGGAGGAGGCTGTGTGCCCAGTCATGAAATATGGGCCAGCAGCACCAAGCCTTTTCTCACAGCACCCTCGTGTGCTCTCAGCAGAAAATGCTCTGTGTCACAGGGGGAATGCTGTGTCTTTCAGCAATGCTGTAACTTATTGAAAGAACTAATTTAAATTAAATAGGACAGCCAGTACATATTAATTAAGTATCAATTGATTCTTAAAAGAGTACTTATTGAGGGTTCTCAAGTTGGAAAGGGATAAATCTGGCTGTCATGTAATTAATTCAGAATGACACACGCAACAAATGCATATTACATATTTTTCCTCTGAATATTAACTTGTAAAGAATGTTTACATATCCAATTAACATTTAACAAGATAACCTTATACTATGTTAATTAGCTATCTGCTAATTAAAAATGTACCAAAATTAATATAGACATTAGGCAAGTCAACTGTATAACTGCTTATGCATAAGGGGAAATCAACATGAAATATTTGGAAAAACTCTTTGAGGCAAAATACGGGAGGATCTAGACCTATTATGTCCCTGTGACTGACTCCAGAAACCAGCATCCAGCTGAAGTAAACAAGGAGCGGTGAGGTTTACTTTTCCTTATGTACATGACTAATGAACTCCTTTCTGGCCACATCTCATCCCAGTGTTGTTGGTCTCCATGTTTTGGAAGCCTTATGAAACTAGATTGGATGCTTCTCTTTGTTTTTGATCTTTAACATGGTGGATCAGCAAAAAATGGGGATTTTGAGAGCTATGTGAAAGACAGATAAATAAAAGTGAGTAAGAAACTCAATTGTTATTAAACTAAACACCTTGCTTGACCTCTTAAATACATCAATACTGCAAACATCTGACCAGCCCCTGTGTATGTAGTAACATATCCTCCCTGCAGACTATAATAAAGCACCTGCTCTGTGAGCAATGAAAGGAAAATGAGTGGTTGTCCCTGTGTTTTAAAGGACAGAAACAATTCTTGCCCATTAAAATAAGACATTAAATAATATTTGTGTTTGTGTCTATTTCACTGATTTTAGCATTTGAGCACTTGTTTTGGCACCTGTGAAGAATTAGATACCCCTGATGGAGGGTCGTTTTCTGAGGCAACCTGCCTTGCCTTTACCAGTAATTGCAGCTAATGAAAATCAAGCCTGTCTCGATTCTAAATTGGGCTGTGATATTCTGAAACATTTTAAATTGGCCTATTTTTAAACAAAGTAACTCTGAAAAGCTAAGCAGAACTAGAAAAAATTCACCAAGGCTTTGTCTCCTCTCTTGCACATAACAGACCTCTTGCTTACAAAGGCCCATATAGTAGAAGTGCAGCTTCCAGCCAGCACACAGATGGGAATAGTTTTCTATATGGGTACTTCAATGTACCGTAAACCTTTGGGAAAGTGTCTTACGCTCATTAGTTTAACAGTTGACTCAGTTATGTCTACCTCATGTGTTTCGTTTCTGAGTGTGTATGTGCATACTTGGATGTGTACGTAGTCACACATGCACCTCTGAATTTTTTTTTATGATTACTGTCTTTCTGAACTGTAGCACTGATTAAAGTACTTTGAGATATAACTGATCTCTTTAATACCATTGTCAAGCCACTTACATTCAAATATTACAATATTCAGTTTTCATCTGAGTTTAATCATAACATAGATCTGATTTAATCCCTTTTGTAAGATTTTTAAGACCTATGCAGTTCAAACCCTGTTAAGATATAATAGAAGTGAAGAACAGCAGCA
The DNA here is from genome assembly GCF_026419915.1 of Harpia harpyja. Classification (NCBI taxonomy): domain Eukaryota; kingdom Metazoa; phylum Chordata; class Aves; order Accipitriformes; family Accipitridae; genus Harpia; species Harpia harpyja. Next base: position 14,292,186 of record NC_068960.1, on the reverse strand, counting down.
AATGCAAAGCACAGAGAGAATTAAAATTTTATAAGGAAAAAAAAGAACAATTAGATAAACACTGAGATGTAACAGTGAAAGGGAGTGGAAGAAGATGCCACAGAAAGTGGAAGGAAAGCAACTAGGATGCAAACAGGACAGGAGGTGGAAGGTATGTGCAAAAATAATGGAAAAAGCTGAAAATAGAAAGTGATTCTGCAGAGTTTAAGAGTGATCAGTAGAAAGACAAGGAGGACATAGGAGGGAAAGACAGATGTCATGTTCTTGTAATGGAACTGACTGTGCTAATACCCCTGCGAAGCCTCTCAGCATGCCCCTTGTAAATGAGATGTTTTCAAAAGCCTGAGAAGAACCAGACAGGGTTGACAGCCTATGTGGTCAGAAAAAAAATCTCTGGGTGTAGTCTGTGGCCCCTCTCTGCCTCCTGCTGCTCCCTGAATCTTACAAGAAAGCACAGTCCTCTTCAAAAGCCTCTTCTGTGGACCTAGGTATAGGGACCTCTGAAGAAATCTAAAGATTTTCAGCATACATGCACTACTGAAGAAGGCTGTCCGTCATTCCACTGCCATATTTTCAGCTGTGTTAATAAGACAATGACCAGTTCAATTCCAGCTCAATAAAATCTAAGCAGCAGAGATAAACAGCAGTGTTGAGCTGGAAAAATGTAACCAGATGTTGGAAAGGTACAGTAGTCAGTAGCTATGAAAAGGAAAAGACATAATTGTTGGCACTTCGAAGTACTTGACTAACGGAAGCATTGTTCACCACTAAATAGCATGGATGGGTAAGCTTGGCTGATGCTAGTGCAGCACCAACATTTCTTCAGGGTGAAGGAGAAAGTCAAGCTGAGCACCAAGTATCATACAGACTAGATGTTTTCTAATAGTAGAGCAAAATTTCTTGGAAGAATGTGAAGAGTTAGAGGACAAGCTGAAATTAGAAACAGACCCCACATGAAACCATGAGAATGCAGCAAGTCATACTCATCAGGTTATGGAGAACCGAGTCTGCAGTGAAGAGGCAATGCTGCAGCTTACTGCTGGTTAAGTGCAGAGCAGTTAGAGATGCAGAGTGATATAGCGGAAGGAAGACTAGGAGTCACAGTGGTGCAGATCAGGAGCCAAAAGCATTGGCTTCAAATGCCTTGACAAATACAGAAAGGGGACAGATAGAAAAGGAGTTCTTGGCAGCACTCTCTGGAATGGAACAATTCTATGACTGGCTTTTGGCACAAGGTGGATATGCTGGCTGATGACAAGCTATTAGAAGGTATGATGAAGAAACAAATGCTTAATGCTTCCATACAACTACAGACAAAAGCACTTTCATAAAAGGTGAAGGCATCATTCAGGAAATCCAGTGCTGGAGGCAGTTAGTGGAAAGGATATCCTTTTTAAAGTTCCATGGAGAGGAAGAAGTTAGGGGTTATGCGGCTGTCTGAGATGAACGTAACAGTGGACATGCTAGACTTCTAGCCAGAAGGAAACCATTTTTCACTGCTCTGCTCAATAGAGGAAAGGGAAAAGATACTGGGTAGGCCTTGACCTTTCTGTTGATGAACTGCTAAATCCTGATTTTAGATTTGTAAGTGCTGCATGTATTACATCGATGAAGTGCACAGCAGTTCTAAGTCCCACTCCCCACAGTCTGTGACTGTTATCTAGGATGTGGCTCTAGAGCTCAAGACTCTAAGATCAAAACCATGTTTTTGAGAAGAAGGATGCAGATAATTAGCTAAATCTGAGGTCTCTTCAGGCCTTAGAAGGTTTTACCAGCTTCTAGGAAGACCAGTTTTGTCCTTCACCAAACTCGTTGCAAAATTCAGCTTTTAACTGTGTGACAGGCTTCTCATGGACCTTTCATAGTATACTATAGCTCAGTGATCAGTAATACATTCTTTACTAGGAATTAATCTAACAGGCTTTGCCTTTATAAAAGACGGCTTCAAAACCATGGAAATCAGTATGTTCCCATTCAAATTTTAAATCACTGCAACCTTTTGACGGTTTAAGCACTTATTTGGAAAACAGCAAGCAGGTAGCAGGTATCTACATCGCTGAATTCTGTTCCCAGATCTAGGAGAGAAATACTGGTTTACATGTGAAAGAAACTGTCAAATAATTGGGCAGGGGTATTGCAGTAGGGAAGAATGTTAGCTTTTGGAGGGTTTCTAAATGTTTTATTATGATTGACCCTGGCTGAGCTTTGTGATCAGCTCAGAAAACTTCAGTGTTCTTTACAGCGTTTGAACTACTTGTATCTTTCTTTAGGGTGTTCTGGTTCTGTGTATTTTGGTGTGAAATATGATCCTGGATTTTTTGGAGGTGTTAGTATTACAATAATTTCATTTCTGGATGCCATTTCCCCCATCTGAACAACAGAAATAATGATAGCTACCTTACAGATGAGTCATGAAGTATAGTTATGCTCATGTTTGTAAAATACTTTCAAGACACTGAGTGTCTTGGCTTGGCTTATAAAACCCTTTGCTATTACTTGATGTTCTGTTATCCTCTTTTCCAGAAATATACATGAACATTTTAAAACAAAGAGAGTAAGCTGCTACTCACATCTTTTAAAAGATTATGTATGTACATAATCTGCTAGATTCCTCACTTCTCAGCTGATCTATCCACTTTCTTATACTCCTACCAATCACAAAAAATTGCACAATAAGGGATTTTCAATTGTATCTTTACTCGGGGGAAAATTTTAAATGAGGATGTCCCTGGAAACAAGGGGGCAGGCAGTGGAATGGAAAGGCAGACAAATAATAACATTTTTCAGTACTAACACACAAGCATTTCTTACCTATCAGGTGTTTTTAAACCTAGAATAATTGGGAGGAGTGAGCTGTTTGGGATTTTTAAAGCGTTATTACTGCTGTTACACAATACTGTGTAAACAGAAGCAATCTAAGATTTTAGGTTAAATTATGTGCGCTTCAGTGTTTTTCCCCAGAACTCATAGTAAGTGTATGGCCTCTTACACCTCAACACAGAGCAGGATGACTCCTATTTGGAAGCATGATAGCTGTAGTCCCAGAGGAGACAATAGTTATTTGCTATTTATTGTTACAGACGGCTGCATTACCAGAGGGATTTAAGGACATTTAGCACAACACATGCACTCTATAACTGAGTGAACATGCCCTTTTGCAAACACATCTTCCCCTCTCAGTGCCGCCTGGAGCGCTGAAACTTTCAGGCATTGCCTTATCTGCGATTGCTGACACCTGTTCTATGGGAACAGATAATTCTAGAGGCCTGTCATTTTCTTCTCCAGCTGCCATCTCACCTTCCAGTCTCCTAAGGGCCCTGTCACCCTTAATCACAGTTTTCTTTGTGATGGAAACCACAGGTGAAGAACCAGACAGGTTCCAGACTTGCCCACAGCAGAATTGTTTTCAATTTATTCCCTGGGAAAAGGATGGGGGAAAAATGGGGAGACAAGGGCGAAAATGCAGATGTACTACAATAGACAGCTACACCAAAAGCAAATGAGCATGAACAACTCTCCTGTTGCATTTTCCTCCTCATTAATTCCTTTCTCCATGTGGAGTTCAGGTATACTAATACTCCAGGCAAGCATCATGGTGTCATAAGGTTTGGGCTGAATTAAGTACTTGTCTTTGCAAGACTGAGAAATGGATTTTCATTCAAAGCTCTCCACACCTACATACGCCAGTTCCATTCAGGTCAACAACAGCAAAACTCTGATTTACCTTTGTGGAGCCTGAATTCCCATTTATTCTTCAGAAATTTTTCAGCCAGATTTTAAGGTGCTCACCATACATAAAACCTTTTCCTCCATTTAGGTATCTACATGAATACAAAAATAAAAAGCAGAAGCCAGTGTTAGGACAGTGCTGGCCAGACTCTTCCATATACATGCAATACATTAAATCCTTGGAAAATATGGCTGTGACGATGATGTTAGGCCTTTTGTGAAATCCAGCCCTCAATAATAATCCATTGCTTCTAAATTAGGACTTAATCTAATGCACAGATATTGGGACGGTTACATGCCTCTGAGAAGATGAAATAAGATTTTGTAGAGCCTAGGGCCAATGTGATAAAAAATTCCTTCAAATGCCACAGAATGGGGGTTGGACAGGGTAGAAGTTACATGAATCATTTTTCAGGTTCACTGTTTTGGCATCACAGCTCAAATGTTTTACTCTGATCAGATCCAGCATTCAATGAAGGACTCTGCAGAAACAGCAAACCTCACCCAGCTGCTACTGAAAGTAATACTCCGTCCAGCTCTGCTCGGGATTCAGACCTCAGTCACCTTGTCCCACACTACGATGTGTGGTGGGAGCTGAAGACTGTTTTCATTGTCTAAGCTTACATCACAAAAAGCTGTGCAGCTAAGGTAGAGAGTAGTACACTCCTTTGAATGTCACTCTATGCCATTTTTCTCTGCTGTCATGTTAAAAAAAAATGAAAGGCATGTTCTGGAGTATAGTATGCCTAATTTAACAAAAACTGTAAGAAAATGTACTGTGCTCCTACTGCAAGATGATGTGCATTTGCTAAAACTACACTGTGCTTGTTAACGACTTGGTAAAGACTCCTATTACCTTCAGTGGTCTTTGGATGTGACACTAAGTGAGGCAGCATAAATAGATCAGGATTTGGAGGAAGGTTTAACTATGTACCATCAATTTTATAGCACCTTTAAACCAATATTTACAATAGCTAGCATCAAGCGATTCACTATTTAAAATGCTTCCAAACACACTATTGACAAACCTGCAATTTGCCTTCCATCTCCAAACTCTGGATGGGTATTTTTGGCCCTATCTTTTTTTTATATATTGACACTTAACTTTTTCAGTGCAGAACGTATATTGATGGAGCCATCAAGAGAGCAAACACATTAAACCTAAAACAACAAGAAAAAGCTCTAAATAATACAAAGCTGGACCTACAAGCATGTATGCTGAAAAGCTTTAGATAACTGGGTCTGCAAATATATCCTCAAGCTTCCATTTGGGCTCACGTAGCAAAACAAAAGCAAATCTTGCAATTTACAGACAATAACAATTTATGGTGCCAGGTCAGAGCCAGACTTGGCTTCTCTGGCTCCAACCATTCAGCAGGACGTTAGTCACACAAAGGACCTGAAGCTGTTCAGAGCTGCCTTGCTAAAAACTTCACCAGCAAAGTCTCTGCTAAAATTTTTCTCCAGTAAAAATCAGGTATTACTGGTTTAAATGATAATTCTCAGCTCAGGCAAAGCACAGCTCTTCCTTAGCCCTGCCTGGGAAATGAACTTGCAGGCAGTTAGGCTCAAGAGCCAGCGGGCACCAGGACACTCTCATGCAGCAGCTGTGACTCCCCAATGCCCCACTTTCTCCGCGAAGGCTTCTGCTTGAGAGAAGAATCTGGCCCATCATTTTTGTCAGATTTCTTTCATCTGTTATCTGTAGGAGAGGAAACACCTGCAGGTCAAGTATACTTAGGGCAGTACAGCAGCAGGAATCATCTTGACCAATGCATGCTACCGTAAGGTAAAGACCAAGACATCTGAAATTACACATCCCTTAGCAGCACAGGAGTAACACACAAAATGGAGAACAAAAGTTGCAGGCAAAGGTAATGCTATTTTCTCACAAAGTCTGAAGGAGGACGGACATTTTCAGTCCTCTGCCTTCAATTCTAGACTTTGATTCACTTCTGTGTCCCTTCATTTCTTCACTCAGCTCAGCAATCTTGAGGCAACTGTTTTGATCGGCAAGCCGTGTGTGTTTTCTCTTTTATAAATCATCCCTGCCTCGGTAGGATGCAGTGTTACAGCCCAGTCATTTGCTTCAGGAAAGGGTTTCCTTCCCTCCGGCAGTATGATCTCTTCTCCTCTCATGTTTGTGGATCTGGGCTTATGAAATAAACATTGGTTTCGTAACCTCAGAAACAAAACTCCTTGTTCTTGTGCTGCATGAAGAATTCTGGCCTGATTTTAGGCCTCTCAAAGGATTAAGATCACGGCTGGAGGTTGCAGGATAATTTCTTTTTGGAATTTTCTTCCTTTCTGTGACACAGGATCTACAGCAGCACTCAGGTCGAGCATGCAGAGGCTTAGCTTTTTCTTACAGCCAGAGAGATGCAGGTATTTCTGTGTCTGTGCAAGCGTTCCCAGTGTGGGAAATGCCAGGGCTCAACCTTACAAAGTTGGCATCTGATTCTTGCTACCTTTAGTGGGGTACTAGGGAAGAAGAGTGCTTTTCTCAGGTTGTATCTCTTCTGCAGGCTGGAGAAGTGTGAAAGCATCTGTGAAATAACTGTAATCATCACAAGTCAGGGTAGTTGTATCAGGAAAATGCAGTGGTATGGGAATCATCATGCACCTCACAAGCCTGGCAGGAACACAGCTACTCCATACTGAAATCTGTCGCTCAGCTTTGCTGCTGACCCTGAGCTAGATGAGTAAACCTGTCTTGAGTACGTCTACATAGTCTGCAAGCGCAGTATGAAAGCCCATGGATGGGGAACTATTGCTTTTAGTGCGTTGAGTGCTGCAGAAGATCCCACAAGGTCTCTACTTGCTAAATCATTTTCTGTTAAGTTTATATATCTCTTCTATTGTTAATTCCCCTCAACACCTTCTCATGGGTTTGTTTTATTTTGTATTCTATCCTTCAGGCTCTTTCTTCCTACCCTCTACTGGAATTGTCTTTACTGGCAGTTTCATTCCTCTAGAATTGTTTTGTATGAAACTTTATTGAAAAAGGAATTAAGCCTTCCCATTGCACATAGACAACGTGGCAATTGCTGAAAACCTGGGGAAAAAGTCATGTGAGGAACTGGGAATATTTCTGTATTTTTAGTGGCAAGTACTGGAAGGAGGTGCTTAGTGCTAGTCAGCTTATGTGACCTAGTTGTTGACAGAGCTTTCTTAGGAGTGTCGTGCTTCTAGAAAAATTGGTTATAGCTGCCTTTTAGGCTTAACAATCATGCCAAATTTTCAAGCTCTTTATTTCTAAAATCACAACATAATGCTCCAGAATTTCCCCTTAGCTTGAAAAGAAGAAATGCTCCAAACCTAAGAAGGTATACAGGATGTTGCTCTTACAGTTAAAACTGAGCATCTCATATCTTTAATTTCAGTCCTCACAGTAACACTGTGAGGCAGGGTATGATGTCATTACTGCAGCACTTGAGCATCAAGAGGTGTAGTGATTTGTCACAGTTCACACAGGGCCTGTGAAGAGCAGGCAATTCCCTTAGGATCTTTGTGTCCCTGGCTAATGACCATTCTTTTTTTTACACCTTTAAAGATAAAAGATTGATAAAGCCTTTTTGCAAAGGCAAATGAAAAAACGAAAGTGTAACAGGTATGACCTCCTTTCAGTCCTGGGGAAAAAGTCCCCCTTGACTTCAGTAAGTTCCATCCCTTGGTTTCTAGCTCATTTTCTTCCCTTGATTAACAAGGCAAAGAAACTCTCCAAGTCCTGCTACCTGCTCACATAAATGAGTCTCTTTTGATTCTTCTGTGTGGAACAACAGTGACGTGCAGTGGCTGCTCAGGCAAAGCACAACGATATAGAACCGGGAATGCTGTTATCACAGAGACTGCTTCTGTACAGTAAAATTACACTCATACAAACAGCTACCAGTTAGTTGGGTGCCCATGTCATGATAACGGTTTATAAATTAGTTTGGTGAAATGCCAAGTTATGATTATGTGTATTTCAAAACCCATTTTAAGTACTAATTTATACTGTATCCTTATTTCTCATGTAGAAGTGCTATTTAGAGGGTAATCACATTTTAACCAAATTAGCAGAAAATATTTGTATTGACTTGCAGTGCTTGTATGGGTTGCAACTGCCAGTGCAGGCTGAAATCTCTGCATATAATGAAAGAAAATCTGATGAAAATGATTCAATCTCTAAATGAGCTATTGAGGAGGTTTAGTAAAGTCATTTATTCAACTTGAGGCAATTGAATAGGAACGCTGCCATTAAAGGTGGTGAAGTACAGAAACGGTTCAGTTAGTCCAACGTCACAAAGTTAGTTAGTGGCTAAGTAAGATTTTGGGGATGTATTTGTCATCTTGGAGTGACATACTGCTTTCTAAGAGCCTTTAGTGTTTTAATGCTTGTCATATTGTCTAAATTCCAAAGGAATTAGGAGTTACAAGGGGATTTGCTATGTGAGCAGTTTGCTCTCTGTGGGATTATTTTCTGAGCTCCTTGGGGCAACCATTCCCACAGGCAAACCCAAGACAATGGGGTTAATCACAGGGTTAGCTGGTCTTTGAAAAGACTAAGGCTTACCTGTATCAAATTCAATCCTCTTCCCAAATGGCTGAGTATATGGTTCATCACGCTTTTGGAAATAAAATGGCAGAGAAGCAGCTTTAGAAAGAGTGGGTGTGGGAGTTACTACTCCAATAAAAAATGTAGAATTGCTCAGGGAAGGATTGATGAGCTCTAGACGATGTGTAGGAAGAGGCCCTTGAAGTTAGAGAGGGCAGTTCGAATTATAAGACAGACATCCCAGTTGTTATGGTGACAGAAGGTCCCGATGCACTGCTATTCCTGCCAAGGAGGAGTAAAAGGACTTTCTGGGGAACAGGAGAGCAGGAAAGTGAGCCCAAGACAGACTCTGAAGGGCAGGTCTGTGCCCAGGAGGGGCTTGGGAGCAGAAGCGTGTGTTTTCTTTTGGATATCTGTACAGGAAGGGGACTTTTTTCTCATTTATGTTGCTGATTTAACAGCCTCCTGGCTACACACACAGCAATCAGAGACCCTCTGGGGGAATAACAAGTCTTATTTTCAAAAGGAAGCCAGCCCAGCAGAGCTCCCTGCATGGACTAACAGTCATGTGCCTCTGCATGCTAATGTGACAAGCAACTGTTCACTAAAGTAGGACAATAAAGACGCTCCGCCGTGCCTTTTTGTTAATCAGCCTGTTCAGCAAAGATGTTGCTATTCAGCTGGATTATTAACACCAACTTCCACTTACAGGTTCATCTGTGGCAAGCCACAGAAGTCAGGCAGAACAGTTCTCTTTAAGACACGGTCACCGGTGATGCTGGTTCTTCTACTTGTTTGCCCCTGCTATTTCAGTGAAGCCTGCAGGACAGCCAGTTACAGCTGGTTCAAACCCTCGTTGCTACTGTGTGCTGAGTACCTCAAGACTAACACCAGTGTGTCTCGTTGATCAGGGGACTGAATGATTCAAGTAAAGATGGGGGTTTTATAATTGTCACCTGTTCAGCAAAATGAAACTCACAGTAGTAAGTCCTGTCACTTGGGTGTTTGCATAAATTATATTAGCAGCTTAAACGATGAGTATCTGAGTACGAGGTGATCCTATAGGTCTGAATCTAAAAGACAGGCTTGTGAATGTCTTGATTTCTGTTGGCTGAGAAAGCACCCTGTAGCCATTTCTTTCTTCTTTTGTTTTCATTAAATATTGCATTATTCCTGAGTTTTGAGAAAGAAATATTTACACTTTTATGCTGCACACTTTATTAAACAGCTCTCTTATCTGTCAGCTCTCTTATCTGTCCCTTCACTGAATGAAACAAGCCTGGTCTTCTCAGCTACTTATGTAGAACTTTTCCATTTTATCAGAAGTGCCCTGGACCAAATCAAGGTCTTGTCATATGTGAAGTTTGCCACAGACGGGAAGGAGATACAGCTTCCAAGTCTGCTGGCTACAGCTGTTGCCATGCCTGTAATGTACTGTTTATAAATAGAAAGGCAGATAACTCATAAGACTTGTTATTGCAAGTCCTACAAAGTTTGTTCCTTCTACGGATTTTGCCTGACAGTTATAAAATTCTTTTTATGTGTTTTTTTGCATAATTAAATGCTTCACTGTATAATACTAGTCAAGTGGGAGCTATGGCAATAAAAGGTTTATGATGCCAAAGGGTTTTCACAGTGCTGATGCAGCCAACTCCAAAAGGCTGTGGAAATAGAGACTCCTCCACAGTGCAATTCAGTTCAGTCTCTCTGTATGCTGCAGGCATTACATACAACATTAGCTTATAAATATTTGAGAAGGCCAGGTTGGATGGAGAAATATGTTAGCTCCTTCAGCAGCCAGATGTGTTGTCCAGAAGCATAAGCCATTAGCAAATGCTGTTCAGCTACTGGCAGACAAATTCTTTTCAACACCTAGGGAGCATTACACTGAGAGAATCCCAGCCTTCCATGACAAGTGTTTGCCTTGTCCTTGGCAAAAATGAAAACAGTAAAATAATGAGCCAAAAGCTCTTTGGGGAACTGCCTACCATCCCTCCAACCCCAACCAAGCAGTCTTTCAGCTAGCTTTGAAATGAGTGGTATAGGCAGACTATCACAAGGACTAAGATGCTACTTTTTAATACTTCACTGCTCATCAGCTCTGGTCTGCTCCAAATGAAATATTAAACCCAACAGCTTAAACCATCATGCAAATGGGACCAGGCTGTAGAGGTGGTGTTCTGAATAAATGCATTTTAATTCTCAAGAGTGGTGGGAGATGACTTGAGAGTATGAATACATTCAGTTGTAACAGCTTGGCTGATAAGCAGTAATTCATTAACTGATGATAACTTGCCTACTTACAGTCCCATATTCCTTCCTTTCTGATGGTTTTACAAGTACTAACTATAGTGCCTTGTCCTCAATGGTGATGGAACCTGAAAGGTTCCTGTAAGATCACAAAGATGGGTTTTCTTAGGTAATAGCATGAGAAACTAGGTCACGCGTAACAAGAGATTTCAGTCTGTCAATGCCACTTTAGTTACAGTGGGGTATGGTGTTGCATCCCTTCCTTCCTTTCCTGACTCCACATACCTGCAGATTGTTAGCCAACTGCTGTTCATCTGTTTGGGGACTATAGTTCAGCGATGAAAGAACTATCCCCAAACAGTGTTCATCCTACATATAAGTCTAGCAACTCGATCCTGCACCACTGCAAAGAACTTCTTTTTACAGGAGATGCGTCTACCCTAGTAATTTGGCTTGGAAGAATTACAGATGTATCTGAGTAGTCTATGCAGAGGTAAATTCGTAGATCTGGAGTGGACAATGCTGCCACAGTTCCCAGAAACTAATAAATGTGAGAGGTTAGAGTTGGTCTTTTCTATTTGACAGTTGTTGCATAGTTTCACAATTCAACAATGTCTTGGTGAATCTCGCTGAAGTTGCTCAGCTCATACTGAGAGCAGAGCTTCCTGACTTTGTAGGAAAAAATGTTTTTATTGAGACACGGTAAAGAAATTAAGAGCCACAGAAAAATGTAGCATGCTGTTTCCTGCAGAAACCTTCTTAAATTTTCTGGACTGATCCTGAAGTCTGTCCTGTTCAATTGTTTAATTCTTAGACAGTCTGTCATATTCAGAAAATAAGCCAGGATATAAAGTTATTTATTTTTTTCTTATTATTTACATCCTCAGATATTCAATTTGATTAGTTTCAGCTTAATAGTTTTGACATTTATGCCACAAATGTAAACAAAAACCAATACTGGTTGATCTAATCAAAACATAACCATCAATGGAATGGCTATAGCATCTATCTCCTAAGAACAGAAGCAGTAAAACCTTTAAGAATGTTATGTGATTAACCTTTTTAAAAAACAGGGAAGGTTAACAGTACATTTCCCATCACCTGACATTTTAACTTAAGATGGGCAGTAGCTGGGATATGTTATTGACTCAGATTCAGCAGTTTCTAGATGAGATTCTCTGGGCTATAAAATACAGGAGCTACAGCCTAGTGAGCATGACAGTATCCTCTGCTCTTCAAACCGTACAAAAAATGGTATATATGGAAAGGGTTTCTTTCCAAATACAGTCAACTGCTTAGTGTAGCCATGAGATGTCAGTAGAGACCACTGTTTCTGTGCAAACAATTATAAAACAGAAAAGGTCTCTCAAGTCAGAGCATTCAAACTAGGATTACTAGCAATACAAATGCCAAAGCGGGATGTGACCCAGTATATACTGCCACTGCTAATATGCATCCAAAGACTGAATGTGACAGTGATATGGCTGCTGAAAGGACTGGCAAAAAAGGAGGGAAAAGTTTGAGAGCCTAGTTAGGGTTAAAGCCGATGTGTAAAACATAGGAGAACGCTATTACAGTAAAACAGCAGTAAGAGCAAAAAGATCCAATTTTTTGTAACATAACTAGAATGCAATCCAGTAGTTAAAGACCTGTAACCTAAACCAGGGACGGCTGAAACTCTGGGGGTTGAACCTGGCCTTCAGGGTAGTTTTGTCTGGTCTCCAAGAACATCTGACCAAATTTCCTGTGAATTTGCAATTGCTGGGCTAACAACTGTGCCCACTTAGCAAACAAACTGGGAGTACTGAGGCACAGGGGAGTCTCTCTTGAGCATGGTTATACCAATTCTGGGGACAGTTTGATTCTCTAGTACAAAGCCAGAGCATTCATTCTAAACTTTTTGGTCCTGAGCTGGGGCAATTTAGTCTGTTAATATGAAAATGACAGTCAGGAGGCCAAGGGACATGTGTTTTTTACTGATATAACTTGGCTAACCATGAACTGCTTTGCTGCAAGGCATTTACAAAATGAACCAGAGAAAAGGATATCTGTATTTATGAAAGCTTAGATTTCTTCAGATTTTGTTTTTCAGTTTTAAATAGTTGAGACCATTTCATTTGCAAAACAATGCAAAACAAGTGATAAAATTGGAGGCCAAGATTACTTGAGATCCCAAGATGTCAATCAAACTTGGGAAAAATCTAAGTCTTTTGGATCTGTCTCATGGGCCAGTTCCAGTTTTCCTTAACAGCTTCAGTGGGCAGGCACTCCGTGCCTTGCTGTGGTCACCTTTGTGGAGAGGTTCTGGGCATATTCTGGCCCTCCCCCAGTGCTGACCCATCAGGCATGGACAGAGCATGTCCTGTTTGGTCTCCAACCTACCATCCTTTTAAATTTGGAAGGAGGACATTATGAATCACATGTGTCTGCATAGAGTCAGTCAGGTCTATTGGCTTTGGCTCAGGGATCAGCAAATGTATGAAGCTACTTTAACTGAAGCTGTGTCTGAAACAATAATGTCCCCTTGGTCATCAGAGGCGACTATACAGAGACATCCAAGCTGCTCTGCAAGAGCCAGCTCAGGAACAGCACAGACCCAGACTGAATCCTTGTGGTTTCACGTCTACATTATATTCACCAGCATCTCCTCTAAATGTCTTGTATATCTGCAGTTTTTTCACCCTCAAGGATTTCTTTGACGTCCCCTATCCTTCTCTGCCAACTCTTGAGGAAGCCTTTAAATTAGTGACTAGTATTGGCCAGTAGCTCTGTGCACTCTACCTGCTCAAACAGTACTGCTCTGCTCAGTACATCTTGTTTTCTTCACTGTAAATGTGGCTAATTACCTATGAGTTTGCAATTCACCAGAAAGTAATGGGAACAGACAGTGTCCTCATCTCAGTAACACATTTTGGGGAAAATACAGCAAAGAACTGAGTATTAAATAAACATTAGTTTCAGTAAGAGGAAGAAGCCGATAAGGTCACTTGTATCAAATTACATAAAGTCCTTTCCTGGATGTTTTCTCTTTCTAGTTAATTCTTAAAAATGTTCAAGGCTTATTTGACTATTCCAAACCATCTTTTTTTCTTTGTATTGAGAAGGAATTTCAGAGAAATTCAGGGGTTATACAAATATTCAGGAGCAGAAGATACTCTTTATTACCATTGTGCCAGATATTGCAGGAAGCCAGAATGAGAAATTTAGGAAAGCCATGGAAATGAGAATTGCTGTAATTCAATAACAGATTCATTGGCTTTCTAATTACATTTGATCACTAGAGTATTTTTTATTGTAGCTGCCTAAGTATCTTATAAATACCTACCACATGTGACACAGGCACTTCAAAAGCATCATATAAACTGTAGAATAGATCTGCAGAAAAAGTTAAAGAAAAATACATGTATTGGTTCTTCCACGTCTTAGTAAATAATTCCCAGCTCTGAGATGTCATTTTATTTAATTTTACAACATCCAAAACCACTGTAAAATAACATCTGTAATAAATACTCAAAAAACCCCTCAGATGATATTTTACTGTTACAGCTTACAGTAATGTCTGAGTAACATCATACAAATTGTATTATAAATAGCTTCACCAGCACCAAAAAATAGAAATATTACATTTTACATAATTCACTTAAGCATACGGAATTTTGGCTACAAAGGATTTTTTTCTTACTTTTCTTATAAAGTTGATTTGGTACGCTTTAACTTGTAAAATGACACAATTACACAGTCCCAACATAAGGCAACATGGAAAATATGTGAAAACCAATGTGGGAGCAAGTGAGAATTACAAAATTGTATTGGCTATTCACAGAATTTCTACTGCTCAGTCTATTCAGGACTTCTAGCCTTATTTCATTCTGATAACAAGCAAGGTCTGCCAACTAAGGTCTTAGACTGGGATTCAGCAGCTCGGGTTTCATGTGACCTTGGACAGTTTTTCTGCCTCAGTTCTCCATTCACAGCATGGTAGTAATAATGTTTCCTTGTATCTCCAAAGACTGTAAGCTCTTGGAAGCTCCCTGCCACTATTTTTTGTAAAGTAATTGGTACTGTGGGACTAGATTAGAGCTGAGCTCGGTAAGAGTAAATGTGCAATCTTTAACACGAGACACAATGATAAAATTGTTCTGATATTTAACAGAGGTAGGTAAATGATGCCCTTTGCACTACTGGAGAAAGTACAATGGACTTGCCCAATGACACAGTGCGCCTTGCTGACACAGCTCCTGAGTCACAGTCTTGAACTATAATATGCTGAAGTCCTCCAGAAATACATGAACTAACAGAAATGTAGTGGAACTGTTAACACATTCAAGTCTTTATTCAAAACCACAGCAGTCAGGAAAATTTCTTCATTAGCTTCAGTGGGCACTGAAGTAAATTTTCTCTTAAATGATATTACCCAGAGGAAAAACTAATAAAGAAAAACCAGATTTCTTGGCATCTGAGATGAAATTCAGGTATCCTGTGTGCTCAGCTTTACTCAGCAGTTTTCAGCACAAGTTAAACATATTCTAGCACAAAACATGTGCACAAATCTCATGAAAAGGAAGCATCATCAAAATTACTAAGAAAAACTGAGAAATGCATCAGATACATCTTCTGCATTACAGAATTGAAAAAGCAGCTACTACTAAGCTGAAAGAGGTAAATATGTAGCCTGACCATCTGACAGATTGGGGCTGGCTACAGTAGTTATTAAAACATCTGGAAAAGCAGCTGTATCTTTCTCTTGCAGTACACTTACCATTGCACTGCACTTGAGAACTTTACCATCATAGTCACTACCATCTGCTGGATAACTAATACCAAGTCATTCACAGTATCTAGGCCCTATATCCTTTCATTTTATCACAGCACCAAAGCTAATTTTTAGAAAATTACTAATTTCTTCGTTTTCACCCTATAAGTAATGATTTTAGGAAAGAGAACATGATGCTGTACCTCTCCTTAGACATAGCTGACATGGATTAGGCTTCTGGGGTTCTCTGGTTTCTCAAGTCATCCCATTTTTGTGTGTTGTCACAAAAAAATAGTGTGATTGTGGTACAGGAGCGAGGATGGCCTCTTTGGGGAGACATGAGGGAAAAGAAAGATCCAATATGGAAGGTGTACACCAGAGTAAAGATTAATATTCACCTCACTAGGTGTCCTAGCCATGCCCTAGTACTCCGGATTATCACTGAAGTTCTCCAAATAGTCTGCATTTCTTCCTATTCTTGATCTTTATTTTTGATTTTATTTTGTGCAACAAAATAATGTTAAGTATGCAATATTAACTGAGGATATTTACGCCTCACACTTGTTCCCTGGGTTCAGGTGTATAGACATCATATATCCCTATGGTCCTCCAAAGGCAGCAGGAAGATCACACTACCTACCACAAAGTAGCCATCTCAGAGTAGGTCTGCTGGTAGAGGCTGCCAACATGACTGGAATCCTGGGCATACTTATTAGGAGTCTCAGAGGAGAAACCAAAAGCCAAGTGGACCGTGCATACTGGCCTGCAAGGCACTCTGAGGCACTTTGCTGGAACAGCAGAAAAGGGAAAAGCAAGCAAGAAATCCGCCTTGTTCTAAGCATGAATGGAGATGTCTTATGAGCTGCCAGCTGAAATTATTTTGGAAACACTAACACTGCAATGTACTTTCCTCTAAAGTCACAAGGGTTTTCTTATTGACAACACTTGAAATGTTTTACTGATTTATCAGAATCTTCATGTTTTGTAGCTAACTGTGAGGAAAAGGCTTTACAGCAGCTGACAAGATACTCAGTCACAGCCTTGCCACTTTTATTACCCCTAGTGACCAGATGGACCCAGCAATCCACATTTCTAGGTTCTGCAGGGTTCTGTTGTTGCAATACCTGTTGTTCATAATGTCTGTTCACGTCGCCGTTTCAGACCCACAACTCTTGCTGCCAGGAGAAACACAGCCCCAGTGAGCACTTCTGCGACAAAGGAGATCCA
The DNA here is from genome assembly GCF_026419915.1 of Harpia harpyja. Lineage (NCBI taxonomy): Eukaryota > Metazoa > Chordata > Aves > Accipitriformes > Accipitridae > Harpia > Harpia harpyja. The sequence continues at coordinate 14,275,690 of NC_068960.1, read as the reverse complement.
GACTAGTGCCAGTGACCAGCCAAACCTGATGTCGATTTCTACCAGGAGATCCTTACTCCTCAGGAGGCAGACAGCTTCTTCGAAGGCAGCAGCTGAATATGCAATATAGACACTGATCCCAGTAAGTGTAACAAGAGCTGGGAAAGAAAAACATATTCAGCTAGTTAGCATTCACTGCAGAAATTAAAAATAATTAATTGGATACCTCTTAGGGCTTCTTTGCCACTCCTTCCTATCTACCCAGGCCAGATTACCAGTTAGGCTCTGTTTACCTTTGAAATCTAGTTGAGGCGGTTTTGGGGGGAAGGGTGAGAGGGAAGCAAAGGGAGGGTTATTTCTGTCCATTGAGTTTACTGTGTTCTCACTGTTAAATACTGAATCAAAATGTATAACAGCAAGCCTCCCACAATAAAAATCTCGTCATGTCTTTTACAGATATCTAATGCATGTACAGCTCTGTTTTCAATACTGTATTATAATGCATCCTGATTTCTCACTGCTGTGCACCACATACAGTTGTATACCTCTATGCAAGAAAGCCCATGGAGACAGAGATTCTTGCATTTCAGCTCAGTGACCTGAATTTAGGCTGTTTTCTAATTTTGAGTATCGTAAGTTTTGAGTGTTCAGTGTAAATGTGTTGGTCTTTACTGTCACCTCCCACCAAATGTTGTGGAGTCGTGACTATTCATCACTTCCAAATAATTAAGCCAAAGACATCCTTAGAGCAGACTAAAAATAAATTCATAAAGACACTCAAACAAAAAGCCAGATGTTTTCAGAATGAAAGGACTGTACAGAAGCTAGCAAACTTAGGGAATGGCACATCTAGCACAAGTACATGCTACATCCTGGGCCTGGTGTCTATGTCACTCAAAGGACATATATTAACTAAAGTCATATCTTCACTGGATCAGTGGCAGGAAAGATGCGATAGAAAGGCCCTGGATTAAAGGACTGTAGCCCAGGGAAAGTAGATACAGGACACTTGTAGGACAAGATAGTGTCTTATCTAATTCTGAGGGAGAAAAATTTTGGTCTGGCTTTCTGTTAAATGACAGTGTAAGTCTAGATGGCATTTTTGCCAGAAAGACTTGAGTACAGGCAAACCAAGACGGAAGAGTATTGGGTTATCCAACAGTCAAAATTCATACTCATATTCCTCACTTTAACCATGCTGTGATGCCTGTACCTTATCCTAGTCCTCTGCAAGGGGGGGGAAAGAATCACTTTATACCTTTTGTCAGCAGAAATGGAAATGACTGTTCTGTTGACATTTTCAACAAGGTATGCCAAGTTCTCTGATCCCCCTTAAATGTGGCCATATTTCAAAAAAATGGGAAAGCGTATAGCAAGTCCTGGGATGTGGAACATATCAGTTCTGCTATTTTCCAAAAAACTCAGGTCTCCGGAATTGCATCATAAAATATTTCTTTCTGCTGAGACAGAACTATCTAATCAATACCGGACTCCATGAACTGGAATATCCTATAAAACTGCATGCCCGTTATATGCATCAAGCCTTGGTGCAGCTGAAACAGCTGAACAATACCATCTGATCGAGAGAAGGGTCTGGTCTCACACCAAAGGCCACCCTGCAGTTCTGTTCACACTGTCCTGGGAAACAGCACTAGTTGCATCTTTAGAACACATTCAAGCACCCTTCTCCTAATACTGTCTTTGTGTTTCCTATCCCTCTTTGCAACCCCAAGAAAGGCGCAGTAACCCACTCCTCGGTGGGATAATCATGCTTTGCACTTCACAGCTTTTTCATCTTTCACTTACTATTTGGAGTAGTTTTCAAATAGCTCTAAGCCTTTTTAGTGAATACAGCTTTCTGATGTTCTAAGGAAACAGAACTTAGGGGGTTTTTTTGTAATGGGGGATGGTTGGTCTTTGTAAGAGCATTTCAGACTAAAAAGGTCAGTCAAGACTTTGAGACAGCAGCATTTGTTTCCAGCCATCTCCTAGCATTCTCTTCTTAGCAACAGAACTGTATAATCAGGTGATGAGAGCCAATACTGATGATCCCCCTTTCTGTTGGGGAAAATTTCTGTTTCAAGTTACGTTGTGAAACAGTACTGAAAATGTATTTGGAGAAGAAAAGGGAGATGGATTTAAACCCAGTTTTTCTACTTTGACAGAATGTTTTTAGTTTTAATTCATAAATTACTTTCCAAAACACAGAGGTTTTGGTTACAGCAAAAATAATAGAAAACAAAATGTAAAAGAATTTTACTAGCTTCAAATTGAAATGTTACACTCCAACTAAAATAACTCTTTGTGGTTTCCTTTTGTTACCCACAGTTTAGGGACACCACTGTAGTTCAAAACTAGCAGTGAAGCTAACGCAGGAATGCCTAGCAAGACCCTTTTCAGGAACTCAGTGCAAATGCCTTTGAAAAAATATCAGTTTTCTTAACAGTTGCAAGATCTGTGCAAGGCTATCGAACCCTATGCTTTACTAATTCCAAAGTCACCTCTCCGTTACTCCATTACCCTGTCTGTAAAGAATTCGGGCACTGTGCTGAGAAGGTATTGAATCTTTTGCGTTAATGGGCACAGGAAACACATAGTGTTCAAAGTATGAGTCACTCCACAAGGATGTATGGTTGTGTGTGATTATTTGCCTTTCGTGACTCTTAAGGGGCAGCTTTCTATTCCAGAATCCCGTCAGGAGCTGAGCAGACACCAAGTGAATGAACACCAGCATTATTCTGAAAGCAAATTCTTGCTTAGCTTTTTTCGCCCGGAAGATAAAGTGATGTTTCCCAGATATAATCTCTTATTATTTACAACAGTTAAGCCAGGAGTTTGATATAGTACCTCCAAAAAGAAAAAGCAGTCCCGTCATTAGAAGCAGTAGGTAGGCCCTGGCAAGAATACTGATGAATCCAGTCATTCCTCCAAAAATCATCAATATCAGGCTGAGGGGCATCAGGATGACAAATGTTCCATGCATGTCTGAAGAAAAATGAAGAATGTTAATATTTTAATATTTTATTATGGTGTCATTGGATGTACTAATAATTATTGAGTGCAGGGCCCCTGATCAGTCTCACAGCCTTATTCCGTGCTACACAGACAAGGAGTTGGACAATCTCTTGGGTTTTCAGTTTAAGCTGGCAGGACAAATATATGGTATGGAGAAAAATGTAACATACAAAGCAAGCCCTTCACACGATCACAGCCTGTGTTTCAAACAGAGACCACAAACAAAAAGGATATGTCTACATGGATATATTTAAGCAATTAAACTGTTTCAGATATTAAGCCTAGCTGGATAACAGGTCAAACATTGTGTATCAGGTAGTCACTGACAACCTTAATAAAAAGTAGCCCTGGTTATCTGAATCATACAGATCACAGTGAGTGGCATTGTTCTGTTTGGGTGGTGGGATCCAGCAGATGCTTTGGTTAAACTCTTTCTTTTCTGTCACATGTCCTCTGCTGAACTGATCTAGCAAATTGTTGACCTTTTCCTTTGTTGCAGCTGACCACCAACTAGAGGTAAATTTTCCCATCCAGCACTAATTCTGTGTCTGTCATTGTTTCCTACAGCAGCTTCACTAAGTACATTAACCCATCCTGGTTGCTTCCTCCCATGCTAAATGTTTTACATTAGTCTTTCTTGATCCCTATAACATTTTAATAGCTGTGTAAACAGAGGGTTGCTATATATTTTTGCATATCACACTGTTTTTTCCATCATAAACCATCTTTGTGTCATTGTTCCCTCTCATGCAATCTATCCACAACATTCAACCCAACCTTTTCTAGAATAATAACCAAAAAAAAGTAATTCCAGCTTCCAGTATCAATTTATTTCATACCAGCGTGAAGCGCAGAGTTACTGAGAAAGGAAAACTTCAAATCCATTTTCTGAAGGGCTCTAGGCTTCAGTGTCTCATTTAATTTCACAGAGGAACAACAATACACCATTAGCTGGTTCCTAAGGAAAAGGAGTCAGTTAAGAGATCACGGTTTGTATGTGATCAGGTAATCAATTTTTTTAAGTCACTGTAACTGCCCACTGAATTGGAGGTACTCCACCCGTCACTGGCTAAGGATCCAGCTTATCCTCTTCAATACCATTATAAAGATAAGACACAATCGTGTACATGTTTCTATTCAGTTCTGGAACCTTGGAAGATTAGGAAAAGCCTGCATGGGATCAAGGCAGACACTTAATTTCTTTAATTGAGTGGAATGTGGTTTGAAGACATAATTATTTGTTACGTGTAGTACAGAACATGCTCACAAGGAAAAAGTTTTGGGAGGTGGGCCCATCGTTCTTCCATTGCTGTTTATTTACACTGGTATTATATTCTCATATTTAGTCCCACATATGCCCACATCAGGATCAGCTGATGCTCGGAAAGCATGAATTCAGCATTCTGCATGGAAGGGAGCACTTTCTCTCCTTGTTTCTAAATCTGAGCATACTGCCTCGGCTTTCCTTCAGCAAAACTGGCCATGGCTGCTGTTGCTGTCTAAGAAACCCAAACCTATAGCAATTCTCAGACGCTAACAGTCAAATCAATCTTCAGCCTCCTGTGTATAAACCAGTATGTCAAAACTGTTTGCAAATCTTAGTTGAATACCAAGAGGAGAAATAGCCATGGAACTTAGGTCAGGAGTTAGAATTGGTTGTCAGGGATGTGATGTGACATGATGTGACAGAATAGAGATTTGGCACACAATTTAGTTTTCATATTCTAGAGGGGCAGCAGGAACAGGCTAGTCTTCTCCCCGTTTGTGCTTCCTGAGTGTATTAGGTCTGATTTTGATTCCCCATCATTTTGACATCCATGTGTCCTCTTAGATTTAGTCTTGCATTGTCCTGGTTTCAGCTGGGATAGAGTTAATTTTCTTTCTAGTAGCTGGTATACTGTTATGTTTTGGGTTCAGTATGAGAAGAATGTTGGTAACACACTGATGTTTCCAGTTGTTGCTAAGTAGTGTTTAGACTAAGTCAAGCATTTTTCAGCTTCTCATGCCCAGCCAGCAAGAAGGCTGGAGGTGCACAAGAAGTTGGGAGGGGACACAGCCAGGACAGCTGACCCAAACTGGCCAAAGGGCTATTCCATACCATGTGATGTCATGCCCAGTATATAAACTGGGGGGAGTTGGCCTGGGGGGATCGCTGCTCGGGAAATAACTGGGTATTGGTTGGTGAGTGGTGAGCAATTGCATTGTGCATCACTTGTTTTGTATATTCCAATCCTTTTATTATTATTGCCATTTTATTATTGTTGTTATTATCACTATTAGTTTCTTCCTTTCTGTTCTACTAAACCGTTCTAATCTCAACCCACGAGTTTTACCTTTTTTTTGCCAATTCTCTCCCCCATCCCACTGGGTTGGAGGGGGAGTGAGTGAGTGGCTGCGTGGTGCTTAGTTACCAGACTGGGGTTAAACCACAACATGCATGTAAGAGGTGAAAAGGCCTTGAGGGGGTAAAATCTGATGCAATTAACATTTTAAAAGTATGAATGTAAGAAGGGTGCAACTCTGTCCTCAGACCTGGCTTTGCTGGGAGGGAAGAAACATAAACAAGCTCATCACTGGGCCTGTGCTTTGTGATTTTCCAGGTGTCCCTCATGAGTCAAAGTTGCTGTTAATAAACTATACCTCAGGACAGTAGCACTAACAGTTGCTATTTCTTTGACTTTCTTTTTCATGGTGTGATTTCAGCTACGGCAGCTAGGACTGTAACCTTAGCCAGGACAAGCGCGGATGAAGACGGTAAGGCTCTGAATATAACCTTTTGAAGCCAAGGGAAAACAAATCCATACCAGAGTATTCTCCTGGGGAGTGTCATAGATTACATTAATGATCTGTGACAGTTGCATGCAACATCAGGATAACTCTGATTTTTATGCCCTCTTCAGTGAAAATATAGGTTTTAGGGATATCTCAGCTGAAACCCACAATCCCACTGTGACAGAGCCTTACTTTTCCTACACACAGCTGGGATCACATTTCACATGAATCAACTGCAGCTTTTTTAAAATCAAATATTTGATGAATTGTATTTGGTTAAACAGCACTTTTATCACCTCCAGTGTTCTAGTTCAATACCTAATACCCATTTGTCCTTCTTCTATGAAATCTGCAACTGCCTGGGAAACTTATTCTAAAATGCTGCCATGGAAACCACTCAGGAATCTGAATTCATGCCATCTGGCATATGATATTATGTCATTATATTGCTTGATTAGAGGGACAGAATTAGTTTATAGAAGGACATGACTTAAAATATCTTTACTGTGTTTCTGTCTTCAATAATCATCTGTAAAAGAAGTTAAAACATTAATTTTGCTGTAATTTTAGTGTTTTTTAGGTTGTGTTGAAATACATATTTATGCATTATTATACATATGTCTTCAATCTGATGAAATTAATCTAGTATTGAAACAAAACCAACCTAAGCATTTTGCACAAGAGGAGGTATGTGCAATTTCTTATAAAACAGAATTCAGTTTCCCACATTTATTTCTCAACACCTGAGTTCCCTGTCAGTCCAACATGAAAGCCTCAATAGTTTAATCTTGAAAATACTGAAACAGACTGATGAACATTTAAAAAACACTCCAGTTTTTTGTAGCAAAAAATACTTTAATTGCTTGATCCGAGTTAATGAAGTTTTACATCAGCTAGCCAAAGCTGTTTTAACTAGAGGTCTGACCAAATGTCTATAAGACTGACATCTGCAGTGTGTGTCCAGATCTGTGAATTTGGCAGACATTTCTAAATTACCACCTAACACAGTTGTTGACGGGTTGTTTGTAACAGAAATCTGTGGAATGAACTAGAAAAATTGAATGGTGTCAAAAGTAACCAACTGCAGGTCTAGCAGTTTTGTTAATCGTCTCCTGTTAACATGCTGGAGCTTAATTGTTTCAAACTAACATTGGTTTTGTTTGCACAGCTTATAATAGCAAATAGTCTCTAGAAATCATCAGAAATACTCCAAATGGCAGCAGCTCAGAAGAGCTTAATTAAGGACCTGTTTATCTTCCCCAACAGTAACTAAATAGCCAGTTAGAAAGACAAAAGACTCTAGCTGAAACAGAATGCTGGCAGTAGCTAAAACCAGTGGGTCTGCTCTGGAAAGACTTGGCAAAGCCAGGAAGAAACAGTGCACTGAGACAGCCTGACCTGCTTGCAAGGAAGGAAACAACTTAGAGAAACAACAGGCAACAGAAAAGAACTGCTGTCTGTGTCTAAATGTGAGACTTCTGGGCTTGAACCCCAGGGACACGAAGGCCTGGATTCCTTCCTCTTCAGTAGAGAAAAGATGATGCTGGAGGAGAGCTCACAGGGTTAGCGTACCCCAGGATAATTTGCTAAGCTCTGGACTTTGTGTTACACATTTTGGCTTTGTGCTCTTCTTACGTAACAAGTCTCTGAGCTAAACTGGAGGACAAATTATAGACAGTAGAAATAAAATTATGCTAGACTCGGTATAGGTGCGCACTGACGAAAACCTTCGATACTAGGAATGGGTAGAATGATAAAAGTAAGTGATACACTGTGGTTCACATTCTATGGCTATGATACCAATTAATTTGAAAATGAGAACATTCATCAGAAGTTGTCACTCATTAGGTCTCAACTGCATTGATGCTAAAGTTATCTCAGATTTCTGTATATATTTATTGTAATATCTACTGTAAGTACCAAAGCAAATGTTCACTGGAACCTCTCTGAAGGACCACTGCACTGTTGCTCAGAAACAAAGCAGATCCATTTAGGTATACACCTACCGTATCAATTACATTAGAATTTCTATGTACATCATTTGGGTCTTATTTCATTTGGCCTCTGAACTGGCTCTTGCCAGGTATTCCAGCCCTAGCTGCTTCCTTCTGATAACTTAAAACCAAAAGGAAAAAATTGTGAAGAACTGTAAATCACCCAGGAAAAATATAATGGGAGCCAGAGAATTAGGCATTCTGGGATTATAACATTATAAACATGTAACTCAGTAAAAATGAAGCAGGTCCATAAAGAGTGGGGAGAAGTGTGAAAGCAGCTGGTTAGTGACTGTTACAGGGTCCACATGCTGCAAGGAAATCCAGTCTAGTTTAACTGTACTATTAAACTAATTTTGTTGATGAAGAAACCAAGGCAGCTGTTACATTATAAAAACTGAGGTATCAGTAACTGCCCCTATTGCAAAGATTTGTTTCCATACAGGAAGCACTAACTTTCCTGCAATCTCATGGTTCCAGCTATATTGATGTCTAAAAAAGAAAAAAATAAAAATACTCTGGGGAGAATAATTTAAGCAGTTGTGCATGGGCAGCTGCACACTCCAGTCTTGGTTTTATAACAAGAAAAACATTTTCTTCCAGCCATATATAAATGGAAACCACATCCATTAACTGATCATCTCTGGATGGCTCAGGAATAGAGGAGAGCACTAAAAAGTGACTTGTAACAGAAAATCAATCACTGGCCACGATGTTCATATTACTAACAAAAAATCAGGATTGTCAGAGGCTTAATCATACCTTGTAGGTACCTAACACAGCTGGTTCGTGTGTCAGGGGCAAACCAGGCAGCCATTAAGAAATAACAGTAGTTCCTCTCACGTTATTTTTCATAACACTAGTCCCAGCTCTGCAGTGTAGATGGGACCCCGCACCAGTTTGGGGTGCAAAGCTAAGATTCAAGAAAAATTATGTTTTGTAATTTTGCATCTGTTTGCACTTTTGGACCAAAATGGCCTCTTACATTTTGGCCAAATAACACATATAGATGTTGCTTAGGTGTGCCAAAAGAAAAAAGAAAAAAAAAAAGCTTTGTGGCAATTTGGTTTTAAACTATAAGAGGAGGGGGGGAAGTCACACAAAAAACCCTCCACATTTTAAAAAATTTCACCATGCTTTGAAAAAACCTTAGCCACAGCTTTCTAGGATCAGCAAATCATGTAACATTTAGTTCAGAATGTACATGCAAGTAATTTTTATGTTACCAAGCAGGGGTCACTATCCAGCCATAACTCAGACACATAGGAGCAGGTTACTTGAGTTTCCAAAAAGTAGAAGAGTTTTGACAGGATACATTAGTATCCAGCAAACACATTACTTTCTTCTTTTGACAGCTCATCTGTCCTGAAAGAAGTACTTGAACTAAGTCCAGAGTACAAACTGATTTTGATTAAAATTCTTTACAAAATTGTTCATTTTGCAGGGATTACACTGATGTTGTCTTTAGCTAAATCTATACTGATTTACTAATTATTAACAACATAGACTTTGGCAAATGAAAAACATCTATATTACAAAAATGCCCAAGAGTAACTAAACTTTTCCCAATGTAACTTGTTGGGTTTTGGTTTGGGTTGGTTTTTTTTCTGAAAGAAATTATTTTACAAAGCTGCAACTCTTGGGGAAAATTTTTCAGTAGATTAAATACTGCCATTCCTTCTACGCACCAACTTCCCCCTCTCTGTATGTGATCCTCAACATTTAGATGTGATTTTGAATGTTATGTTTCTTCTACTGGAAAATGGCAAAGCTGCTCAGAACTCCTGGTGCAGCTTCCTTTCAAGTCAGAGTGACATTCTTCTTCTACCATTTAGTGAGAGATGGATTCAGCTCACCATGAAAAAAAGTTGCTCTTTCTGCATGTCTCTCATAGCTGGCACAGAACACATGGCAAGACAAGATATCTGGGGTGACTTTGCTGACAGATTTCAGTTTTAAAGGTGACTTTCAGAGGACTATCTTTAATCCTAGTGGTCACCAAGAGACCTTAATAACTGTCTAAATTGTGAAAAGTGACACTTTCATTTTAATCCTGTATAGGACAGAGGAAAATATGCATCTCCAGTAAAAAAAATTTTTTTAAAATGCAGAAATTTCAGAAAAGCTAGTGGTAGGTAGTCTAGCGGTATATTTTTTAGACAATAGCTGATATTTTAAACAAATACATAACCATGCCATAATGCAATCTATAGTAGGAAAATGTGTTATACATTGTGGGTTTGAGGGAGAGAGAGGGTATACGCCATATATTCGGCTGGAGGGAGTGGTAAGAAAAGAAATGGAGGCTTAATGTACAGGAGAAAGCATGCTTGTGCCTAATCCATTAGAAAAATTGCTCAAGAGTATTCCTATGATGTGAAAATACATCATACTCTCAGGCTTAACAAGACCTAGAGTGATTGCCTGAGTAATATTGCTGGCAGCACAGAACTTTAACTTGTACACCCAATTTTTTTAATTTGCCAGGAGCTGTATTTGAAGTACGCAATAAGCCTAAAAGGAATCTGCTGGGGATGAATAGGAGAGAGATTGGAAATGTGGAGGGAGGGAATGTGAAGGTTTTTCATTCTCTAATGAAGGGTTTGTCTTCTGGCAGTGACCAGCACTTCTGTTTCCAGTTAGACCCAGCAATTTGCACTCAGTTATAGGCTTTCTCCCATCTTTTTTGGCACTTGTGTCTGGTTAAGACATGCCAGCAAGAGTATGGGAACTCTGAAGAATGGGGAACAGGATTCCTGATGTGTTACTTAAGTGCCTGCATTAGGAGACAGCCCTTCTAAATCTTTTTAGGAATAATCGGCAAGAAACACGTTTGGTGTTGCCAGAGCTCCTGAAATTCACTCTGCCAATCAAACAGTGAGAAATATGGGTGTACAGCTAGACAGAATGAGATCAATTCCATGTGAATGTGCCTCACACAGATACCTGCACAGGCACACACAGAGCAAAAAATAATTTTCTGAAGTAACTGATTAAAGCTGTGCAATTAGCCTGTTTGCCCCATATAGCAACACATGAAGAAATTACTGTAACTACACTGGAATCCACGATCCCAGAATTGTCTTCTAAAATTCTAGTTAGAATGTGTTGTAGATGAAGATGAATGTTCAACCTGATCTGCCTAAATATGCTTCAGTGACCACAGTCAGAAAATATTTAAGTGTAAGGCTGAAGTAGAAGGTAGTATCTCAGTACTTAACAAACCTAGACATCACTTAGAAATATCTATATTTCCTACAAGTAAGAAGTACTGACATGGCACTTCCTATGTTTAGCTGCTATTGCTGTGGGTCTGAAACTGCATTGAAGCTGAACACCTAAAATATCAAAAAGTTCACTTGGTAGGACATTCTAATCAAACCAAGTAGGTTCTTCCAATGAAAGTATCTTTGATTTCTTATCATTTTTAGGCGGACAACACCTGCTTATAATAAAATCTGCAAGTGTCTCTGCAGACCTGAAGTCTTTGTCCAGGAACCTAAAAATAGTGTTTGATACGAGAGTGAGAGATAAAAAATTTCTCTGAGGCTCTGAAGATTCTGTAAACTGTTATGAATCCAATTTTTACTCATATTCACTATTTTCTTACACTCCATGACTACCAAAGAGCTGTCCTTTGTTTCCAAGCCAACATCATTTTTATAACCAAAAGAGCTCTGTATAGTCGCTGCTTTTGTTTTTGCAGAATTCAGCTTTCATTGAAGAGCTGTAACCTAAAATCTCCTCACCTGACAAAAATTACAGATATATCTTTTGCAAATATGAACACAACTTTTGAAATGCTAATAATTTTATCCTGAAATCTTAGACTATCCCCAATATAATAGTTGAGGTGCACACCTTAATGCACACCTAAAATGTGATCAGTCTAGTTAGGTTTGATTAACTCTGAACCCTCAAAGGCTTAAGTGATCCAGCAGACAATCATTTTCACTGATCCTCAGAGTTTTCAGCAACATCAAGCAGCTAAGGCCCTCTGTCTTAAGTGAGGAAGATTAAAGAAATGGCACCTTTCCATTTGAAAGCACAGAGACAATCTGTGGTGTTAGTCTTGAACCTGTCAATATATTTGTATGGCTGTTTCCGTAGCCCACTGGGATCTTATTCCTACTTTAACTTTCCAGTTACTGTTGCAACACAGCTACATTAGCATCAGTACCTTATAGGCTTACTTTGCCGTGTCTGCTGCACTTTTAGCTATATCATGAGATGCTGCTCCAAAAGACTAAAGACACTCTAAGCCTTTCTGAAGGATTGCTCAGGGAAATGGCCAGTTTTGAGGGGAAAAGTACCATTTTAAGACACAGGACAAATGCATATATTCCGCTTGCAAGGGGAAAACAGCCAGAGTCAGAGAGGAGAGGTAAGCAAATACAAAATTAAAAAAAATCAAGCCCATATACAAGAATGTATGAGCAAAGCATTGTGCAGCATATGATGCAAAGAAGCGAAATTATCTTTTAGGAGAAGCCTAAAAGTATTTGAAAATGTTTAGTTTGGACTTTCTGAAAACATTCTGTCATTGACAAATGAATCTAAAGAAAAAGAAGCAAATACTAACCAACGCAGTTAGAAACTTAATGTAATCTTTTTGAACACAAAGACTTTGAACACTCCTTTTAGTCATTGATTTATTTTCTTAAATGCCCACATACTTAAGGTTTTTTTCAGTGCAAGGAATCTCACTGAAAGGGTAGATAAGTAGCTGTCTTAAAGAGTAATTTAAATGTGTGCTCAAGCACTTTCAGTGATCAAACTCTTTTGAGGAGATTTTGAACATTTTTGCCTTTTATTTTTAATAATTGTGTACCTTCCTGAGCCATTCCAGGTAGAAACATCTTGCTCCTGTGGAAGAAATTAGCTGAACTTGACATCAAATAGATGGTCATTTTCAACAGCAATCCCACTTAAAGACCACTTGCAGTGACAAATATTGTACAAAAGCAGAGTCAAAACACTATCTCAGAGAGCCCCCCCTCCGAATCAGAAATGGGAACTTGTAAGTGGACAAGGAGGGAGGGAAGGGTGGATGAAACTATAGAAATAATATAAAAGTTACTCACACAAAAGCTGTCTGTGTGAATCGGTGATGTTTGCATTCTCGTGCCAGAAGGGATTTATCAAAGGGTAACATTCGCTCCTCACTAATAGAGAAGGGAAAAAACAATGAGAAAAAATTACACTATATCTTATTGCAGTACATCCTCTTTTTTTTCTTTTTGCATGTACATATAATTTATATAATATTACCTGCTTTAAAAACAGTCATTCCTAGGTAGGGAAGGAAAGGAGGGGATTTTCACTACCCAGCATTGGCCAGCTTCTGCTCCCATGGGGCCTGACCACTGAAGTCAAGAGGGAAACATCTGCTCATTTCAGTGGGGCTCAGGGCACAGCAAAGGGGAGAATGCCTTTAACCTGCTCCTTCTCCCCTGCTCCACTGGAAGTAACATCCTTTCTTGCCTATGATGAACACTACTTACTGCTTGTTCTTAACGGTGGAATCAAAACCAAAAGTAATATGCCTGGCATACAAGTTAAACTAAATGGGGAAAAATCCTGTAAAATCCATGTAGGATTTATGGATCTTTCATTAAAATCCAGAACTGTGAAACACCAAGCAAGATCAAATGCAGTACAATTACTTGGTGAAGCCGGTGAGTCTTTAGTCACTTACCTTTAGTTAGCATGGGATTAAGTTAATTTTATTTATATTATTTAAAGAGATACATTTCAAACTAATAATATTTATATTGATATCACTTATATTAATATTACTTATGTATGTAAACTAGACATTGTTTAATATTCTTGATATTATTATTTACCATTTTAATGGCTTTAACCCAGAGCTGTCGCCCCTTAATTCCCCGCGAGCCAAATGAAAAGACGTCTCTCCTTCTAAATGGCTAACGTTTATTAAATTAGTTTGAATTAAAAGTCGATGTAAAATTGGGTTACAGTAGCCGAAAATTCGCTATCCCCACGCCTCCTCCGGCAAGTCATCTCTTGTCGATACTCGACAAAGGACTGCCGGCGGCTGCAGGGGAGCGGACTGCTCTTCTGAGCGCGTACAGCCAGAACAAGGAGCGACCGCGACCGCGACCGCGACCGCCTGCTGCGGCCCCTCCGTTGCCACAGGCCGGAGCTGCCCCCCCCCTCCGCCGCCGCCCCCCGCAGCCGGGAAGAGTCAGAGCCCGCGCCCACCCCGCCCTGCCGGACACGCGTGGGACGGGACGCGGCGCTCCCCGCCCGCCCCGCGCCACTCACCGCGGCAGGTCCGCCACAGACCCGAGTGCGAGCTGAGGGCGTCCGTGCCGTTACGGGACGTCTCCAGCCTGGAGGCATCGATGATGTACCAGAAGTCCGTCGCGATGGCCACCACGAGGAAGACGAAGCTTGACGCTCCCACCAGGGCCACGAAGAGGGAGAGGACGCCCAAGTTGACCTTCATCCCGCCGGCCGCCGCCGCCCCGCCTCAGCGAGACCCGGCGGTCGCGCCCGCGCCGCCTCCACGGCGGCCTCGCCTCGCCTCGCCTCGCCGGGCCGGGCCGGGCCAGCGGGGCCCGCCGCAGGTAGCCCGCCTCGAGCCCCGCCCCGGCCGCGCGGCACGGAGCCGGGGGGGCTGTGTCCCTTCGCGCCTCGCCTGCCGCCGGGCGGAGCGCGGACCCCGCGTCCCGCCGCAACGCCCCGGCCCCGGCCCCGGCCCCGGCCCCCGCCCCCGCCCCCGCCGCGGCCCCGGCCCCGGCCCCGGCCCTGGCCCCGCGGTGCTCCCCGGCGCGCGAGCGGGCCCTGCTCCTGGCCCGGCCCGCCCCCGCCCCGCTCGGTTCGCTTTCCCGCCCTGCCTGTCAGCCCCGGCCGCCGGCCTCGCGCTCTCCCCGAAGGTCTGTGGAACGGGGGCTGTGGGGAGCGGGGCGCTGAGCCCTGCGCCCCCGGGCACGGATGGGGCAGCCCTTGAAGACAAGGCTGCCTCCCTAGAAAGGGAGACGCGTCAGAAAATACGGGCAGGGGGGTATCCTGATAGCTTAGGCGGCTTTGAAGCTCTCGGGACGGTCTCGCCTCAGGACAAAAGCTTCCTTGTTCCAAACACCACTGTCCTCGTGGTGTCCAGGCTCTGGGGAGCAGTAACAGGGTGGGTGTTTTTACTGCCTTTCTGTTGTTGTCGTCTGTATTTACGAGAGATTTCCTCGTGTTCTTTGCCTTCCAGATGCTGACCTCGAAAGGATAGATCTAATTTGAAAGGTGGTGTCAGAGAAAGCAGTAACGTGGCAATTGCTGCCTGATACAGTGATGTCTGTACCCTGCTGGGGATGGTTTTCCTGTCAAAGTATCGCTGATGGAGGGGAGGACACACACGGTATACCTTCTTCCAAAAACTTCGGAAGGACAAACAGTTATGTAGTTTCCAAGGGCACGTGGTCATGTGTGAGCCCCTAAGCCACACTTTAGCTAGCCTCCTGCTGATCTTCAGCCCAATGAAATCTCTTGGCTGACAAGGTAAATTGCCGTAACACAACCTTGGTTTTAAATCTGCAGAGCATTTACTATGGAGTTTTACAGCATCGCTTCACTGGCATAAAGATACAGTGCAGGTAGGGTCAACAGGGCATCTTGTTTTCTTGTAACTCACTTCAGGTCTTCCAGGGAATTGCTAAGTAAATCCTAGTCATTAAAAAAATCATTCTCATTTAGTTTCTGGCATGGACACAGGGCAGAATGTGTGACATCATTACCCATCCATGGCAACAAGCTATTGTGAACCAGTAGGGTTTCAGCAGTAGGATCAGTTGAAAGGAAAATATTCCTTGACAGCATTTATTTAAACACAGTGATTATCAGCACTACAGACCATGTTTTGCTCTGCAAAAGTACAGAAAGGTGTATGTTGCTGGGATTATAATAGTCTTTCCATTCAGGAATACACTGAAGCAGCTGTAGCATTATTCTGAGCCTTTGCCATCTCTTTCTTACATCTCCAAGTTGTATTTGTAATATATGAATGTGCCTGTGTAGTTCTACAAACTAAGCAGCTGTTACCTCGTTGTAATAGTGATGGTTAGGTGACAGCAGCCGTACAAGGTTTATGAAGCAAGGTGAAATGTTTTGTTAGACTAACCGATGCAGTAAGAAAAAATGAATGAGCTTTGGGGCACATGAGTCTTAACTGGGACCCCAAGCTCGTTTGTTTTTTCTAACTATATTTGCAGAGTTACTTGAAAGTTTTTCTTAGCCCCACAAACGCCATGTATTAAGCACATGTTTTATCAGCTCTCCTCTCATAAATCTAAACCAGAGGCATTCATGCATCTAAAGTACCATGCCACCACAATGATCAGCCATTGTCATCTCCCAATTAAAATCAAGGGAAAGCAAAGGGTGTAAAACTGCAGGACCATTTAACCCAGTTGGGTCCAAGCTGTTAATCAAGTATTGTATGAAATACTTATCAGTGATGATCTGTGTCCTGGAGAGTTCTTGTCCTAATCTTGGGGCCCACAAAGTTCCGGACACGTGTTTATTTTTAGAAACACTATTAAATAATTTGTTTTAGCCATCAAGATATAGAATCATAGAATCATAGAATCCTTTAGGTTGGAAAAGACCTTTAAGATCATCAAGTCCAACCATCAACCATGCCTTCTAAACCACATCCTGAAGTGCCTTGTCTACACGCTTTTTGAATACCTCTGGGGATGGTGACTCAACCACTTCCCTGGGCAGCCTGTTCCAATGCCTGACAACCCTTTCAGTAAAGAAATTTTTCCTAATGTCCAATCTAAACCTCCCCTGCTGCAACTTGAGGCCATTGCCTCTTGTCCTATCTCCAGCCACCGGACAGAAGAGACCAACACCCACCTCACTACAACCTCCTTTCAGGCAGTTGTAGAGAGCGATAAGGTCTCCCCTCAGCCTCCTCTTCTCCAGGCTAAACAGCTCCAGCTCCCTCAGCCACTCTTCATAAGACTTGTGCTCCAGGCCCCTCACCAACTTGGTTGCCCTTCTCTGGACACGCTCCAGCACCTCAATGTCTTTCCTGTAGTGAGGGGCCCAAAACTGAACACAGGACTCGAGGTGCAGCCTCACCAGTGCCGAGTACAGGGGGACGATCACTTCCCTGCTCCTGCTGGCCACACAATTTCTGATACAGGCCAGGATGCCGTTGGCCTTCTTGGCCACCTGGGCACACTGCTGGCTCATATTCAGCCAGCTGTCAACCAGCACCCCCAGGTCTTTCTCTGCCGGGCAGCTTTCCACCGCTCTTCCCCAAGCCTGTAGCGCTGCCTGGGGTTGCCGTGACCGAAGTGCAGGACCCAGCACTTGGCCTTGTTGAACCTCATACAATTGGCCTTGGCCCGTCAATCCAGCCTGTCCAGATCCCTCTGTAGAGCCTCCCTACCCTCAAGCAGATCAACCCTCCCTCCCAACTTGGTGTCATCAGCAAACTTACTGAGGGTGCACTCGATCCCCTTGTCCAGATCATTGATAAAGATATTAAAGAGAACTGGCCCCAATACTGAGCCCTGGGGAACACCACTTGTGGCCGGCCACCAACTGGATTTAACTCCATTCACCACAACCCTCTGGGCTTGTCCATCCAGCCAGTTTTTCACCCAGCGAAGAGTACACTTGTCTAAGCCATGAGCTGCCAGCTTCTCAAGGAGTATGCCGTGAGAGACAGGGTCAAAGGCCTTACTGAAGTCCAGGTAGACAACATCCATAGCCTTCCCCTCATCCACTAGGTGGGTCACCTGGTCATAGAAGGAGATGAGGTTGGTCAAGCAGGACCTGCCTTTCATGAACCCATGCTGGCTGGGCCTGATCCCCTGCTTGTCCTGCACATGCCATGTGAGCACACCAAGATGAACCGTTCCATAATATTCCCCAGTACCGACATCAGGCTGACAGGCCCGTAGTTCCCCGGATCCTCCCTCCAACCCTTCTTGTAAATGGGGGTCACATTGGCAAGCCTCCAGTCATCTGCGACCTCCCCTGTTGACCAAGATTGCTGATAAATGATGGAGAGTGGCTTGGCAAGCTCCTCTGCCAGCTCCCTCAGTACTCTTGGATGGATCCTATCTGGTCCCATAGACTTGTGAGTGTCCAGATGGCATAATAGGTCACTAACTATTTCCTCCTGGATTATGGGGGGTATATTCTGCTCTCCGTCCTTGCCTTCCAGCTCAGGGGGCAGAGTACCCTGAGGATAACTGGTCTCACTATTAAAGACTGAGGCAAAGAAAGCATTAAGTACCTCAGCCTTTTCCTCATCTCTGGTGGCAATGTTCCCCTCTGTATCCAATAAGGAATAGATATTCTCCTTGGCTCTCTTTTTATTGTTAACATATTTGTAAAAACATTTTTTGTTGTCTCTTACAGTAGTGGCCAGATCGAGTTCTAGCTGAGCTTTTGCCTTTCTAATTTCCTCTTTGCATGACCTAACGAGATCCCTGTACTCTTCCTGAGTTGCCTGCCCTTTCTTCCAAAGATTATAAACTCTCCTTTTTTTCTTGAGTCCTAGCAAAAGCTCCCTGTTCAGCCAGGCCTGTTGTCTTCCTCAGCAGTTCGTCTTGCGGCGCATGGGAATAGCTTGGTCCTGAGCCATTAAGATTTCCTTCTTGAAGAATGTCCATCCCTCCTGGACCCCTTTGCCCTTCAGGACTGTGTCCCAAGGGACTCTCTCAGCCAGTGTCCTGAACAGGCCAAAGTTTGCCCTCTGGAAGTCCATGGTGGTGGTTTTGCTGATCACCTTCCTTGCCTCACCAAAAATTGAGAATCCTATCATTTCATGGTTGCTGTGCCCAAGACGGCCTCCGACCATCACACCTCCCACCAGTCCTTCCCTGTTTGTAAACAGTAGGTCTAGCAAGGCTCCTCCCCTGGTAGGCTCACCTACCAGCTGTGTCAGGAAGTTATCTTCCACACACTCCAGGAACCTCCTAGACTGCTTGCTCTCTGCCGTGTTGTATTTCCAGCAGATGTCTGGAAAGTTGAAGTCCTCCACGAGAACAAGGGCACGCGATTGTGAGACTACTGCCAGCCGCTTGTAGAATGATTCATCTGTCTCTTCACCCGCGTTGGGTGGTCTATAACAGACTCCCAGCACAATATCTGCCTTGTTGGCCTTCCCTCTCATCCTTACCCATAAGCACTCAACCTTGTCATCACAATCATGTAGCTCTGTACAATCAAAACACTCCCTAACATAGAAAGCCACCCCATCACCTCTCCTTCCTTGCCTAAGATATGTGGGAGTCCTTGTTGAATCTGTCTAGACTAACTTTACAGTAAACAAAAGTTAGAGCCTGCTAACCCCTTATCCTTGTGTGACCAGACTGTGATGATAGAAAAGTTTATGTCAAGAACAAATCAACTCTACATAGAGGTTTAATTTCCACATCAGCATAATCTATTTAGGCATTCATTCTCATGCTGAGGAAAAATTAATTCCTACAAAGCCAGGAAACTAAAAAAGTACGAGTTCATCAAAACATATTCATGTATTCATTAGGAAAGGTTTGTAATGAAAGGAAAAAGCCAGTAGTACAGATTAGTTTGTCCAGAGATGTAATTTCCAATTTACTGAGGTCTCTAAAAAGAATTCAAGACTCTGAAAGTCAAACTAGGATTTTCAGCATAAAAGATTCAAAATTTTCATCTAGAGTTATCTTTGTGGAGAAGGAGTAATTCACTTTGCATAGACAGACTAGGTGTGGGTTAGATCTGCTAACATCAATCCACTGCTCAGAATATCAGAATTCAGAAAATGCTTCCAAAGTTGCAGTTAATTCTCAGTCCATAGAGTATGATGCAGCAAAATTAGCAGTCTTTCAGCCTTAGCACAGCAGAGCTTGTGTAAGTAACTTTTTGTTGACGCGGAAGTCACGGACACTGCACACAATCAATATGATCAAGCAGATGCCACTTTATTGCCAAGATAGCTCGGTTTATATGTTCATTCTAGTTACTGTTCACGCATAAGCAAATTAGAGATTGGTTAGCATGTGCTGTCCACGCGCCTAGTTACACCTAATGATTGGTTATATCAACACTGTACACGCGCATAAACATAAGGCATAATTGGTTGTATTAACTAAAACATGCGAAACTTGTCTCAGTCTAATTGGTCAAGATAAGCTGCCGAATTGAGGTTCTTTGTGCCAAGTTCCCTTTATCGTGGAATGCGCACCTGTGTTCTTCTAATTGGCATCTTTCTTTTTTTGTCTTCTTGTTTATTCTGTTCAAGGCCTTCTAAAGGCATCTGGAACGCTCTTACTACCGTTAACTAAATATGTGTCCACAAGCAAAGCGTCCTTGAAGCCTGCTGCCTACAAAACATCCTTGGCTCACAAATTGATCAATTCTATCAAGTCTGGATTGTTCACTATGTGCCCATTACTTTCCAAGTACCCCACAACTTTTACCCTACCATTTCTGCTTGCAAGATTACATGGGTGCTGAAGGATTCAGAGGGCTTGTGCTCTGGCAATCACCAGCATGGCTTCCCAGGACTCTTAATGGGTAAAATGCATCTAGAGGCCCCAGTCCAGTTACGTTTAATGATTGAGAGCTAAGTCCAAATGAGATCCTTGAGGTAAAGTTGCTGTGGAAGTACTATACTAATTGTGTTAATACTGGAAAGGAGTGAGTGAAAGCCAGAGAAAGTGATTTGGCACTTTGTGGTCAATCATTCTAAATGGTTTACTGAATATTAGTACTCAGAGTAGGAAACAGCATGTCATTAAACCTATTACAAACACAGTTTTTACCAGCAAAAAGTCCACCTTCTCTCTGGACTTAACTTCTGTCTAGATTTAAAAGAGCAATTCCTCTCATAGGTCCAGTGTTTGTCTTTTCAAACTACATAAACTATCCATGTAAGTTCAGTAAGCATGTGTACTTTTTAAGACGTTCATCAAAACCTTTCTTTTTAAAAAAGACTCTTCTTACAAGAGTAATTCCTCAATTTCCCCCAATGTTTATTTTATTTCCCCTGCTCTGTTTGTATTTGTGAAAGAGTTGATTGAGTTACTAAAAGTAAATTATATGTAAACTGAGGAAGGGAGGGATTCCCACAATGTTTACCCATACGACTGCAGGAAAGTAAAAGCCAGTCAGCATAAATGTGCACCAATGAATGCAATTAATCACTGCCACAGAAACAAGTACTATCAACACACCTGATGTTATTTGCAATCTTTTCCAGGGAAATACCACATTTTTTCTCATTTTTTTTTCTTTGACTGAAGAATTAAATTGAAAACCAGTTTACCATTCCGCACTCCAGTAAAGCTTATTGGATTCTGAAATTTATTGTTCTTTTAAACTATTAAAAGATTACTACGACTAGTTCCCCTGTGGTTCAAAGGAGAAAAGCTGAAAGGCAATGTACAATATTACAATTTCAAGATTTGCTGCCTTTTGAAATCACTAGCTTTTGGCAGGTTGATCTGAGGTTTGACCATTACTTCTCGGATTTAATCTTTTCATCATGCAGTTGTACATGTCCATTTTTTGAACAGCCACAACCTGCAGTGAATTTAAAGGAGCACTGCCCAGTCACACGTTATCGCTGACAAGAGAATACAGGGCATATATCACAATGTCCTGACTCTTACTCAGTATTACCTGATCTGCCAAAGAAACCCATGGAGTGTAGACACGTCATATTGAATTAAAAGAGAAATTAGAGGAGGGACGTGCCTGAAGTACCCAGCACACATTATCACAGTCAACTTTGGTTTCTTTCAAGTCTTGTTGTAAATTGTTTTGATGGAGAACTAGTTGTTGAGGTTATAGTAGGAGGGATATCTCCTTTTAGGCCACCTGGCTAGATTATATTCTGTGACCTTATTGCAACAAATTCTAGCAATTTTATTCTAGCAAATTACAGCAACAAATATTCTGTAGTAGCATCTATCATTTTGCTTACCATTTACCAGGGGACCGTCTTCTGTCTACACATACACAGCACCATCCATTTCTAAATGTAGGTAGAATAACAGTATCTCTACAGTGCTGTTTGCATGAATAGTATAAAATCCATGGTTAGTGTTCAGTTTTCATTTGGACGCTCTACAATCTTTTTCATGATGTTAAGTGTAAATGTTTTAGTCTCTCAGGTTTAGATCTACTGTGATACAGAAGTGGTCACTGAGGAATTGAGGTCACTCAGGAAGTACACTGCCAAGGACACCTAAGAAGGCTTGTTTTAATAAAGTCATTGCTTTTAGATAAAGATTGCTAGAATATGCTGTGGAAAAATGAAGAAATATAATTACCTGGCTTTCTGATACAGAAAAGGAGATGAGTATTTATGGAGTATTAAAAGCAGTATTTTTGAACGGCACAAATAAGTATGTGCTTTTCTTTACCAAGTTCAGGTTCTAATGCTTAACCATGTACAGAGAGGGAAAGTGCTGGAAAGTTAAATGCTTTGTGCAGTAGCTGCTTGTCCCATTAGAAACAGACCCCACTACATGAGGATTTTCTGCAAGCTGGGTAACCATCAGCAAGTGCTAGCATCTGATACGTATAGGAGCACTGGCAAATTCTTTGTGCAATTGTTCAACTGAAATATTTAACAAACTAAAATTTAAGTTTGTCTTGTATGTATTTACTGGAGCTATAGTTCCTATAATCTTCTATTCATGGTCATGCCACTAAAAGAAGTTGCAGTTCTATTGAAAAATGTTAATCTTTAGGCAAAATCCAGTATCATACTGTCAGAAACTAACTCGCCTACTCAGTTATATCAAAGCTTCCTACTGGAGTCATAAAAACAACAAAAAAGACTACTGTAGGCCATCTGCAGTCACTGATCAAATGCTGCCTCAGAATGCAGCTCAAAACTTTCTTCTTTAGTATTATGCCATGTTAGTTTACATCACAATAGTTTCCCAGAGAAAAAAATCCTATTGATGTTACTATGGCATGTACATTGGACATAGGCAAAGTTCTGGCAAAGTCATTATGGGCTTTAGGATTATCTGGCAAGACTATGGTGTGTAATGGTGTGTAATAAGTTACTGCTGCTGCATACAATATAGGATTGTGTTTTGGTGCAAAAAAGGAAAAATACGCCAGCAAGTCCTG